>NC_134266.1:193752751-194101669 GCF_031893055.1 Leptodactylus fuscus | reverse complement strand
AAATATAATTTCTTAAGCAGTATAAAGCATGTATAAAAATAAGAATGAACATGGTCTACCTTCACATTCCCCCCTAAATTATATTTTTCTTTCCCTGAAATTTCTACACAGTGTTATCTGGAATGTGAGAACAACATTCTTCACCAATCATGGAGCAGACTCCACCTCTTTCTGCTGTGATCATATCTATAGCTAGTCGGTTTTGGAGAGAGGAGGAGGGTGTGGTAGAGTTTTCCATGCAGAAGTCAGAGCCAAATATGCCTAGTTTGACTCCAGATGTTTCATTGGCAGTAAAACAGGTATAGTTACCAGCATGTATATACACATGACCTTAATAGTCCCCCCTTGAAACAGCTCCAGACAAAGGGAATGCAGGGTGGGATGTCTGTCCCTATCTCTCACTACCAGACTGTAAGGAAGTACCCTTCAGATCTTATAAAAAGCATATACATTGACTATTGTCAAACCTATAAGCAATATGAATATAATAACTATAGAAACATAACAGGAATATAAGTTCAGATAGATCCAACAGTCTTCAAATTTCCTCTTCTCAAGGTCCATATCCTCTAACAGTTTATTGTCCCATTTGTTTTCAAGAACATCATCAAGTGGGTAAAGGTTTAAGGTTTTCCTTATAATCTCACAGCTGTTCTGGTTATCAAGAGGAACCGGAAGTGACCATCGAATCTCATATATCTCCTTATCACCATCCAATCTTTGGGTTTTAGTTTATAGATTTCTTCCACTGACTTAGAATCTGGAGGGAAAAAGGGAAAAACTCGAGAATATACATTAATCATATGTCTTTGATGATTCGTCACATAGTCAGTCAGCACAACATATTACATCTGGAACGTTTATAAAAAATACAATCCAAAAACAGGGCTAAATATCAATTTTCCTCTTTTCAACCTAGTGTGAAACACACCGCATACTTATGGACAATAGATTCAGGTAACCAATAATGACACGCGTAGACACGTCTGCCCCAGAACTAGTGGACTTTGTACACGGACTGTTTGTGATGGTTTTTCCTCACCAGATATGCCCCAAGCCATCCTGAAGGGAGACAACTACACCCAAGCACGTACTCATACCGTCTCACTGTATATACTCAACCTGCAATCTCTGGAACAGGTACAAGGGCTTCAGGCCTGGCTCTCTGGCCTAGCACATGCCGTGCGGGCTCACATATATATCTGACTATAGTGATGCTAAATCCTGCAGCTGCCCATCCTCCGCTCACCTGGCTACTTCTAAACAGTACACTTAGTAAGAAGCTGCTTATGCCATAAGTGGGAACAATGTTCTCAGTACATACTCTCTTACCACCGGACACTAGGACTTGTACATCCTCTTTCCAAGTCTCCTTTCCTCCTGGACCATCTTCGGTGCATCAGATCAGTGTCATAAAACCTGAAAAGAGAGCTAAAAGGTTTGGGTCTTACCAGTAAAACATGTCCCCTAGGCTTCCGCAGCTGGGCTAATGGCAGTGTCTGCCCACATGCTACCTCTACTTTCTTTCGTATCAGCCTTGGTGTGTGCCATGACTTCTGACTATACCTATGAGCAGCCGCAGGGTCTCCATCACACAAAAGTCCTTGCCCTCCAGATCGGACCATAATTCTACTATCTCAACCACCTACCCTCAGACATTGTACCATGTTCAAGCGATGGCTAGTTCAGCTGAGACCCGTGGAGTCCAATAATAGGTCTCCTTACACTTGGTTTACCTCATATACGGTGACTGTGGCATATCTGATGCAGGATCCACCATCTTTCCCAAATATAAGACCATCTATAATAGAGCTCAATCAAAAAGTTATCAATAGGTTCACATCAGCAAAATTTTCTTAAGTTATCTTAGGCTTCTTCACCCCCCCCCCCCCTTTGAAGATATTGATAACATCACGGTTCGGTTGTGTCAATGCCCAAACAACCATATACTGAATGCTGCATGCACCTCTATGGGAATGGGGTAGGAAAACTCTCCCTGGCGCTACTGGCTGACTAGGCCCTGCCTGCGGGTGTTGGTCAGCTGTTCCCAAGCTAAGCTTGGCCCCGACAACTTCTGGCTCTCTAAACACGAAGACCTAACAGACAGGTGGGGTGAGAGCTGAAAGAGGTTAGGGACTGGGATACTAAAGATGGTCACCCCTGATGAAAGAATAGGTGCAGCTGCCAACGGTAACAAATAGGATGGGGCGTGCTGGAGAACAAACAACAATGGCTGTGCTGTCTTTCCCCCCTGGAAAAAAAAACAAAAAAAACAAAAAAAACAAAAAACAAAACAAAAACCTTCTAATGCAGCAAGCAAATGTGACTTGTCAGAGAAATGAACTTTAACACAATCTTAATGTTACGTGGACTGGACCTTTTTTTTTTTTTTTTTTTTTTCCAAAAGTACTTCATGTTCTGTGAGAGAGATACAGTATATGTGTGCGCAAGGTCAAAGCTAAACAATACAAGAAGAGTCAGTATTATCTTATCATGCTGCAGCTCACATAGCTGCCTATCCCACTCATAGCTGCAGCTGGGTATCCCCCCCCCCCTGTATCTCATAGCTGTGTCTTGTGTAGGACTACAGACTTCAGCAATCTCTCTTAAAGAAACAGAAACACATTTATATAATCTCATAATATCAATGCAATAAGGTTAGGCAAATATTCAGAATATACATATATATATATATCAGCAGAGAAAGCAGGAACATTAACGGAGGGATCCAATCAATCTCCTGGTCACACAACACAATCATACACACAGAATACTATACAACAGGTATGGGAGTGACTTCTAATTCTCTTAGTATAGACACAGGAATTTTTCTCACTCTTTTTCTTTTACCTAAAACCAAACATCATGACAAAGATAATCTGTTCTACGTTTTTTTATCAATCAACATACACATACACGTTTTCAAATTCGGACACCTTACTGAGTTTCTAAGATTTAATAACAGTTTTCCCTATAATGGGGACAATCCTGGTTTCAATCAGCTTATCTCAACCTATGTTCACTTTCTTGCACAATCCTTTCACTTGCTGGGGCAAACTATCACTTGCTGGAGCAATCCTTTCTCTTGCTTTGACTCAAAATCCGATACCCATCCTATTATGTGCATATCATCACATCACTTTATGTTTCAACATTTCAAGTTCCATCTCTTTGACATCCTAAACTTAGGCAACATACTTAAACCTCCTGTTTCATGCCACTTTCTGGCGTCCTTTCATTACATCAACATTTTTCAACCATTCATTTCACGATTCACATAATCTAACACATTGTGACCGCTCATTGACCAAAATACATGTTTAACACAATTTCACACTATATTCTGGATTATCGGATGGACGTCTCAAAATTCCAGATTATCAGAATTTTCCTAAAATTTTACTTTTGAAGTCAAAATGTTGCTAACAACACAGTCCTAACAAGGAAAACCTTCTACCGTACCCCTCTTATAGCACTATATGGTTTTCCAACTATCTTAACTAACTAAGGGGTCGGGTACGGCTTTAAAGAAGGCAACACCAAATGCTTTACTAAGACAATTCTATGTGGGATCAGTGACTACATAAGAAGAGAACAGAAGCTAGTGTGATATTGTGCACACTTCTGTATGATACAAATTATAAAGAATAATATACAAAGATGAAAATACAGCACAGACCAGATGAGTTACCTTCCCTCATAACCGCGATCTGAGTCAGCTCAGGAAAAGGATTCTGGTCTCTTATGGTAAATTTTTAGACAAGAAGAAGACACGTTAGAATAATTAGCATAACGGGATATAAAGTTCCAACATAAGTTTCAACACATAACTATGGGATAAGACACAAAGAAGAAGTTTCATCTCATTATTTCCCATTCCCATAAATAAAACAAACACATAGATATCTAAACAAACAAGTAAAAATCAGAATATTCTCTGTAATACATAGATGATACCAGTAATCCAAGCTCTGTGTGCCGTGAACCTTTGCACAAAGATTTTAACTTGGGGTAAAACCCCAACTTGTAGGTTGGCGAGGCGACAGAGGGTGAGTGGCCGTCTCCCCCTCCGTGACCTCCCATACCCACGCTGTGAAGATTCAAAACTTTTCACTATCACCTTTTTGCTCTTTTGTGGATACAACAGTTTAAAAGACAATAACAGACAAACAATAATTCAAAACATAACCATTACATCATATGCTTGAATATCCCTATATACACATTGTCATTATACGTTACTCAGGTTAACCCCTTTTTTTTTCCCTTTTTTTTGTACTAAATCACTTCTTTGGATATAATACATAGACTGTGGACTCTGGTGCTGGCACAAAGCCAAGTTTCGTCTTCTCTGCGCGTCCTCCAGCATCTGGCAGTCTATGAGATAAAACGACCTTGAAGCTCTTGGCAGTCAATTGAAATGCTTTGATTGCCCTCTACAGAAATAAAATAGGAATAAAACTCAAACAGCAGTTAATATACTGACACCAAAATTACACATCAATATTTTTGCGCAATTTTTTATTTTCATAGCAAACCTCACCCTAGTAATTACCACAAGTGTTCAGAATCTCTTAAACTATACTTGACATTAAGGGAAATTTCCTTCCTTCCCAATTTTCCTTTTCTTTACTAGGTCCCAACCAAAGTTTTGAACGTATAATCCTCTAAACATCATAATAGTGGTATACAGTGAGGTCTTTTATAGCTGAACTGGGCATAGACACTCGGACACTCGGAAAGGGGGCTACCGGGGGTTTGACCTCTTCCGGGCTTGAGGGTTTGTGATAGGAACTGGATGTGGCTATCACTGGAATCACCGGATAAAGGGGGGCGTGATCTGAGGGGCGGTGAGGGCCGGAGATGTGTTGGTCTGGGTGTACTAACATGGCTGCCAGTGGGAACAGCCATAATCTCACTTCTGCCATCCCTGGGCGTTGGTCCGGAAGATGAGACAACAGGGGATGGGCTACACAGACATCTTGCAAATCAGGATTCAGCTGCCTACAGACGTCACAGATCCACCCATCTCCACTACTCTCGGCGCCATTTTAGGGCAGTGGCGCACAAGCAATTATACTCGGCATATTCTTTTTATCATCAAGTTTCAGATAACCAAATGAAGAAACAAAGGTTCAGCATTTTCATATCCCTCACGTTCTAGAGTCCTTGCGACCCTGTAATGAGCTTGGGCAGCTTCCAGCAAACCTTTATCTTCTAACACTCCCCGTGACTCTTCTAACATTTTTCTCCACATACTAGGTTGCAATCGGCCCGTAGGAGGCACCTCAGCCAGTTTATACATTCTCAAAGCTTCTTTCACGTATTTCTTGCCCTCCCTGATTCGAACTAAATCAACAGCAGTCTGTGCCCCGTCAGGCAGAACATGTTCCCTTTTGAACAACCGCAACATTCTCACGGTCCCAATATTGCTTATCCGCCTGTGCACTGATGGATATGTGACCCCACAACCTCACCACCAACAAAGTCACCTTTACCGGTTTCAGACTCTTGTTGTCAGGTCCCTGACCACAGGTTGCAGTCACTGGGCAATATCAAAAAAAAACAAAAAAAAAACCAATCCAACAACACCCGTTCTCCCTAACAGCCTCATGCTATGGATCAACAGTCAAATCACACCATAGCACCCGTCCTCCTCCCTGACGGCCTCATGCTATGGATCAAATGTTGCAATCGTCCAAAAGATCACACGCACTACTCTACATCAAAGAGGGCAAGAAATTCACTTCCTGGAATCTGAAGCAACACAGGTGACTGAACACTCGGTGATATATATATATACCGGTGAGGAAAAACAAGTTCAGACTACGGCTCTAGGACCCACCTATCTGTATCACTCAGACTGGACAATCGATCCAACTGGATCACCTGTCAGCCAGACAACGACACACCGACAGTCACAAGCAAATGACACATATTCATATGAATATGCATACACTTACCGTGACTCTAATGAGGGTGATCAGGCCTCGGGTCGGTGAGACGCCGTCCGGCGTACAGGGTCCGGCGCGGGTCGGTCATCCGCGGTGGTCCTATGGCCGCAGTCCCGGGTTTCGGCACCACTTGTTGAGGGAGAAACCCCGCCAGAGTACGGGTCACTTACAGTGGTCAGTCACCTGCTCCAAATCAATCATGCATGTGCGCGCTGACTAGAATGAATTCTGACACATATGTCAGGGTTAATCCCAGTCCATGCAACGAGCGTGATGCCTGTTCACACAGAACTGAGGTTTATTGAGGAAGTTACAGTTTTTATACAGGAATGCAAGAAAGATAAGATAACGGCAGGCTGTAAGCATATACGTCTTGTATCCGAATACACTGGCGATCAGTCATTGGCTTCTTAAATTTCAACATCTCTTAGCTTTCGATTTCCCGGGAAATGATACTGTCTTTCTTGTAAACCACATGACGATCGTGTGCGTCAGCATCTGGGTGCGGTACTGGATACAGGCGCCATCTTAATGTATAAACGTTGCACAAAGAAAAATATAATTTCTTAAGCAGTATAAAGCATGTATAAAAATAAGAATGAACATGGTCTACCTTCACACTAACACGCTCAGATCAGCTATTACACTAAGGAATAGCCAAGCTGAGCTAGTTGTGTTAATACAGGAGGAGTAGCTGGAGGGATGGTTGGGTGTAATGAAGAGCTCTTTCATCTGTCCGGAGTAGCCGGGCTAACCACACGGCCAACTCTGCTATATCTTCGCTATAGAAATGCATTAATAGTGTTGATTGGCCAGTCTACGGGATTCGGCCAATCAACGCTGGTTCTCCCTGAGGAGGCGGAGTCTAAAATCGGACCAGAATGGAAACTGCTGTGGACCGATTTTAGACTCCGCCTCCTCAGGCAGAACCAGCGTTGATTGGCCGAATCCCGTAGACTGGCCAATCAACGCTGGTCAATGCATTCCTATGTGAAAAAGTCAGCTCCGGCATATCGCAAGCTGACAGAGGATCCCGACATAATAAAGGTACTTGATGCCCCCAGACATGCTTCCCCTGCTGTCCCAGTTGCTTTCCATGGTGTTAGCATCATTTCCTGGGGTGTGATAGTGGACTTGGTGACCCTCCTGAGTCGAATGGTAGGATCCCGTGTTGCGAAGCATTTTCTCCCATAGACTATAATGGGGTTCGATATTCGATCGAATAGTCAAATATTGAGCGGCTATTCGAAACGAATATCGAATCTCGAACATTTTACTGTTCACTCATCTCTAATCTGTACATTTAGTTGAAAATTTTTATTTATTTTTTTCCATTTGGATGCAGACTGTTGTGCCCACCGTCAGTACTAGGAGGGTATAGAATCAAATTTATTTCAAAAGGAATATTGTCTTTTGGACACACAATGAACTGAAGTATAATAGTGCTGTAAACATGCAAGCTTGATAAAAGGCCAGTTTTAGGGCTCGTTCACACGGAGTAAACGCGGCATGCAGTGCATGTTTGCGGTCGTGTTAACGCCTCGTTAACGCACGTTTACGCGGCATTAATGCGACTGCAAACATGCACCGTCAATATCGCGGCGCAAACGTCCCGTAAATGCGGCACATTGCGTGCCGCATTTACTCTGTGTGAACAAGCCCTTAGGTTGTACTATATGCAAAATTATTTGTATTTAATATCATCATCACTTGGATACAGACTGAATGTAAGGAAATTACAGTATATTCTAGCAGCAGTACTGCAACACCAGATATAGCAATAGTTGCCGACTGTCTGTCCAGCACACTGACTGGTCTGATCAGGGGTGAACCTGCCCCTTTCGCTGCCCGAAGCCAACTACAGAAAGCCACCCCCCCAGGGAGGAGGGGGCGTGGTGACCCGGAGGGGCGGGGCTTAGAGAAGTAGGCGGGGCTTATCGCCGTTCGCAGGCAGAGAGCAGGCACGGAGAAGACCTGCTCTCTGCCTGAGCGTGAGGGGAGGCTGCCGGAGCAGCGCTGCTCCAGTGGCCTCCCCAATCCACTGCTCCGTACTAAGCCAGTCCAGGACTGGACTGAGTGAATTCCAGCTGCTAGACGCCGCGGGGACGCTGCACGGAGAAGACTTCTAAAGGTAAGAGAAGAACCAGCGTTGATTGGCAGAATGTATAGCATTCTGCCAATCAACGCTGGTTCTGCATCGAACCTTAAACTTCGAACAGCTAGTAGTGTTCGATCGAGTACGAGTATCTCGAATACCGTAGTATTCAATCGAACACCAACTCGATCGAACACTACTCACTCATCTCTACTTATCTGCTGTGGTTCCATTGTATGATAACAAGTCAGTAATTTTGATTGTTCGGTTTTAATACTTATTCATGCAGCAATATTTAGTCAGTCTTTCTAAGCCACCAGAACCAGATTTATGATAAGTTAAGGGTGGATTTATCTGATTCTTGTATTGTACTCCTTAAAAAGAGGCGTAGTTAGAGAGTAGAAATCTTGGAGAGAGAGAGAGGAGTCAGACCCAGCGCCGCACCTCCCATGAGGCAACCTGAAGCGAGTGCTTCAGGCGGCGCTATGGCAGGGCCCCAGGGAGGGCGGCATTTTTTCTTACCTAAGCCAGTCCAGGGCAAGCTGTCCTGTCCCCGATGCCTAGGCAGAGTGAATTCCAGCCGGAAGACGCCGCGGGGGCGCTGCGCTGGGAGAAGACTTCAAGGAGAATCCACCCCGACCGTCACTCGTGGACTTGGTAAGTATAATGTTATCGAATTTTGCGTACCCCTGAAACGAGCATTTCCCCCCCATAGACTATAATGGGGTTCGAAATCCGTTCGAACAGTCGAACAGTGTGCGGCTGTTCAAATCGGATTTCGAACCTCAGACATTTTAGTGTTCGCTCATCTCTACAGATAAGCATGTATAAATGTGTCGTTTTGGAAAAGCAGCAAAAGGTAAGTTATATAAATACAATGTAAAAAAATAAAAGTTAGTTGAAACAACTGATGTATGATCATTTATTTATATATGCTTTCCATGATTCAATTATATAATATAAATAAAGATGAGAACAACCTCAGAATTTGAAATATGTATTTCTACTTTGCCTACATCAAAGGTAAAATACATGAAAAGTAATCACACACAAAAAGATATTGCATGCAAATCTAATTGAGTGGTATGTACAAAGCATTTTCAAACACATGTTAATGTGGAAGCAATCCCTGTTGATATAATTAAGCACAATTGCAGGATGGTGTACTATATATGTCAGCTTGGTATGTCAGGGTGTAAAAAAGATTAATGGTATATTTTAGGACTTTTTTGTTTGTGAAGTACAGCACTTTGTAATAATAAAGCGTTTGGGTCAAAGGGATAGTAAAAAGGAATGTGCAGAAGTGAGACAAACTATAAAACGGAGAATGAAATGTACGTACAGTATATAGTTTGATAATTTTACCATGGTGATACCTAATATGTTAACTTTTTGATTATTTCTCTTTGTAAAATGGGTAAAAAGTTGATCTCAAAAAGTATTTTTTTTTATATATTTTTCAAATATTTTTTGTTACAGAAATTTTTTTGAGAGTTTTAATTACAAGAAGGAAAAGTACAGTATATACTTTCATCATGCTGTTTGTATGCATGAGTGGAATAAATGCTATAGTAAAACATGAAATAATAAAGAAAATAATATTAATATGATAAAACAATATTACTGGTGATGTCAAGATAGTATATGATTAATAGTAAGTATAATTAAAGGGAGCAATTCAAATAACTAAGATTATTGTAACTGAAAAAGTTCTGTAGAATTTCTTTAGAATTTAGATTTCGCATTTGTTTTTGAAGTGGGGGAGGTTGTGAAGAGCTGAAGAACATATACATTTATATCAACAGAAAAATTCTAATTTATGGAATATAATCATCTCTCCAGTTACATCCACATAAGTTCATGTAACCATAATCAAGTTATGAATAATTGATGCATTACTGGAAGAGAGTCAACGTTGATAGTCAAAAAAAAGGTCAAAGTTGAATGCCACCTACCATATTTTGGACATTAATCTATTTCCCATAAATTTTATATAGGGTGTCCGGAAATTAAGCACACAAAATGAAAGGTGGATTTTAGCCGGTATATGAAGTATTTTTTTCATTAATGAACATGTGACCAGAAATGCACCGTTGTGGCGCTGCAGGTAGACCAAGATGTCGGTTTCCTATCCCTCACTACGCCATATGAAAGGAGAAACGAAGAAGAGAAAGTGCTTTAATGGGAAATCAGTTTAATTACAATTACTTTATTTACAAGAATTGCTCAAAGTGCTGGCTGCCTGCCTCGATGTAAGCAATGCAATGCCGAGAGATGGATTGAAGCAGTTTGGATGCAGTTCACAAGCTTTTCATGGGTTGGCACTGGTGTTGCATACACAATGAACTTGATGTGTCCCCACAAAATCAAGTGGGGTCAAATCCGGTGAGCAAAGGGGCCACAGAAACAAGGGTCTACCTGCAGCACCACCATGGTGCATTTCCACATCACATGTTCATTAATAAAAAACGCTTCATATACCAGCTAAAGTCCACCCTTTCATTTTGTGTACTTACTTTCCGGATACCCTGTATATGAGAGCATTTGTATGATAAATGAATGAAATTGTTATCTTTGACTCCACATTTCCAACAGAGTTTAGAGAATTTAGCATTTTATGAGCAATTATTAAATACTTTATTCATTTATTAAATGGTTAATTCATCTAGACATTATATATGCAAAATCCAATGACCAACAAGGCTCCGAAATCTGAATTTGGAATTCAGATTCCCAGAGAGATTTAGTTGATCCTAAAGAATGATGATGAGCGTCTCTGAGAATGGAATAGAGATTTTAGAGATACCTTTAAACGAGGATGGGGGACAGATAATCCATCTGTCAAATGAAGAACAGGATTTATAAGTCCCAAAGGGAAAGTAATATGTCTGATCTGGAAGAATTTTAAAAAGTCATGTTGCGAGATTTAATAGTTTTCAACGAGGAAGGAGATAAAGACACTCTTGCATATGTAATTTTTATTTATAGTATTAATAGCATTTATAGCTTTATATTTCCAGGTATGCAGAGATATATCAAGTATGACTACTTCAATAAGATGCAATGGGGAACCTTATAATCTTAAGTTAACAATTAAATCCTTTTTTATTATCAAATCCCACACCTGGGCTATTGGGCTTGTAAAGTAGGAGAATGAAACACACATTTGATTTTAAAGCAGAAATGAGATATCAATTGGAATCAGACAGAATAAGTTCCAATATGGTGTCTTTAAATATCCACCCATCTCTTTGTAGTACCATTATGGAATTATCTTAATTGATCTAAAATTATAGCTCTATAGTATTGTATAATAGAGGATAAATTCAAACCACTTTTGGAGAGAGGAAGGTATAATATGTTGGCCTTTACTCTGGCCTTCTTTTGCCCCATGTAAATGATTATAATATTGATTGTGTTATAGATTGTCATTTTTGTTAGTAATGACATAGGGAAGACATTTTGAAAATAAATATAATATATATTAGATAGGTAAAGTTAGATTTATACCTAAGTAATATGAATAATTATTAACCAAATGAATTTGTATTTAGCAGAAAATATATAACTATAGACTTTTTCATTCCCATATTAAGAATCTTGGATTTAGCAGTATTTATTTTGTAGTATGAAGCTAAACTAAATTTCTGTATAAACTCCGGAAATGTACTTCAAGAATGAAAATTGAGAACATTTTAAAATCTAAAAACAGTAGATCTAAAAAAAAAGGAATAGCAAATTTATCACACTGCCATTCAAGTATCTCATATTGCTAAGCAATATTGAAATTATTTTACATCTACACTTTAGTTGGTACTTTTCAGGAATGCTTTCTGCTTCCTCCTCATGTTTCAAGTGCCATGTTTGCTCATTCGCATGAAATGAATCAAAAAAGTTTTTGTTTTGTTCGACCATCTATGTATAGAATACATAAATAAATAAGGGGTTAGTAAAACTAAGCTCTATCCTTAAGGAGGACCTTTCAGGTCCTCAAGCACATGCGGTTTTATATACCGCTAGAAAGCCGACAGTGCACTGAATTCACCGCACTATTGGCTTTCCCATTAGGTGCCCCTGCTGAAGAGCTATCGGTGCCATTACCATAGCTCTTCAGTGTCAGTAGGGCATTCCTGACAGTCTGTGAGGAACGGCCCTCCTGACAGTAGAGTTCATAGCTCTGTACTTTCAGAGGGGGGCGTTCCTTACAACCCAGCGATGATTATGAGAGGTGAGGAATGCCCCTTCCCCAGTACTCGTCTATGGACGAGTACTGTCAGAAGGGGAGGCATTTCTCACCACTCAGCATCATAGTCCACAAAGGAAACCTCTGCAGATTTGATGTAAAAAGCGCCTTTTTGCTGCAGGATCATATGTAGGGCCTTAGCCTAAAGTTTCCCACACACATCCCTCCTGACCATTTTATCTATTTATTCAATTATTAATAATTTTTAATGCAGGTATTCAAAAGAGTTCACTAAATCTAAAATAATTTATATAAGAAAGTGGTGTGTAAAAATACAAACCATATCAGTGGCATGTGTAAACATCAATACTTACTTATAATTAACCTAAAATGATTTATTCCTGTGATCCTGATCTTGGGTCCGCTATGCTGTCTTTCCACTTTGCAAGAAAAAAATGCTCATTACAGCTCTGAAAGTTTTCCTAATTGATATTCATGACTCTCATTCATTCTATTAGTCAGTTTCTTGTGGGGTTTCACCAATAGAATAAATGAATGTAGTAAATATCAATTAATCAACTTTCCTGTCTTTCTTATAGAATAGCCTTAAAGCTTCTCTTTTATCTGCACTACGCTTCCACTGCTTACCCTAGGTGAGCGTTCATGTCTGTAGGAAAGTCAGGCAAGATATAAAGCTGTCAATCAAATGAAAATTCTGTTTATTGCTATCTCATGTGCATGACTTGTCATCAACATTATGGGAGAATAACATATTGACAGACCAATATTGACAGTATTGAACAACCATTTTCATACTTAGCTGAAGATCATTTCTAGCTGTGATCCTCATGTTCTTCTTTTGTCAGCTTGATGTGTGCTGTATGTAAGTTATTTTTCATCAGCCATTCAGCTCTTGCAGTGCAGATACTGCGGTATGTAATGTTATTGAATGCTACTTTATTTGTCATGTTCTAGGATATTATGGATTTTCTTCAGTGTTATAGGATAGTATGGCCAGGTTCTCTGCAGACTCCTGCTTGTGCTATATTATATTGCAGTGGGTCCTCACGGGGTCAATAGTAATGTGAAGTGGGTCTAGATATAGTATGGGTTATGCTGTTCTATCAGTTTTACGTAATCAATAGAGATGAGCGAACACTGTTCGATCAAATAGGTATTCGATCGAATATCAGGACGTTCGAGGTATTCTTTTCCAATCGAATACCACGGGTCATACGTAGTAAAAATTTGTAGCCCCTCCCACCTTCCCTGGTGCTTATTTTGCACCAATAACTGCGCAGGGCAGGTGGGACAGGAACTATGACAACGGAGGCATTTAAAAAAATTGAAAAAACCCATTGGCTGCCGAAAACATGTGACCTCCCATTTATAAGAATAGCCAGCGCCATCTTCGTGTCATTTTACGGCTTGTAGACGTAGGGACAGATGTGCTGCTGAGGGCTAGAGAGGATTAGATTTTAGTAGGCAGGGAAAAACTGAAGAAAAACAACAATTATTTTCAGAGCTATACTGCGGGTAGAGGAGTTGAGCTTTCCATGGGGTGTTCCCCCGATACAGGAATAGAGAGCAATTCAGTCCAGTTCTATACGCTCAACCCAGCGTTGCAGGCAGTGTCCCCCCAAACACCTAACAGGGATATAGAGCAATTCATTCCAGTTCTATACCCTCAACCCAGCTTTGCAGGCGGTGTCCCCCCAAACACCTAACAGGGATACAGAGCAATTCAGTCCAGTTCTATACCCTCAACCCAGTGTTAGTATGGGGTCCTGCAGGTTTCCCTTCCAGCACACAGTGCCACCTGCAGGCCAACCCAGCTCTCGCCCTGGGCATTTAAGTCGAGCTTTCTGCCTACTGAGCTTTTATAGGTGCTCAGAGGCTAAGTCCCTTTCTTCCCCTACTGAGCATGCTCAGTCCTTTTGGAGGCGCTCAGAGGCTAAGTCCCATTCTCTCCATACTGAGCATGTTCAGTGAAGTTATGGCCACCGCCCTGTGGGTGGGCACTTGCCTTTTTACAGTGTGAGCCAATGCCCGCCGGGTGCTCATACTTTGACTAAATAACTTAGAGACAGGAGGTCAGGGCTAGGTTCCGGTGAAGGCAGGTTGTCAGATTAGGCATCTGGGATAGGATTCCTTGGCAATGCCAGTAGGGACCTGAATAGCCTATTGAACTGTCCATTAACATTGTAGCTCCAAGCTGCTGTGGAGCCCTTTATGTTACTGACCAGGGGTGACGTCTAACCTCTGGCAGCCTCTCCTGTGTAGCAGGGTGAAGCATGTGCTAGAGTCTATCTCTCTGCTGGAAGTTCGCAGATGACTAATGCAAGGCTTCATTTGGCTTCACCCAGCAGCCTTACACGGGTGCACTTTCCCAGTGAAGTTAACTGGTGAGAGTTTGTTGCAGTCTGTTCACACTAGAACCGCACAAACACCACTGCCAGTGTAGTTTAACTGGTGGTTCGCATTTCAGGCATATGGCTGCCCTCCTAGGTCTTGTGGACCTCACTGCAGTGTCTTGCAGTCTAGCGGTTCTGTTGTTGTTAAATACTATTATTTTCATATCTATAAACAGAACCATAACACCCAGCTTTCCACGGGGTGTCCCCCCAAACACCTAACAGGGATACAGAGCAATTCAGTCCAGTTCTATACCCTCAACACAGCTTTCCACGGGGAGTCCCCCCAAACACCTAACAGGGATACAGAGAAATTAGGTCCAGCTATGTATGCTCAATCCAGATATCCCCGGTGTGTACCCCAAAACCTAAGTGGGATACACAGAAATACAGTCAGGCTATGTACGCTCAATCCAGATATCCATGGTGTGTACACCAAAACCTAAGTGGGATACACAGAAATTCAGTCAGGCTATCTATGCTCAATCCATTTTTTGATGGTGTGTAACCACAAATCCTTTCTGGGATACACAGAAATTCAATCAGGCTATGTATGCTCAATCCAGTTTTTCACAGTGTGTTACCCCAAAACCTACCTGGGAGACACAGAAATTCAGTCAGGCTATCTAAGCTCAATCCAGATATCCCCGGTGTTTACCCACAAAACCTACCTGGGAGACACAGCCATTCAGTCAGGCCATGTATGGTCAAACCTGTTTTTAATGCTGTACCCCCCAAAGCTAAGTGGGAGACAGCCGTTCATTAAGCCCATGTATGGTCAAATCTGTTTTTAATGCTGTACCCCCAAAAGCTATGTGGTATACACAGCAATTCAGTCAGTCTAGATATACAACATCCAGATTTCCACATGCTGTACCCCCCAAAGCTAAGTGGGAGACAGCCGTTCAATTGGGCCATGTATGGTCAAATCTGTTTTTAATGCTGTACCCCCCCCCCCCCAAAGCTAAGTGGGAGACAGCCGTTCATTCAGGCCACGTATGGTTAAACCTGTTTTTAATGCTGTACCCCCCAAAGCTGAGTGGGAGACACAGCAATTCAATCAGGCTATATCAGCTCAATCCAATTTTTAAGGTTCTACCCCCTCAAAAGCTAAGTTTGATACACAGCAATTCAGTCATGCTATATAAGCTCAATCCATTTTTTTGTTCAATCCAGTATTGTTTGCTCTCCATGATGTGAACTATGCCTTTGCCTCTTGAAAAGCAACCCAAGATGAAGTCAGCCATATGTGCCAGTGTGTTACTTGGCATGACTTCGCTACCCCCAACTGTAAGGGTCACTCTCCATTTCCTCCATTTTCCACTCCCCTTCACACCATCCGTGCTGAAGCAATGGGATGCACTGAACTTCACCCTCAAACCTTGTGTGGGACAGTGACATGAAATGCTACTTCATCTCCCTTGTCTTCCTCCACCAGCCAACGGTGCAAAGATGACAGGAGTGTGCTCTGAATGTTTTCAGCCTAGCAGAGGCTACTTTTCACTTACGAAAATGGCCGCACTTTGACTAGTATATCAGGCACAATGGTGTAGATTTCAAAGAAACTTTGCACCAACAAGTTGAAAACGTGGGCCATGTGTGGACCATGTTTGAGTCTGGCAAGCTCCAGATTTGTTACCAGGTTCTGGCCATTATCACAAAGGAAAAATGCCTGGGCCCAGGTGCAGCGGGGAAACCATATTGCCATATCATCCAGGATGGCATCCCTCACCTCGGAGGCAGTGTGCTGTCTGTCCCCCAAGCTGATGAGCTTCAGCATGGCCTGCTGACATCTCCCCACACCAGTGTTACAGTATTTTCAGATCATAGCTGGGGTCGAGGTTGCAGCGCAGGAGTAGGCTTTCAGAGAACCCCTGCCATGAATTTTGGGTTGGGAGAGGAAATAGGCCACCCCAGTTTGCACCCCGGGCCCAGACTCCACTATATTCACCCGGCCTGTCATTAAAGAGAAGCAGCATCCCTGACTGCAGGTGCTTGTCGATGTGCCGGTGGTCAAGTGGACCTTGCAGCAAAGCGCGGAACTCTGGGCCCGACTGATGTTATGGGACACGTGCAGGCACAAGGCAGGGACAGCACACCAAGAGAAGTAGTAACGGCTAGGCCCAGCATAGCGAGGTGCCACAGCTGCCATCCGGTGATGGAAGGCCTGAGTATCCAGAAGCATAAACAAACACCAACATCTCCAGGGCCAGCAGTTTTTAGATGAGGCAGTTGAAGGCTTGAGCATGTGGGTGGCTTGCACTGTACTTCTGCCTGCAATGAAACGCCTGGGAGATGGGGAGTGGCTGGGAAGAGGCGCATGATGGTGCAGGCAAAAAGGGCGGATGGGGGTGAACTCTCTAAAGTGTCAGAGACAGATAAGATAAGATAAGATAATCCTTTAATAGTCCCATATTGGGGAAATTTCAGCATGTTATAGCAGCATAGTAATACAGGTACAGGATAATACACAGTAATATATTACAGACGTAGACACACATAAGCTGAGAAGAGAAGATATACTAGGAGTCCATAGCAGCTAAGGAAAAACGGAAGAGAAAGAGGAAGACCTCATGGTCATCGTCATAATCATTAGTTCTCTGTGCGGATTGATCTTCGCTTGGTCTGATGTAGATTATACAGCCTGGTCGCGGTTGGAAGGAAGGACCTGCGAGAGCGCTCCTTCTCACACTTGGGGTGAAGCAGACAGTCACTTACAGTGCTGCCAAGTCCCATCAGGGGGTGGGATTTGTTCTCCCACATGGAGGTCACCAAAGACAGTATCCTTCTGTCACCCACCACCTGTACTGGGTCCAAGGGGCTCCCCAGGACAGAGCTGGCCCTCCTGATCAGCCTGTCAAGTCTATTTCTGTCCCTGGTTGATATACTGCTCCCCCAGCAGGCCACTCCGAAAAAGATGGCTGAGGCAACCACAGAGTTGAAGAAGGCCCTAAGAAGTGTCCCCTGGACTCCGAAGGCCCTCAGCCTCCTGAGCAGGTAGAGTCTGCTGTGGCCCTTTCTGTGCAGCGCCTCCAGGTTATCAGCCCAGTCTAGTTTATTGTTGAGGATCACGCCCAGATACTTATAGGTCCTGACTCTCAATAGGTCATAGTAGATGTGTAGGCGTCCAGGCTGGTGGTCTGGACTGCAGCACCAGCACTGTAAACATTGGAAGAGGCAGTGTCGGCAATGCCAGGTGACGATTGTCCTACGTTTGCTCTCTCCCACTGAGCCCAGGGCTTGCCTTTCAAATGACAAGAGGTGGAAAGGTTGCTCTTTTCAGAGCCCCTACTCAGTTTAGACTTACAAAGTGTGTAAACCACACTAAATTTGTCATGCAACTGACATGTAAATGATAGGTCTATCAATTGGCTGTTCATTTTGATGAAAGTCAGCCGGTCAGCACTGTCAGCTGACAGCCGGCTGTGCTTATCCGTGATGACACCACCAGCTACGCTGAAGACACTTTCCGATAGCATGCTGGCGTCAGGGCAGGAAAGGACCTTCAAGACATACAGCGCAAGTTCCAGCCTCAAATCCAACTTGGAGACCCAATAAGTGTAGGGCGCAGAGGGATCGGAGAGGACAGGGCTGGGGTCGGCCAAGTGCTCCCGCAACATGCACCTATACTTGTCCCTCCTGGTGACACTAGGCCCCTCAGTGGCGGTAGTTTGGCCAGGCCAAAAAACTCTGCTGGTGCAAGGCTGAACTAAGTTAAAGGGCCTAAAACTCTGCTGGTAAGAAGCAGAACTCACCTAAAGGCCCTCAATCTCTGCTGGTAGCTCAGCTTATGGGTCACATCTCACACACACACACACACACACACACACACACATCCACAATGACAGTTCAGGGTGGGTACTGTTGGATTTCCCATTGCCTATTCAATCTGTGGTTGTCATGGGCAACGTGATTTAAAGGGGTGCTTGTTAATGTTTCTTTAGCATCAAATTTGGGTTTCTGTCCATCCAATTAAGGAGGAAAGAAGGTTTCCAGGTATTTTCCCACTTTGATAGAGTTTTTTTTTTTTAGTGTGGAAAGTGTGTAGTTCACAGGCTGTGATGGTGGGGTAAAACTGTGACTTGGGCTTGTTAGATGCCCCAGGCATGCTTCCCCTGCCGTCCCAGTTGCATTGCAGAGGTGTTGGCATCATTTCATGAGGTTTCATAGTGGACTTGGTGACCCTCCTGAGTTGAATGGTGGGATCCCCTGAAACTAAGCATTTTTCCCCATAGACTATAATGGGGTTCGATATTCATTCGACTAGTCAAATATTGAGCGGCTATTCGAAATATCGAATATTTTACTGTTCGCTCATCTCTAGTAATCAATTTTTTTTAATGATTTTAGAAGGAATACCAATAGGGGTAATAAATTTTTTATCTATGATCCTGTTTTCTTATTCACTTTCAGTCATTTTAAATACACTGGTATTCTACATAGTCTACATTTTTTTTTAGAAACATGCAGTAGCATTGTAAATAATAAGGAATAAGTTGCAGTTAAAATAACCCAAATATTATAAGAAAAAATTTGAAAAGTTATAGAAAGCCCCACATGTATGATATCTGAGGTGTGGTGTGAATCAAAGAGGCACTTTACATAGGCACTTTATATAGGCACATTAAAGCAGTCATCGTTATTGTAGTTCGTTATTGTAGTTATTTATATGGCAAACATTTTTTTTATTTTCTAAGACAAAAAAATACACTTTTTTTTTAAACCTAAAGACATTATCTCAATATATAGACTCTTCAATATATTATAGTAAGTTCAAAATGTCAAGTTTATTGGTCTAATAAACTTATAAGATCATGACCCAGTTTTGACTTTATTGCTCCATCAAAGTAGTGAAGGTAATATAACATGACATTGGCAGGTCCAGAATAATTGAATTCATGCTTTTTCTTTGATAGTATGATGTTCCTTAAAATACCAGTGTCTGCACAGACTGAACTTTTTTCTATATTCAACTATTGCAATTGTTTGCACCATACAATGTGGATTGGCATGGTTTCCATTCAATATATTACTCCAGAATTTTTTTTTTCCCTAGTCCTCCTGGGAACAAATACTATACCTGGACCTATTGGAAACGGACCCTGGAGGCATTCAAATTTCCCCCATTTTATCACAATTTTCTTATTATGCCAGAGACTACATGTACAAAAAAGAATAAATTGTAAAAAAAAAACAAAAAAAAAAACCTGTCTCCCCAGCTGCCTCAAAGTATCTTTATATAACCACCTCTTTTGGTCTGTCACAACTTTCCTTTTCCGCCACACACAAAGATGGCAACACTATTGATCTTGCCTTCCTTTGCAAACTCTTCTCTGAATCCCTGTGATCATAACCTTTTGTCTCTCACCATCAGTACTTTCTCTCCTTCACTGGACAATCCTACCCATCATACATATAGGAATTTTTGTGCTATTAACAACCAGCACCTTTCAGACACTCTATAGTCCTCACCCCCATATCTTCCCTCTTCTGTCCCAATCTGGCCACCAGTCACTATTATGAAACCCTTAAAAGTGGAATAGATGTGGCAGCTCCCCCCTCAGCAGCAACCCTGGGATGCATCACAGATATGTTTTCTTCAGCAGCGCTCAATGTATGCTGAACGTCTGTGGAGAAAATCGAGTACACCTGCAGACTTCCTCCACTTTAAGTTTATGCTCAAAACTTAGGGCCCGTTCACACGGGCACAGAGGGGGCGGATTATGGCACGGAATTCCCGTCATAATCCGCCACTTCACAATGGTGGTCTATGGAGACCAGTAGTGTTCTTTTTACCGCTAGCGGCATGTTGCCGCTAGCGGAAAAAAGAAGCGACATGACCTTTCTTGAGGCGGATTCCACCTCAAGAGATCAATAGTAGTGAATGGGAGGCAGAAACCGCATCAGGTTTTTTTTGCAAAAAACTGCGTCGCAGTTTGTGGCGTGGTTTTTGGCAGGGAAAATCCGCCTCCGGAAAACGCTCCAAAAAATACGCTTCAAGATCCAAAAACCGCTTCCTAATTTTTTTCCGGACCAAATTTCGCCACATGTAATTCACGAGTGAACTTAGCCTTATAGCTCTGCCCTTCACCTCGACAAACAAGCCTATTTCACTGTTCTCATCTCTTTTCTCCTTGTAACACTAAAAGATTTTTCACTCCTAACTCACTCCCAAGATGCAGATGTCATTCACAGACCATGACAAAATTGATAAGTACCGTATATACTTGAGTATAAGCCGACCCGAATATGAGCTGACCTCCCCCCCAATTTTACCACAAAAAACTGGGAAAACTTATTGACTTGAGTATAAGCGGAGGGGGGAAAATGCTAGCAGTGCCATACAGGCCCAAATCCTGTGCTAGCAGTAACAGGGTATTACTACTAGCACGGACTTCAGGCCTATATGATAATATCCCAGACCACGTGACGTCTGGGACATTACCATATAGGGTCAAAGCCTCCTAGGAGTCACATCGGATCCCAGAGAGATGAGTAAAACAGTTTATTATTTTTTTCTCACCTCCCCTGGGGCTCCAATTATTATACTCTATAGTACAAGAGAAAGAGGGGGCAGCAGTGAGTAGGTCTGGGGAGGTTTGTAAATAGGCCACTGGGGACACTCCAGCAGGTAGCAGCCTATTATAAAACAAACAAAAAGTTCTTTTACTAACCACCTCGCCGCTGCTCCCGCTGCTGCCTCCTCTTCACCGGCGAGACGTCTGCGTCTCAGCATAGGCGGCATGATGACGCCACCTGCGCTGAGACACAGAGGTCAGAGGTCTGTGTGATGTAGCGGTGGAGGGACGGGGCCCGCTACAGACGTTGGGTGGCCACTGGTGAACCGCTACTGCCGATAGGTGAATGGTGAAGCAGTGCTGTCTCCAGGGCCACCCCAAGATGTTTCCAAGGAAGAGAAGATGCTCTGAAAACATCTTGGGGCGGTCCTGGAGACAGCGCTGCTTCACCACTCACTTATCGGCAGCAGCGCTGCTCCAGTGGCTGCCCACAGGTGTTTTTTGCCACAGGGCCTGCTGCTTGACTCGAGTATAAGCCAAGGTGGGCACAAAAACTCGGCTTCTACTCGAGTATATGCGGGTAACTGCCCACTCCCCAGGCAGCATTGATCCCATCACCTACCACACTTCATCCTGTACATTCTCATCTTTCAACCAGTTACAAAAGAGGAAGTCCCCCATCTCCTCTCTTCTTCATGCCCTATGGCCTGGGGTTCTTCAGGGCTCTATCCTAGGCCCCCTGCTCTCCTCTCTTTAAACAACGCCTAGTAATAAAAAAAACATCACCAGATTTGGCTTATGGCACCATCTTTATGCTGATGACACCCCATCTATATCCTCATCCCATGACATCACCACTGCACTAATACAGAACACCAGTCTCTCTGCCGTCTCAAATATTATGTCTTCACTTTATCTGTAACTGATTCTCTCAAAGACTGAATTACTACTGTTTCCACCATCTAACAGAGCTATCCCTGATATTTCCATTTCAGCCACCAACCTTCCATAACTCCTAAGAAGCATGCCGGTTGCCTCGGGGTTATGTTTGGCTCAGATCATTCCTTCAGCCCCCCTATCCAATCACTTGCATGCTCATGTCATCTCCACCACAAAAACATCTCTAGAATTTGATCTTTTCTAAAAATAGATATATTAAAGACCCTTATTGTCGCTCTGATTCACTCTACTCCTTCACTACTGTGAATATCAGTCTTCCGCTTACTAATCTCTCCCCTCTATGATCTATTCTGAGTTCAATTAATTCAGCAGCTAGGCTCTCCTATCAGTCTAAATGCTAAAGTGATGCCTCTGGTCTTTGTCAGTGGCTACTGGTTCCATACATAACACAATATAAACTTATTACCCTTATCCATGAGGCTCTCCATAATTCTGCACCTCCCTGCATTTCCTCCTGCATCCCTATCACCCATTCCATGCTCTCCGCTCACTTAATGACCTAAGACTAACATCCTTTATTATCAGAACATCCCACTCTCGTATACAAAATTTCTCCCAAGTTGCACCACTTCTCTGGAATACTCTACTCCTGACAATCAGATTAGCTCCCAATTTTTACAGTTTCAAACACAAACTAAAGACACATCTTTTCAGACAGACCTATCACAATTCCTAACGTAAACCCTTCTACAATTAGCATCCCTAAAACAAACTCTCCCCTGCTCATGCTCCCACATTACACTGCAGAATACAATGCCATATCGGACTGTAACTTTATATGTCCAGGCACCATCTGCGCATTAAAGGACACTTACTGGAGATGGATCATACAGCTTTATTTATGTGTAATGAAAATAACCACTATCACAAGAAACAGCTGAATCGCTGTACAAACAATGCTACCTCCAATGCTGCCCCTGCTACTTCTTGTGTTACCCCCTCTATCTCATATATTGTAAACTCTTGCGAGCAGGGCCCTCAGTCCCATTATGTTGATTGACTGTTACTCTGTAATGTATTTTTTTGTCTGTACTTGAACCCTTCAATTTGTAAAGTGCTGCTGAATATATTGACACTATATAAATAAAATGTATTGTTATGATTATTATAATTGCATGATAATCCAGAGATCTTACCCCCTAGAATATGCCTCTGAAAAACCCTTTTAGGCTAAGGCCCCACAGGTTGTATCCGCAGCATTAAAGCACTGTGGAAAGAACCGCTGCTTGATCGCATTGCGGTTCTTTCCGCAGCGCTTTGAAGAGAAATTTCACTGAGTTTTCCTCTGCGGACTTTCTCTTCCTATTATATCTATGGGAAAGCTGCCAGCATTTCCGTAGATGTAATTCACATGCTGCGATTTGCAAATACGGCTTTGCAAATCGCAGTGTGTCCGTGCTGTGATTTCTTCCGCAAAGTGGGCATGGGATTTGCATGAATCCCATCCCCTTTGCTTGCACTGTAAAACGCCGTGATTTTTCCCACAGCGTCTCCGCTGCGGACAAATCGCGGTGTTTACGTCCCGTGGGGCCCCGGCCTTAGTCCTCCTGACACACACCCAAGCTTGAAGTTTAACCTTCTCATAACTAGCTACACTTGCTCTCATTCCTATCCGCCTTTTGGTTTTATGTGTTACAGTTACTTTAACTACATGTTATTGACTTGTATGAAACAGCAGGATCATGAAAGACGTCATTTTTCATGTTCTTTTATTTTCCATTTCTACATGAGACTTAACAGGACAGGTGTCACCCTTCTTTGACAGTTAATTTTGCTGAATACTAGATGGCCCTTGGCACACTGCCTGTGATCATTCTGCTGATTTCTGTTTTGTGATCTTAGAGCTGCTTATTGTATCTTTTGCTTTATATTTCTGAAAACATAAATTGAAAAAAGAGAATAACTAAAATGTGATTCTATCTATCTATCTATCTATCTATCTATCTATCTATCTATCAATCTATCAATCTATCTATGTAAAAGACTATGCAAATAGGTTCTCTTTTATTGAAAAAGGAAGGCTCACTCTGATGTCACCTTTTTGGAAGTTGAAATTACAAATAGATTGACCCAAAGAATAAAGGTAAGGATAGTAACTATACAGATCAACGCCTGGTTTTCTATGAAACCTAGAAACATTGTCTGGAAATAATGCCAAACCAGAACATCTGTTCCAAAAAGAAAAGAAACCCATCCATAGACAACTGTTTTGGGGTTATTATCCCTCATCAATTCAAAGCATTGTCAGAAGAGTTACTTTGTCACTTTTTCAGACCATGTAACAGTGTGTAGAGTCTAACAGACTAAGCATGCAGTACTACAGAAAGGAATATGCAAATAACTTATCCTTGGTGGAAAAGGGAAAACTCACTCTATCGCCACCTTTTGTAATGTAGCTCCTTATAGATAAATGCTTGATACATTATTGCACATTTTTTTTAATTAAAAGTAAGCCAACACATAGGTGTCTAGATGAAGATGAAGGTGTCTAATTAATGATGTGATAAAACTGACACATCGTTAGACAGTTTTAATCTAAGTTTACACAATGGTCCACCATAGGTTTCATTGTAGAAACAATACAGGCAGGCTTTAGAGTATTCAGGATACCAGACAGGCTCATGTTTCAGGGTTTACTAAATACAAAGATCAGATATAGTTGTACTTAGAGTGCATCTATATTCCAGCTGATAACTAACACATACATTTCTGGCCATTAGGTTAGATCAGTGGAAGTAGTTGGCTCAGTTTGCCATGGGAGTTTTATCTTATGCAGCCTAAAGCGCAATGGCCAAGAGGGTGTTCAGTGCTGCCATACAATGACACAATTTTTCACTACTGGCATGGAAAATTTACTTTTGTCAAAATAAATCAGGCATGGATCCATGATTTTCTCAGGCCCCCAACTGATGCCTTTAAACAGCTACCAACACTGCCACTACTCAGCCAGACATGTCCTGTAGCCTGGTCCTTCATATTATGCCATTCTACACTGCCACACAAGTTTCCACTAGAGAAGTGTGAGTCGGTTCAAAATGATTGGTACAGGATATTCCAAATTGTTTGGTTTTTAATGAAACAAAAAAAAATTGACAGCTCCAATGTGTTTGACCAGGAAATACAGAAGAAAGACATGCAATGACTCACACATGTCTGTGATGTTGTAGCAACGCTTGACCTCCTCTGAGCCAATAGACATTGATAGGAGGACCTTACAGTGCTGATGTCATATGATGTATATAAATCTTGTGCATTTGTTTTCAGTATTCAGTTACAGTAAAGAGTGGACATTCAAATAGATCTATGATCAATCTTACTGCATCATAAGCTATAGACAGCATAGTTAAGAAAAAGCAATAGCAATTCCAGCAAGTTATAGGACTAGGAGAACTTAGAGAATCAATCAGTTCTAGAATTACTAGAATTGAATTGACATAGATAGGACAGGTTCATAGACCAGGACTGGAATCTGTGTTGCTGCTTGTTTACACAGACAGTTAACCTTTTCAATGCCAATAATCTGATATTGTCTGACAGTACTTCTGCAATAGAGAACATTTATCTCTATGCACATTCTGTACACGTACTATTTTACTGACAAGGCAATCCTTTCTTTAAAAAATGTTTTGCTAAGGACTTTTTGGGGCAAGAGTCAACATTTTTTCAGTAAATATATATTGCTGTTTAAACAGCAAAGTGCTGGTGATTTTAGCTGTGCAAATATATAATTCTGTTATGTATAAGTGGTTTCTTGTTCACTCAATTTACAGTCTAGCCTGTGCTAACCTTAAAAAAATAAAATAAAAAATAAATGTAATTTCATGGGTTTTCTTTGCCACACTGTTGACTGACCCATGCACAATATGAAGGAGCATTGTTGTCATTTTTGAATGCATACATTAATCCATCTGATTTTCAATAATCATTTTGGAAATTAGTAAATGTGAAGAAAAACAATACATGTGATGTAAACCTGATAATATATCTAATCTGTCTTGTAATTATATTAAGCCAAATTTAATTATAATATATATTAAAACTGTCAATGAAAAATATAAAAGTATAAACTATTTTCATGGAACACAACTGTGATACTGTATACTATACTCCAGAAGGAAGAATAGCAGTACTGTATATATTGTATTTTACTGTCATATTTTCATATTATTTTCACAATAGGGTATACTATTCTTAGTGACAGGTTCAGTGTTACACTTAGATTGTCAAGACATAAGGTTATGCAAAGTGAGGAAAGAGCAGGTGTCACTAAGATCTGCAAATGATCGGATGTTCATGCTAGCTGTTATCTCTAGCACATGGAAAGGGCATGCATGCCAGACAGAAAACAACATTTTTTCACCAGATGAAATCTCAAGAATCAGATCAAGTGGTGTAGGATGACTGTGCAATGCCTCCTGTTCGTTGATGTGCCAGTTATTGCTCCTTGTCACAAACTAGGATGGATAGAATTCTTGAACCGAGAGACCTTGGCTTATCGCTCTGGCAGATCACTAAACACCTAGGCTTAGATATCAGCACTGTTCAATGTCATATGGTCCAGTGTTTAGCAGAATAAATGATGAACTGAAATGGCAGCAAAAGTTGCACAGAGATGAACTTCAGCACACACAGATTATCTGATGTTAGTTTTGACACTGTATCTAGTGATCCATTCTATACTACAAGTGAAATTGAGCATCACATCCCAATCATATGGTGGCAGACAGTGTCAAAACTAACAATCAGAAGTTGTTTGCACGGTAGTCTAGCTACTGGTGGTCCATGGTTCACCTCATGCCACCACTCTCAAACTCTATAATGCAGACAAACAGGAAGACCAATGGAGATTGGAATAGAGGTCTATTGTCTTTAGGAATGAGTCCCTTTGTGGAAATGGTCTGGAAACCATGTGGACAACATCTTGAAAGGACTTCACAAGGGAATGTTACACCAGTCCTAATCCTGGGATTATAGTGTGAGGTTGCATAATGTATGGCAGCCATATTCCTCAAGTCTTCACTTCAGGTACACTAAAAGATGAGCGTTACATTGATTTGGTTGTGGAACAATTTATATAAAGTGTCCCTAGAGCTAATTTACATCAGGGAAACTTCAAGCCTCATGTTGCTCATACTGCTGTGACCTGCTATGTCTTCTACCAAGCACTTCTGAGGCGTTATTGGTTGGCAATTACAAAGGGGGCAGTCAGAAGCCAATCTTGATATTTGTATGTCCAACAACATTCAGTGTACCCTATCTCTCCTCATTCAACCATTAACAGACTAATTGATAGCATGCCAAGGCATATAAGTGCATGTGGTTCTGCGTGTAGCACTCATACTCATTATGAATAAATTGAGATGTTTTCAAGAATTAGTTTTCAGCATCATTTGCATATCATTAACATGTCTATTTATTCTATGATTTCCATAAATCCAAGAATTTTCCTTCTTGGTGTTGCAATTTTAATGTTGAGGAGTGTATATATGCTCATATGCTAATGCAAAAGGCTTGAGATTGAGAACATGCTCCACCAATAATTAATCCAATGCTGAAATGAACCTACTGCTGTTAATATATCAGCGCTCAGGGAAAGGATTCAAGGTATCTCAATTAATCAGTTATTTAACTCATTCTTTACAGGAATTGGTATACAAATAAAATAAAAACCAAAATCATAATATAACTATCAAAGCTATTTTATGTATCACATTATAATATACCACCAAAAATAGCACACAAAATCCATGGCACAAATGCAAATTTTTATTTAAAAAAATCCTAAAATGTGGAAACAAAGAAAAATAAAATGTTGAAAGTCACCTGACTTGAAAGATGCTAAGACTGTAGTGTATCAAAGTCAAGAACATAATATGCCAACCCATAATAACAAATAATCATAATTGCATAAAAGCTGTTCTATGCTTATACATGCATTATCAGTGGAAGGATGCAATAGATGTCTACTTTGTAATAACACATACCTACCCAATAGTCAACTGTACCGGTATTCATCTTTTTATATATGTGTGAGGCACGGCTTGAACCTAAGACATGTTGTATACAAAAATGTCACCCTACTGACTGAGCCACGGTCTCCATTTTTATAGGTTTGTATTAGCTCTCACACCGAATGACAACAAAAAGATTACTGGAGAATGTGGCAGCTTTGCATATGATTGAGCCCAGGATGTGTTATATACAAGGCTGTCAACCTACTGGCGTCTGTGGGCAATATGTTCTAATACAGGATATACATCTGTTTCATTCTTGCACTAATATTGTATATATGTACTTAGCATTGTTTTTATGTAGTTATTATTGTTTGGTATTGTGGGTTGGTATGCAACGCTACAACCTCAGCTCTATGGCCAACAGTGACCCAAGATGGCTTCCTAATTTTATCCGTTTTTGTTTCTTACTGATCACTACTTTTTCCAGAAGCAGGTGGATCAGGCCCACTTGAGTAGTGAAATTCATCGCTCTGGATCTTCTAGTCTCTTCTGCTAACTCATTTCACTGTTGCTCCAGTAGGCCATGCTTCAGCACTTCACTGAGGCTCCCAGTAACTATGGCTCTGCAACTGTACATCTAACCTTATACTTCACATTATCTGTGCTTAGTCGCACTCTGCTCACAAACTGTTACTGGCAGTAACCTCATATATTCAACCCTTTTCCTCGATTCTCTCTAACATGTTCTTGGTGCATGCATGTTCAACGCCACATGAGAGTTAGACTTTGCATGGCCCTGCACTGGTCATCAGTAGCTTCTCCCTTTGGGATACTGGTAGATCCTTGTATCTGGGGCACACCATAAGAAAACATACCAGTAATAAACTTTTTTTATGTATGAGGTAAATAAGAGGTTTACCTCCTTGCAAAGCATCTGACAGCAGGTATTGTATACTATTCACAGCATTTTCTTACATAAGCCTTCAATGTGTGTAACTCCAGACTCATCATCCGTAGGTCCTCTAAAATATAGGTCCTTAGATGTTGTAGAGATTTCCTAAAGATACTTTCTATTTTAATGTAGAAAATGAATAATGGGGTTTACATTTATAACTGGCTTTACCTACTGTGTCTGATCTTATATAGCATTTTATAAAGAGAAGTGGAGGAACGCTTCTGCAATAATCTAATGTCTAAGGGTATGTTCACATGCTGATTTTTCGGGGGGGGGGGGAATCTGCCTCAAAATAGTCCTCACATTCATTGCAATGGAAGTCAAGAGCAGATTGACCCATCTTCAGACATATTCTGTCTTGAATAACCCATTGAAACGCGATGCATTTTTTTTACATGGTTCTTGCTAAATCCGCCTCAGAAGTCACTAGCTTTTTTTAACCACTTCAGTACCAGGTCAATTTGTGGTCCAGGACCAGACACATTTTAGGTTTATTTTGTATGTGCGGTTTTGAGGTCTGTAAAATTTTTCTCGTATGTCTCAGTCAACTAATTTTTGCGTCTTTTTTCGGGGACACATACGGCTTTATTTTTATGTTATTTTTATTTTCAAATGTGTTTTAATTTTTTTTATATCCAGGAAAATATAAACAAAATAGGAGGGAAATTGTGTCTGATTTTCAATTTATTATTTTTTGTTATTAAATAATACAAAGTGTCACTGAAAAACTTTATAATATAGTTTTTCCTCTCCATTACGGTAATTTTTATTTTGTATGGTGTCATCGAGGGTGGGGCTATAACCTTTAATAACAGCGTTTTATTAGCGTATTATTTATTTATTTTTTATTATTATTTTATTTACATTTTTTTTAACTTTTTTATTATATTTTTATTTTATTTTTTTTCCAGATTGTGTCCCCATAAGGTGATAAGAGACCTTTAGGGACATCTGATCACTTATTTTTTTTGTACTTGAGGCTGATTTCTCCTATAACTGGGGCTGGTACATTTAACCCCAGTTGCAGGAGAAATACAGCCTCCTGTATATACACAGTTGACTGAGCTGATCTCAGTCCTGTAGGACCCAGTAGCTTTTGCAAGACTCTGCTATCGGCAGATCACGTGTCCGCCAGGTCAGAGGGCAGCTGAATTATGGCAGCGTCCATAGCTGTGTATACAGCGCTCATTGAGTGCTGTTTACACAGCGATCGAGATAGCAGGGGAGGTAATAAATCTTCCCTGCCATCTCTCTGGGAGCTCCGGCTGAAGTTACAGCCGGCTCCCATTGAAAGGGTACGTCCTGTCAGAACTAGGCAACCACTTCCCGGACATATAAAGTCTATGGGCAGTCTGGAAGTGGTTAAAGCAAAGTTTACAGGTCCATACAGTGTGCTGGAGTAAAAAACACATCAAAAACTGTCACAATGTGACAGTGTATATATATATATAAATGTGGCTAAAAAGTTGCCTTAATCCTAAAGCATATTTTTTCCTGCAAAAAACTCTTTGTGAACATATCCTGACTGCAAGGAACAGTTTTCATTTAAGTTTTGTGAAAAATAAGGGTAAACTTGCAAAACTCATAGAATTCTTTGTAGTTCTCCTAATTTCGATATTATATAAGTGACGTGTATTTAATTAAAAATGTATACTCCTTTATCTTTGAGTATTAAAAGTAATGCAATTCTATCTCAGATATGAAATTAACAATACAAATGCACATCCATTATATTACAAAAATATGGTACAACTCCTATCTGCAAGATAAACTAATAGGATTACTTATTACTAATCTCATAAGATTACGAAAAGATATGGCAAAATCAGCTACAATTGCTAATGAAGGGATGATATCATATACGGAGTTATTTTTCAGAAGCTTATTCTGGCTAACATGCCATTGAATATTTTAACCATGGCCCATGTCAATGCATTATAATTTTCAGACTGTTTTGAATACTTAAATAACATTTAGTTGACAACATAATAAACCTCTTTAATTAAGAAGAGATACAGCTAAAGTATTACAAGACATTTTCCACAGAATTGAATGGATAAAAGTCATTTTCCGCACACTAATCATACTGTATTTTCTGATACTGTTGAAATACAAGTTATGCTCTCAACCTTCTGAGGTCAACAACCAATATTCAAGGCTGTATTGCAGAAGTTTAATCTTTTGTTTCAGAACATTCATGTCCTTTTATAAGAGCATATTGTATTTAGTTTTAGATTCTGGATTATTATTACAGATATAAGAAATCTTGCTTATTACATATCTGCTTCTTGTAAATGAGAACCACAATGATTCTTAAGGTTAGATACTTGAAGATGGTTGGTCTCTTTGTATGTCTTGATTACTTTCTGGCACATATAATTCATGCTGGTAGTAATAGTAGAAGGCAATTTTATTAGACCTCTTTTATGCAAGATGGTTTTTCATGGTGATTTTATTTAAAATCCAAAAAGTCTTGTAGTTTGAAATACTTGTTATTATGATTTATGTATGCATGCAAAAAAAATGCATGACTATTAAACAATATAGTGTTCTCCACTAAGGGTGCAAATAAAGAAGCTTACATTATAAATGTTTTTAAAGGGAGTCTATCATTGGCAAAACTAATTTTAACTAAAGGCACGTTGGAATAGCATTAAGAAGTGATATCAGACTGAGGCCTGAAGAGGACACTGGAGAACCGCCAGTCATTGCAAAGATGCCCAAGAGAAGTAAGTATTAGAGATGAGCAAGTAGTATTCGATCGAGTAGGTATTCGATCGAATACTACGGTATTTTAAATACTCGTACTCGATCGAATACCACTCGATATTCGAATGGAACAGTTCGATGCAGAACCAGCATTGACTGGCCAAATGCTATACAGTCAGCCAATCAACTCTGGTTCTTCTCCTACTTTTAGAAGTCTTCTCCGTGCAGCTTCCCCACGGCGTCTTCTGGCTCTGAATTCACTCTGCCAGGCATCGGGCCTGGGTAGAGCCGACTGCGCATGCCCGCTTGTAGTACGGACATGCGCAGTCGGCTTTGCCCAGCCCGATGCCCGGCAGAGTGAATTCAGAGCCGGAAGATGCCGAGGGGACGCTGCACGGAGAAGATTTCTCGGAGGATCCAGCCCGACCCTCACTTGTGGACTTGGTAAGAAATAATTTGATCGAATGTTGCCTACCCCTGAAACGAGCATTTTCCCCCCATAGACTATAATAGGGTTCGATATTCGATTCGAGTAGTCGAATATTGAGGGGCTACTCGAAACGAATATCGAATCTCGAACATTTTACTGTTCGCTCATCTCTAGTAAGTATGACTATTTGTTATTTTTTTTACTAACCTCCCCTGGGCCTCCACTTAATATATTCTGGGGTCACCTAAAACACCAGATTAAAATGGTGGTTCATGGATAACAAACCCCTAAGATACCAGCTTCAGATCCAGCCAGAAACTTGTGGGAAATTTAGGTCATGTCCAGTTTGATTTTCCTAAGACCCCAGAATGTATTAAGTGAAGGCCCAGGGGAGATTAGTAAAAAAAATAACAAACAGTCATAATCACCTCTCTTGGGCATCTTTGCAATGACTGGTGGTTCTCCAGTGTTTTCTTCAGCCCTCTTCAGGCCTCAGTATGATATTACATCTCATATCATCTGTGATTGGGCCTCAGAAGTCACATAAAGTCAGTGACTCAGTAGAAAAGTGCTAATAATCCTACCCAAAATTTTGCTTTTGATCAAGATAGTGATACTTTGGAATTCACTATTTCAAGGACAAAGCTGCCTGATACAGTAAAAGGAATCAAATGTAATAGCTACCATTGGGGGCCTATGGGAGACATCAAAATAGTGATTTCATGATATTTCTGTAAGTTCATTGTGGGGGTTGACAAGATCAAGAAGATGCTAATACTATATTAAGTATAGTATAATATTTTTTAGGGATGAAATTAAGTTTTAAATGTTTGTTTGTAAGTTTCATTATAGTACAAATGTTTTAAGGTTCACCTTTCTTGTTATTAATGTACTTCGCAGCAATATTCATAGTACAAAAGCCGTAGAAATTGTAATTTCAGACAGTGAAATCAAACTAGTTAACTATCCTTTTCCAAACTTTGTATTTCTCTTTTCCAGACTGATTTGAAAAATGAAGCTTTAAAATGTGTTATCAGTTATATGAATGTCATTTACGGTACTGTGAATGTGCAAATATATGTTATAATGCCCTTGATATTGCCAGCATTTTTTGTCAAGTCTGTTCTTACCTATTTTAATACTACCAGATATGTAATACCATCAATAAAATAATGAATTCAAAATGGTCTCTGTGAGTTTTACTTGAAATCAGTTCCAAATTCATTTTTAGAGGCACCTCTATTTACTTGCCAGGTTCAAAATGGGAGGATAAATGTCTTCCTTATTGCAATTTACCGAACTTGTAACATGTTTATTAGATTTATATTTAACTTTATATTTTGTTTTTGCACATTTTGAAATATTCATTAAACATTGATACAATAACAATTGGGTTGTCCAACAAAAATATTGATAGCCTTAGGAGATTGCTAAGGATAGGTTATATGACCAAACTTAGCCATTCTACAACTTGATGAAGAATTTCAATTTGTCTTGAAAATAATAACACAACACAATATCACAACATTCTAACAAAGGTCTTGAAAAGGATGTAATTTACCCTCCAGCATTACAGGGACTAAGCAGAAATTCAAGTAAATTGGCAGCACTCACCACCTCTCCTGCCCTCCTGCAGGCTGCATATGATAGTCAGACAGGCAATGACAGCTGTAATCAGTCGGAAACTGTCATTGCTTATTTGACAACTGTATGTGGTCCAGGTTCATTTTGATCATTCACCCATTTTGAAACATCAACAAACCCATCCCAGTATAGGGACTCCGTGAATCTGAGTTTCTGCACCGACTGATAGTAGGGAATCAAACTCCCACTTTCTGATCATCCAGGACATGTCAGAAAACAGACTGGGGCATTATACTAAGTTGTCATTAACTGGTTTATATCACATAGTTCCAGGCTACTTAATGTCATCTGGCTACTTTTAACAGTAAGCCTATCGCAGTCCTCACCTGTAGCGGAAATCTGAAAATCTATCTACTGATACCACATCAAGAGCTGATTCAGGTGTCTTTCAGTACAAACAGATACAAGTCTATACCACTATCACTGGAAACTGTATCAAGGATTATTTGACATTCAGAAATAGAGCTTAAATTGATGGTTAAGGAACATTGTAGGCCCCATATCTAAGACCAGTCCTATCTGGAGACGTATTACTTTGGAAAAAAGGACAAAAGGTTCAGCTGAGCAAAAGGCCTTGAAAATATGTATAAAATCATGTATTTTACTTTGAACAGTATTTATTGAATAATAAAAAAAACTGAATATAAGAACAAATATATGAACAATCAGAAGATCAGTTCAAAAGAACTGAATGAAGTAAATACAATACAAGTAAAAAATTATAACGCTAAAGTTATGAAACCTGGAGAATAGATATGGTAAAAAGGTTAAAGAACCATTATGAAACACAATGGGGAAAGAAGGGAGTTGAATAGCGCCATAATGCATAGATCCTAAAGTAGGGTGAGAGGGAAATCCTTACAAGGCAAAGGGATATAAGAATAGCAAGTAATCCTATTACCTAATTATAGTTGAAGACAGTATGGCACATTTATTATTCCAAGACATCTATATCATGTCAAAGAGCGGTCAAATGTCAGAGATGGTAGCATTGATCTTCTCATGGAGCATTATTGCGTCAACATCTGTCAACGAGAGATTTGATCTTTTACAGTTGAAGGGGATATGAATTCATGCAGCAATCAGAATGTACTGTAGCAATTTACAGAGGGTGTATTTGAGGGTAGAAGACTTAAGGCAAAGAAAGAAAACTGGGGCAGAGAAAGGAAAGGACTGTCCAAAAAGTTGTTGCACCATTTTGTGGATAGCTACTGGAAAGTAATGAGATATAGGACATGGCTAGACCTAAAAGCCTATTAGGGAGGATAGGTTTATGTGTTAAGTAAATAGTCTTTGGTGAAGACCCATCAGGCACAGAGGAAGTCGATGAGATGGCGAAACCTAGTGTGTCTCCACCAAATGGCCATAGGGGTTGCTCCAATTTATGGAAATTTCTTTTTTGTTTGTCCGGGCCTAATTTTTTTATGGTCACCTCACTGCCCACCCCCACCCCCCAGCAACACCACCACCTTCATACAGTGGACTCTTCACTGGAACTCCATATTGTATGAGGAACAGTAATGAAGCCATTATGATGTGTGGAGGCAGTGATGGAGCTAACATCTTGTGGGGGGACATTAAACTGTGTGGAGCATATTAAAGGAATTGATCAGGATTATTTTTTTATGGCCTGTCTTCTGGATACAGGGCCAAAAGCAGAAGGCTCTGTCCGCTGATGATTGAGTTGTTATGTTCAAGGCAGTGACTTCTCCTTCATGATTGGTCTATGAAGGTTGTACTGTAGATGACAACATCATAAATCAAAATGACAAACTGATGATCTAGGTTTCAGCCTTGGGTAGATTTCTATTGAAATCTGTTTGCCACAAAAAACTTTACCAACAGCTTTCCCTGACAACTCAAGAGCCACCAATGCATATATGACTATTTATACCTTGTGCATAAAACAAGAATGAACAAACTGATTTAAAAAAAACACGTATAAGGTAAAATATCATACAAAACACAAAACAGTTGCATCAAAAAGCTGATATGTTAAAAATACTTTACTATTAATAAAAATAGATCACTTCTTGTATTTAGATTAGAATATTACTTGGCCAATGCTATATTTTAATGATATTCATTTTTTGAAGTAGACAGCATTACGGTAGCCTTACAGTTGACTATTTTGTTTGTTCAAGCATTGCATTAGAAAAGAAATACATTATGAAAAACATGATTTTCTATACTATAGGAGGCAAACCAGCTTTCAGCATTTGTAATATACATAAGCCCTTTGAATGACTAATACCTAGAAGATTTAGAAACAAATTATCTGTGGAGAAGTTCGATATAAAGTATACTGTGACAAAAACTAATAGCTGGTTCTCCTATATCCTATTGAGCATTCATTACAAGTTTCCCAATGTATATCATTCTTTCTTACAGCCATAATCCCAATAATGACAACCCCAAAGTTTCATTCTCTCTGCACCCATCTTACAGATTTCTTAAGGAACAGTATACTATTCTATATTGTAGAGTTTAAATTTTCACTTTCAAACATCACATGAAAAGAAGTAAACTTTGTCACGTGTGTCTGGTTTCTTACTTACAAATTGTGATTCTTCTGATCTCGTGTCTTGCTCAACACATTTCAAAAAAGTGGTTGTATCACGGCAGGCATTAAGGTTGATTTCTAGGCTCAACAAATTTATTATGACTAACACTAGAAAATTGCCACAATTTGACACACCAGTTTAAGACTGGCATAGGTTTCAATTTCAGTGCTCAGGACTAGGTTCACATATATGCCTGCTCTCCGCTGGTAGATTCTGTTCCTCATTCCACTTCAAAAGTAGCTCTTTTCTCTCCATATTTTTTGCCCTTTTTGAACAGAAATCCAGTGGGCCCCACAATAGTCTGAGGAGTCCATGGGTTTCCGCAGGTAACCACTTTTTTAAGCAGATCCCCGACTGTAAACCCGACGCAGGTGCAAACCCACTGTCAATGTGTCTGAATTATTAAGATGCTTGAAATCCTAATATTTTTGATGAATCCTTGTTATGTCCCTTCCATTTGCATGCTGACAATGCCATTGTGCTCCGCTAAACCTCTTGAAATGGTATCTTGTTAATGTTAAGTATATCCATTTTTAATTTCAAAATTATTTAAATAGTTTTTGAATTTCAAAAGGTCATCATTAAGAGATCAGTGGAGACCTGACACCAGGGACCCCCACTGATCACCTGTTTGACGGGACTGTCTTGTACAAAGCTGAGAGAGCCTGTAATTCAGCTTTGTACAAGGCACCATTGCTTTTTTCAAAAAAAAAAAAAAAAGTTCATATTATTGTACGGTACTTTAAATGTATACTGCAAAAGTTCAACATTTAAATTTAATTGAGATTTTTAACATTCTCAAAAATGCAAAATGTATGATCTTAACTGCAGTAGGTAATTACTTAAATATATATATATATATATATATATATATATATATATATATATATATATATATATACTAGCTGGTACCCGCGACTTCGTCTGCGGTGATTGTAGAAGTGGATATATACAGGCATGGGTAAGGTTTTCGTACTGTGTATAAGGTATGGGACATGAAATGTAACTTTGTATCTTGTCTTTGCTATAATTCAGAGAATACGTGAGACTTTGTGTTGAAGTTAATGTGTATTTGAGCTGCTATACGGTGTTGTGAGAAACTTTACATAGTGACTTTGGGACAGAAGTATTTGAAGTTAACCCTTTCCCGCCAATGGCATTTTTTGCTTTTCGTTTTTGACTCCCCTCCTTCTAAACCCCATAACTTTTTTATTTCTCTGCTCCCAGAGCCATATGAGGTCTTAATTTTTCCTGGGACAAATTTTTCTTCATGATGCTACCATTATTTATTCTATATAATGTACTGGGAAGCAGGGAAAAAATTCTGAATGGGGTGGATTTGAAGAAAAAATGCATTTCTGCGACTTTCTTACGGGCTTTGGTTTTACGGCGTTCACTCTGCAACCAAAATGACATGTCCCCTGTATTCTGTGTTTCCTTACGATTCTGGGGATACCAAATTTATATGGTTTTATTTACATTTTGACCCCTTAAAAAAAATCCAAAACTGTGTTTAAAATTTTTTTTTTGAAAAGTCGCCATATTCCGACAGCCGTAACTTTTTTATACGTGCGTGTATGGGGATGTATAGGGCGTCTTTTTTTGCGGGACTGGGTGTACTTTGTAGTTCTACCATTTTCGGGAAATGTTATTGCTTTGATCACTTTTTATTCAAATTTTTATCAGAATCAAAACAGTGAAAAAACAGCGGTTTGGCACTTTTGACCATTTTTCCCGCTACAGCGTTTACCGAACAGGAAAAATATTTGTATAGCTTTGTAGAGCGGGCGATTTCGGGTGTGGGGATACCTAATATGTATGTGTTTCACAGTTTTTAAGTACTTTTATATGTGTTCTAGGGAAAAGGGGGTGATTTGAATTTTTAATCCTTTTTATTTTTTTTATATTTTTTTTTACCTTTTTTTTTTAAAAAAAAATTTTTTGCATTTATTAGACCGCCTAGGGGTATTGACATGGGTGGGCGGTGTCACGGATTGTCAGAGCGGTGGGGGTCGGCAAACATGGCTGCTCCGGAGCATTAAAGAGAGCCTCCTGGAGTATCGTTAAGGTGAGGGGCAAAGAGGTAAAGTATATGTATATGTGAGTGTGTGGGGTTAGGGGCGAGGCTGTAGAGGGCAATATGAATTTTGTGGCTTGCTATGGTCCAAAGTGTGTGAGATTGCAGAGATAGTGATGTGAGTTTGGGTTTTGTGGGGGTCCTGGCACAAATGTATGTGCGCTATTGTGACGAAAAGTAGCCTATTGTTTAATCGGGTGTATTAACTATGTTTGTGGAAAATTTCAGCCGAATCGGTCGAGCGGTTTTTCCGTGATTGAGGAACAAACATCCGAACATGCAAACATCCAAACACACAAACCCACAAACCCACAAACTCACAAACTTTCACATTTATAATATTAATAGGATAAATTAAATACATAATTACTTGATGAAACTAATGAATATTCTTATCTACTGTATATTGTCTTTGCATTCCAATGTCTGCAGACGTTGTTGTCTCATTGCAATAAATAACATTTTTTACTTATATTACAAATAAAATTCTACGTTGTCATACATTTTAAGCACAGTTACATGTTAAAAATGACACTTTGAGTGACTTCAGTGTTCAATTGGTTATACTGTTGCTAAAAGCTAGTAACTAATGTTATAATTGTGTCTGTTTTAAGAAGAATATTGATATCCATTAATGTATCAAAATATAGATTTTAATATGTATAAACGTAAGGTAAACAAATATGAAAATGGGGTGATAAATGAGCATCTTGAAAAAGTGAAATATAAATCTCAAAGAGACAGGAGACCCTTTGAAAACACTTAATAGAATAATCCAATTACTGTAACCTGTATCACTGAAAAGCATCCACCTTAATTGCAGAAAAATATAATTAAAATCTCCTGAGTTAGAGCACTTAACATTATAAAAACCACTTACATAATTCACTCATCTATATTTTTCATGTATACAGTTATTATCTCATTAGAGAAAAATAGATACTTGAAAGCAAGTCGAGGTAAGAGAGTGCAGCTTTTATAACTGCACATTGCTGGGGCTGTTTGTCTTCTAATTTAGAATTTGTATACTCATTGCCAAAAGGTAATACTAATCGATTGGAATACTAAATGTATATGGATGATCCTTTATCACTCCTCTTAGCTGGACATGTCCAGATATGTATTGTGATCACAAACAATATAAAATACATTGAATTATACAGAAAAGAAATAGAGGAGAGGGCAGGAGGTTCAGGATACTTCCCACAATATTGTGCAATCAGGATTAGAGTTGGGGTCCTGTATTATATGAGATGGTATAAAGGTTACATTTTAAATATACCGCATATGTCTTGGATATATTAAGTATCCTGGAGAAGCTGGATTTTATCTGCTATACATTTACAACAGTGCCTTGGGTCTATAAGGTTTCCGTGCTTCCCGGATACGAAGTGAGATTATACAAGATAAAGTGGTGAGCTAGATTTTTTGATTTTTTTTTTGTATTCGTCCTGTATTATAGTTGTGGATATCATCCAGAAGAAGGGCGTGTTGAAGAGGTGCATCATTTTTTCCAGCACAAACAATATGAACACGACCCAGGTAAATTTGTTAAGTATATGTTTGATTGCAGAATAACAAGGACAACAATCAATCCTACTGTCAATATACATGCACATGCCAAAATTACCTGGATTGTGTCCATATTGTCTCCGCTGAAAAAATCCCCAAACATCTACATATTCAACAAACATCTCTTCTACAAACAGGAGCTACACATGCTGTGATGTTTTGCTACACGGGAAATAATATTTTTAATTTTTCTAGTGTTTTCAACATCATTAAACTTCTATTGTTGCAAAATAAGTTTGTGAATACGGAATTTTCCAGATGCGAAGTGCACCATAGTAGATCATTGATGGGACTGGATCGCTGAATAGGCCACAGTTTATTTGACATCCTACTTTTCACAACTGGTACTCCTTAAAGGGACTGTATTATTCCCTATTTTTTTTTACCATTTATAAATTAGATTTTAGGTGTAATTCAGAGTTATATTATCTGCAGATTATTCTGTTGTTGCTGTAGTATGAATGGGGATGAAAAAAAGAGTATGACTGTTGTGGCTGAATTTGAGGTCTGGTGCAAGAGGAGTGGATTGATATTAAGTGTATGAAAAGAATAAGGAGATGCTTGTGAATTTTGGATGGAAGGAGGTGAAAGTTGCACTATTGATTGTAGAGGCCCGGATGATGGAATTGATTGAGAGCTGTATTAAAAAGGGTCTGTTACACATTTTGAGGAAATAAAGATCAGTTAATGTTTGCAAAAAATGGCAGATTTTTTAAAAAATCAAACAGTAATGACTAGCGCTATTTTATTTGCAGTGGGAGGTGATGCATGTCAGCTTTAAAAATATAAAGGAAGGCAGGCTCAATTGTGTGATATTCCTTTATGCTGGCACTAGTTTTGTGTAGGTGTTGGATTGGCTCAGTTGTCAGATGTTCTTTTGATAGCTTTGTGCAGGTGCTGGAGTGGCTCAGATATTGGATGTTCCTGTGATAGCTTTGAACAGGTGCTGGAGTGACTCAGTTGCAAAATGTTCCTTTGATATTTTTGTGCAGATGCTGGAGTGGCTCAGTTGTCGAATTTTCCTTTGTGCAGGTTCTGGATCAACTCAGTTGTTGGATGTTCCTTTGATAGCTTTGTGCAGATGCTGGAGTAGCTCAGTTGTTGGATGTTCCTTTCTTCAGGTGCTGGAGTGGCTAATTTGTCAGATGTTCCTTTGTGCAGGTGCTGGAGTGGCTCAGTTGCCGGATGCTCCCTTTGATAGCTATGTGCAGGTGCTGGAGTGGCTCAGTTGTTGTATGTTCCTTTGATAGCTTTGTGCATGTGCTGTAGTGGCTCAGTTGAAGGATGTTCCTTTGATAGCTTCATGCAAGTTCTGGACTGGCTCGGTTGCAGGTTGTTCCCTTGTGCAGGTGCTGAAATTACTCAGTTGCCGAATGTTCCTTTGATAGCTTTGTGCAGGTGCTGGAGTAATTCAGTTGTTGGATGCTCCTATGTATAGCTTTGTGCAGGTTCTGGAATGCCTAAGTCACAGGATATTCTCTTGATAGGTTTGTGCAGGTGCTGGAGTGCAGAATTGTAAACACATTTTACAAAATTTCATTGTAATAGCACAAAGAAAAAAGTATAAGTGGACAATGTATTCAGATGAATTTTGGTACTGATTATGGTAATGATTCAATATGGCTCAAAATGGGATGTTATCCATACCACATAGTTTTTAGATGGTTATTAATAGCTCCCTTATATTTGAATGCTGTATGTAATTTTATAGTATTTTGTGTGGCAGAGGGAGTTTTAGGGCCCTCTAAAGTTCCAGTGCCAGGTTCAAGTGCCCTGTAGCAATTGTTTCCCTTTAGTCTACCGCCACAAAAGTCACCTTCAAACCACTTATATGCTATGTAGGACAGGGTATTGCCACAGTAAACAGACCTTTCTTGTGTTAGGGCTAGTTCACACGGGGCACAGAATGGCATATTTTGGTCCTGATTCTGATGCAGGAAGCTGCATCAGAAATGGACCAAAATGTGCCTATCACGACAGTTGCGGCTTCCCGCTCCGGAGTAGGCTCGAATGAATAGGCCTGGTCCGGATGGTGCTGTCGCAAGCTGGACGCCGGGGCTGACTCAGCCGCGGAATCTGCCTGAAGAAATGAAAGCTTGTTTGTTTCTGTGAGCTGGAACATACCGTTCACGGAAAAAAGGAAGTAGCTGTCTACATAGACCTCAATTGTGAGGGGGCGGATTCTGCCGTGGGTTCGGCATCAGAATCTGCCCCCTCTTGCCCTGTGTGACCGAGCCCTTAAAGTGCAGTACTGCTGCTGAAAAATTCTGCTTTTATTCCAAAGCAAATGAGCTCTTTAGTGCACTTTAGATTACCAATTTTCTGTGGTCACCTTTGTGGCCCTAAAACAGAAAGACTTACATAGCCCAATTTTCTAGAACAAAAGGGGTATCTAAAACTTTATCAAAAATGTATTAACCCTAAAATGTAATATATTACTTCTGAGCAAATAAAATCATTAAATACTCTGGACTACAAATGCAGGGACCTTTTAACCATAGGAAGTTTGTCTCAGTCTGCAACCAAATAAAGGAACTAGAGGAACATAAAACCCCAAAAATGTACCACCCACCTATGCCAGAAAAGTGGCATAGATGGAATAATAAATACCCCAATTATTTTTTTCAGCACTTTTAAATATTTTTAAAAACGCTATGAGCTACAAATATATATATATATATATATATATATATATATATATATATATATATTATAATAAACATTTGATAAATAAATATAAATAAATATATTGTGCAGTTTTGTTTGGTATTTTTAAACATGCATTTCTTATTAAATAAAATAGTTGAATCTACAGTGTGAACTAGATACTGTAATTTATTTTGGGACTCAACCTTATACTAAAGTGAGGTTATTATTATTTCTATTAAGATCATTTTTTAAAAAAAATCACAGACACTGATGGAATCTCATGCCAACTAATGTCAGCTTGTCATTAGTTTTTCAATCTGTTTAGATCAATTGCAGGGCAGAAAATACTGCAAAAAATCCCAGTGAGAATATATTATGTGTAATATAAGATAGTAGTGATTAAAGTTTAGAATATAGCGACAGATGCTCTTTAAGCATTAGTCTGATGGAGTGATGCAAAGTTTCCCAAAGTATAGGTGCAGCAAGTGAGAAGTCTTAAAGATTTAATTATGAAGTTCTGACTTGGGAATGCAAACATACTTCATGTAGTTATTGCTCTACTGGGATTGAAAACCAAAAGCCCATTATTGCAAGACAGAAGTATGTACTAACAATAGACTGATTTGACTAATTCAAGCTTTATCAGTTACTAAGAATCTAAATAACAGAATATTCATAAGGCAAAGCTACCAGTTACAGATTGCTTTCAGATTTACAGTACTTTGAGTTATCAGAGGAGAAACTCTAAAATACAGGGCCATATAGCAAACATTTCACTAGCCCATCCCTCCAAAAGAAATTGCACACCTCCACCCTTCAAGAAATTAAAGGTTGCATACACAGGGAGTTTACAGGCCTTCTCATATAATAATGCCCCCTCACTCCTTTTACTGGCCCCTACATAGTATACAGTCCAGTTTAATGCTCTGTTTTCTAGTTATGTAAATTGCCCCTTTTACTGGCCCCCACACAATATATTGCCCTCTTTACTGGCTCACAGAAGGCAAAATATTCGATATTCAATATTCATTTTGAATAGCCCATCAATATTCGACTATTCAAATGAATACCGAACCCCATTATAGTTTATGGGGAAAAAAATGCTCGTTTCAACCCTGGTCAATGCATTCCTATGTCGAGATATAGCAGAGCTGGCCATGCGCTGAGCTCTGCTGCACCCAACGATCCCTCCATCTACTCCTCCTGTCACACACACACAGCTCTGCACTACACCCAACCACCCCTCTATCTACTCCTCTTGTCACACACACAGCTCTGCACTACACCCAACCACCCCTCTATCTACTCTGCCGGAGGAGGCAGAGTCTAAAATCAGACCACAATGAAGACTGCTGTGGACCGATCTTAGACACCGCCTCCTCACAGACGAGCCTCCTTTAGAACCAGCGTTGATTGGCCGAATACTGTACTCTTTATAGCATTTGGCCAATCATCGCTGGTCAATGCATTCCCAGATAGAGCCCCAAACAGCTGGGTGAGTAACATTCCCACCTAAATAAAGGTAATCCCTAGCGAACCCTGCCAGTACAACAGAGATGTAGCAGAGCTGAGTGTGCGCTGAGCTCTGCTACACCCGAGATGTGTGTGACAGGAGGAGTAGATGAAGGGATGGTTGGGTGTAGTGCAGACTTGTGTGTATGACAGGAGTAGATAGAGGGATGGTTGGGTGTAGTGCAGAGCTGTGTGTGTGACAGGAGGAGTAGATGGAGGGATGGTTGGGTGTAGTGCAGAGCTGTGTGTGTGACAGGAGGAGTAGATGGAGGGGTGGTTGGGTGTAGTGCAGAGCTGTGTGTGACAGGAGGAGTAGCTGGAGGGATGGTTGGCAGTAGTGCAGAGCTGTGTGTGACAGGAGGAGTAGCTGGCGGGATGGTTGGCAGTAGTGCAGAGATGTGTGTATGACAGGAGGAGTAGCTGGAGGGATGGTTGGAAGTAGTGCAGAGTTGTGTGACAGGAGGAATAGTTGGAGGGGATGTTGGGTGTAACAGAGCTCAGCACATGGCCAGCTCTGCTACATCTTGGCAGAGGAATGCATTGACCAGCGTTGATTGGCCGAATGCCATACAGAGTACAGCATTCGGCCAATCAACGCTGGTTCTGCCGGAGGAGTCGGAGTCTAAGATCGATCCACAGCAATCTTCATTCTGGTCCGATTTAGACTCCGCCTCCTCACAGACGAGCCTCCGGCAGAACCAGCATTGATTGGCCGAATGATGTACTCTGTATGGCATTCGGCCAATCAACGCTAGTCAATGCATTCCTATGGGAAAAAGTCAGCTTGTGCATATCGCAAGCTGGCAGGGATCCTGACCAGAAAGAGCCCCAAAGAGCTGGGTGAGTGACATTCCCACCTAAATAAAGGTAATCCTTAGCTAACCCTGCCTGTACATCTATCCCTGTCTCACAGTCACATAGTTCACAGTCTCAAATTAACCGAATGTTAAATCTACCATTCATATAAATTGAAGGTCACCTGAATTAGCCAGCCAATTACTTTTTCTGATTTTTTTTCGATGCCTCCGTTGTCGTAGTTCCTGTCCCACCTGCCCTGCGCAGTTATTGGTGCAAAAAAAGAGCCAGGGAAGGTGGGAGGGGATATGAATTTTTACTGTGTTTGCCTCGTGGTATTTGATTGGAATCGAATACCTTGAATGGTCTGATATTCGATCGAATATCTATTCGATCGAACAGTGTTCGCTCATCTCTAATAATGTTCCCTTCATTGCCCCCACACACACCATATTGCCCCCTTTACTTGCCCCACACAGTCAGCTTATGTACTGTAGGTAAGGTTTATCAAATCAATATATATATATATATATATGTGCATTATATATTGATTGGGAAGTGGCATCTTAATCTATACTAAAAGTAGAAGAACTGCAGCCATCATCTGTTGCTGTATGCCAATATGAGGCATTATAATAAGATTATAAATGAGGAAGTGAAATACCTCATTGTTTGCATTCTAAAATCAGCAGACAATGGGCAATCCTTAGGTTTTTATTGTACCACAGAATCTAAATAAAATTTTGAGTTAAGAAAAATAGAGATGGAGTAGGGAGGCTTTGTAAGGTTTATAGGATCTGTCAGAACACGTATGTAATGTTACTTATGCTAATACGTTCTTTCTAACAATCCGGATACATCTGGGATTTTATGTCTAAGAGAGGGATTAAATTAATAGAAAAAAAATTGTTATAAATTTACAGGATTCAAGAAACCTAAAGATATATGCGCATGATCAGGATTACACGTGTAAGCTGCACCATAATCCTTTAACATTAAAGTCAATGAAAAATTCTATTTCTCCTGCACATCATTTTTTTTCTATTATGTGGATATTAAAATCCACAGCATGTGACTGTATTTCTTTTTTTCTTTCGTACATTTAAAAAAAAAAAAATCTTTCAAACACACATGTCAAAATCTGCACAAAAATCCCAATTCTTACACATTTTTCACACAGATATTTCTAAGTACATGTGCAGATTTCATTTCATTGTCATTGCATGCTGAGATCATCTAAAGGGCAGATACACTTTTGAGGGCAACCAATTAATTACCAAAAATGAAATAAACCTTCATCAATTGTAACTTATTTGTAAATTGGAGACTTTGCCAAAATGTTGGAAGCTGGAAAATATCATTGCAAAATATATCACAGGATTCTTAGTCATCAATAATAGATCATCCACAAATGTTGTGGTTTTGTGCATGACATTGCCTATTTGCACACCCTGACTAGTCTAAGGCCTTGTTCACATCTTTTTCGGTAATCCATTCGGGGGAGTCCGCATGGGGACCCCCCTGAACAGACTACCTAACGAATTGGCAAGCGGTGTACAGTGAAAGCACACGGACCTCATAGACTATATTGGGTTCCATGTGCTTTCCACATGGTCTCCTATCACACCAGTAAGAATCTGAAGCTATTAGCCTAATACACATTAATGAAACCCAACATATAGGAGACATATAATCAATAGCAACAATTTGTCAGTCTTACTAGAAGTTACGGAAGTAGAAATCAAACAGTGACTCAATTCCATTCCAAAGATAAAAAATATAAAAGTAAAGGTATAATCTGAAAATAACCCAAAGTGATGCCATTTAAACATGCAGAGGATAATAGTGTTCATCTAACAGTTATATCATATCATATACATAGAAATAAGACCTCACAATTTGATCTATAGCGAGAATAAAATTTAGATTAACGTTGTTTATATACAAAACAGCTATAGCTATGCAAAACAAAGCTCCGTATGCTCTAACTGGCAATCCTATCAGAAAATAAACATATCGCATTCACAGCTTAAACCGCCTGGTGCCAAAGTGTGTAATGTCTAAATCCAATATGATTTGTGCTGTTTCAAAGTTCAGATCCTGCCCCCTCTCCTCCATAGCAATGGAACATGATTAGAGATGAGCGAACACTAAAATGTTCGAGGTTCGAAATTCGATTCGAACAGCCGCTCAATGTTCGTGTGTTCGAACGGGTTTCGAACCCCATTATAGTCTATGGGGAACAGATACTCGTTAAGGGGGAAACCCAAATCCGTGTCTGGAGGGTCACCAAGTCCACTATGACACCCCAGGAAATGATGCCAACACCTCTGGAATGACACTGGGACAGCAGGGGAAGCATGTCTGGGGGCATCTAACACACCAAAGACCCTCTATTACCCCAACATCACAGCCTAACAACTACACACTTTACACACTCAATACCACCTCTCTGACAGTAGGAAAACACCTTGAAACATGTGTATTTGGCACTTGCAGTGAGGAGAGCTTGTCACCAGCAGTGAATTTGGCCCTTGTAGTAAGTTGAGGTTGGCACCAACATTTGTTTTGAAAATCAGGGTGGATTGAGCCTCTAACCAGCAGAGTTTGGGCAAATTCATGGTGGAGGGAGCCTCTAAAAACCCCAGTTTGGACCAATTCATGGTGGAGGGAGCCTCTAACCAGCCCAGTTTGGGCAAATTCATGGTGGAGGGAGCCTCTAAAAAACCCAGTTTGGACCAATTCATGGTGGAGGGAGCCTCTAACCAGCCCAGTTTGGGCAAATTCATGGTGGAGGGAGCCTCTAACCAGCCCAGTTTGGACCAATTAATGGTGGAGGGAGCCTCTAACCAGCCCAGTTTGGACCAATTAATGGTGGAGGGAGCCTCTAACCACCCCAGTTTGGACCAATTCATGGTGGAGGGAGCCTCTAAACAGCCCAGTTTGGGCAAATTCATGGTGGAGGGAGCCTCTAAAAAACCCAGTTTGGACCAATTCATGGTGGAGGGAGCCTCTAACCAGCCCAGTTTGGACCAATTAATGGTGGAGGGAGCCTCTAAACAGCCAAGTTTGGACCAATTCATGGTGGAGGGAGCCTCTAAAAACCCCAGTTTGGACCAATTCATGGTGGAGGGAGCCTCTAACCAGCCCAGTTTGGGCAAATTCATGGTGGAGGGAGCCTCTAAACAGCCCAGTTTGGGCAAATTCATGGTGGAGGGAGCCTCTAACCAGCCCAGTTTGGACCAATTAATGGTGGAGGGAGCCTCTAACCAGCCCAGTTTGGACCAATTAATGGTGGAGGGAGCCTCTAACCACCCCAGTTTGGACCAATTCATGGTGGAGGGAGCCTCTAACCAGCCCAGTTTGGACCAATTCATGGTGGAGGGAGCCTCTAAAAAACCCAGTTTGGACCAATTCATGGTGGAGGGAGCCTCTAAACAGCCCAGTTTGGGCAAATTCATGGTGGAGGGAGCCTCTAAAAACCCCAGTTTGGACCAATTCATGGTGGAGGGAGCCTCTAACCAGCCCAGTTTGGGCAAATTCATGGTGGAGGGAGCCTCTAAAAAACCCAGTTTGGACCAATTCATGGTGGAGGGAGCCTCTAACCAGCCCAGTTTGGGCAAATTCATGGTGGAGGGAGCCTCTAACCAGCCCAGTTTGGACCAATTAATGGTGGAGGGAGCCTCTAACCAGCCCAGTTTGGACCAATTAATGGTGGAGGGAGCCTCTAACCACCCCAGTTTGGACCAATTCATGGTGGAGGGAGCCTCTAAACAGCCCAGTTTGGGCAAATTCATGGTGGAGGGAGCCTCTAAAAAACCCAGTTTGGACCAATTCATGGTGGAGGGAGCCTCTAACCAGCCCAGTTTGGACCAATTAATGGTGGAGGGAGCCTCTAAACAGCCAAGTTTGGACCAATTCATGGTGGAGGGAGCCTCTAAAAACCCCAGTTTGGACCAATTCATGGTGGAGGGAGCCTCTAACCAGCCCAGTTTGGGCAAATTCATGGTGGAGGGAGCCTCTAAACAGCCCAGTTTGGGCAAATTCATGGTGGAGGGAGCCTCTAACCAGCCCAGTTTGGACCAATTAATGGTGGAGGGAGCCTCTAACCAGCCCAGTTTGGACCAATTAATGGTGGAGGGAGCCTCTAACCAGCCCAGTTTGGACCAATTAATGGTGGAGGGAGCCTCTAACCACCCCAGTTTGGACCAATTCATGGTGGAGGGAGCCTCTAACCAGCCCAGTTTGGACCAATTCATGGTGGAGGGAGCCTCTAAAAAACCCAGTTTGGACCAATTCATGGTGGAGGGAGCCTCTAAACAGCCCAGTTTGGGCAAATTCATGGTGGAGGGAGCCTCTAAAAAACCCAGTTTGGACCAATTCATGGTGGAGGGAGCCTCTAACCAGCCCAGTTTGGACCAATTAATGGTGGAGGGAGCCTCTAAACAGCCAAGTTTGGACCAATTCATGGTGGAGGGAGCCTCTAAAAACCCCAGTTTGGACCAATTCATGGTGGAGGGAGCCTCTAACCAGCCCAGTTTGGACCAATTAATGGTGGAGGGAGCCTCTAACCAGCCCAGTTTGGACCAATTAATGGTGGAGGGAGCCTCTAACCACCCCAGTTTGGACCAATTCATGGTGGAGGGAGCCTCTAAACAGCCCAGTTTGGGCAAATTCATGGTGGAGGGAGCCTCTAAAAAACCCAGTTTGGACCAATTCATGGTGGAGGGAGCCTCTAACCAGCCCAGTTTGGACCAATTAATGGTGGAGGGAGCCTCTAAACAGCCAAGTTTGGACCAATTCATGGTGGAGGGAGCCTCTAAAAACCCCAGTTTGGACCAATTCATGGTGGAGGGAGCCTCTAACCAGCCCAGTTTGGACCAATTCATGGTGGAGGGAGCCTCTAACCAGCCCAGTTTGGACCAATTAATGGTGGAGGGAGCCTCTAACCACCCCAGTTTGGACCAATTCATGGTGGAGGGAGCCTCTAAACAGCCCAGTTTGGGCAAATTCATGGTGGATGGAGCCTCTAAAAAACCCAGTTTGGACCAATTCATGGTGGAGGGAGCCTCTAACCAGCCCAGTTTGGACCAATTAATGGTGGAGGGAGCCTCTAAACAGCCAAGTTTGGACCAATTCATGGTGGAGGGAGCCTCTAAAAACCCCAGTTTGGACCAATTCATGGTGGAGGGAGCCTCTAACCAGCCCAGTTTGGGCAAATTCATGGTGGAGGGAGCCTCTAAACAGCCCAGTTTGGGCAAATTCATGGTGGAGGGAGCCTCTAACCAGCCCAGTTTGGACCAATTAATGGTGGAGGGAGCCTCTAACCAGCCCAGTTTGGACCAATTCATGGTGGAGGGAGCCTCTAACCAGCCCAGTTTGGACCAATTAATGGTGGAGGGAGCCTCTAACCACCCCAGTTTGGACCAATTCATGGTGGAGGGAGCCTCTAACCAGCCCAGTTTGGACCAATTCATGGTGGAGGGAGCCTCTAAAAAACCCAGTTTGGACCAATTCATGGTGGAGGGAGCCTCTAAACAGCCCAGTTTGGGCAAATTCATGGTGGAGGGAGCCTCTAAAAAACCCAGTTTGGACCAATTCATGGTGGAGGGAGCCTCTAACCAGCCCAGTTTGGACCAATTAATGGTGGAGGGAGCCTCTAAACAGCCAAGTTTGGACCAATTCATGGTGGAGGGAGCCTCTAAAAACCCCAGTTTGGACCAATTCATGGTGGAGGGAGCCTCTAACCAGCCCAGTTTGGACCAATTAATGGTAAAGGGAGCCTCTAACCAGCCCAGTTTGGACCAATTAATGGTGGAGGGAGCCTCTAACCACCCCAGTTTGGACCAATTCATGGTGGAGGGAGCCTCTAAACAGCCAAGTTTGGACCAATTCATGGTGAAGGGAGCCTCTAAAAACCCGTTTGGACCAATTCATGGTGGAGGGAGCCTCTAACCAGCCCAGTTTGGGCAAATTCATGGTGGAGGGAGCCTCTAAACAGCCAAGTTTGGGCAAATTCATGGTGGAGGGAGCCTCTAACCAGCCCAGTTTGGACCAATTAATGGTGGAGGGAGCCTCTAACCAGCCCAGTTTGGACCAATTAATGGTGGAGGGAGCCTCTAACCACCCCAGTTTGGACCAATTCATGGTGGAGGGAGCCTCTAAACAGCCAAGTTTGGACCAATTCATAGTGGAGGGAGCCTCTAAAAACCCCAGTTTGGACCAATTCATGGTGGAGGGAGCCTCTAACCAGCCCAGTTTGGACCAATTAATGGTGGAGGGAGCCTCTAAACAGCCAAGTTTTGGGAAATTCATGGTGGAGGGAGCCTCTAACCAGCCCAGTTTGGACCAATTCATGGTGGAGGGAGCCTCTAAACAGCCCAGTTTGGGCAAATTCATGGTGGAGGGAGCCTCTAAAAAACCCAGTTTGGACCAATTCATGGTGGAGGGAGCCTCTAACCAGCCCAGTTTGGACCAATTAATGGTGGAGGGAGCCTCTAACCAGCCCAGTTTGGACCAATTAATGGTGGAGGGAGCCTCTAACCACCCCAGTTTGGACCAATTCATGGTGGAGGGAGCCTCTAAACAGCCAAGTTTGGACCAATTCATGGTGGAGGGAGCCTCTAAAAACCCCAGTTTGGACCAATTCATGGTGGAGGGAGCCTCTAACCAGCCCAGTTTGGGCAAATTCATGGTGGAGGGAGCCTCTAAACAGCCCAGTTTGGGCAAATTCATGGTGGAGGGAGCCTCTAACCAGCCCAGTTTGGACCAATTAATGGTGGAGGGAGCCTCTAACCAGCCCAGTTTGGACCAATTCATGGTGGAGGGAGCCTCTAACCAGCCCAGTTTGGACCAATTAATGGTGGAGGGAGCCTCTAACCACCCCAGTTTGGACCAATTCATGGTGGAGGGAGCCTCTAACCAGCCCAGTTTGGACCAATTCATGGTGGAGGGAGCCTCTAAAAAACCCAGTTTGGACCAATTCATGGTGGAGGGAGCCTCTAAACAGCCCAGTTTGGGCAAATTCATGGTGGAGGGAGCCTCTAAAAAACCCAGTTTGGACCAATTCATGGTGGAGGGAGCCTCTAACCAGCCCAGTTTGGACCAATTAATGGTGGAGGGAGCCTCTAAACAGCCAAGTTTGGACCAATTCATGGTGGAGGGAGCCTCTAAAAACCCCAGTTTGGACCAATTCATGGTGGAGGGAGCCTCTAACCAGCCCAGTTTGGACCAATTAATGGTAAAGGGAGCCTCTAACCAGCCCAGTTTGGACCAATTAATGGTGGAGGGAGCCTCTAACCACCCCAGTTTGGACCAATTCATGGTGGAGGGAGCCTCTAAACAGCCAAGTTTGGACCAATTCATGGTGGAGGGAGCCTCTAAAAACCCCAGTTTGGACCAATTCATGGTGGAGGGAGCCTCTAACCAGCCCAGTTTGGACCAATTCATGGTGGAGGGAGCCTCTAACCAGCCCAGTTTGGACCAATTAATGGTGGAGGGAGCCTCTAACCACCCCAGTTTGGACCAATTCATGGTGGAGGGAGCCTCTAAACAGCCCAGTTTGGGCAAATTCATGGTGGATGGAGCCTCTAAAAAACCCAGTTTGGACCAATTCATGGTGGAGGGAGCCTCTAACCAGCCCAGTTTGGACCAATTAATGGTGGAGGGAGCCTCTAAACAGCCAAGTTTGGACCAATTCATGGTGGAGGGAGCCTCTAAAAACCCCAGTTTGGACCAATTCATGGTGGAGGGAGCCTCTAACCAGCCCAGTTTGGGCAAATTCATGGTGGAGGGAGCCTCTAAACAGCCCAGTTTGGGCAAATTCATGGTGGAGGGAGCCTCTAACCAGCCCAGTTTGGACCAATTAATGGTGGAGGGAGCCTCTAACCAGCCCAGTTTGGACCAATTCATGGTGGAGGGAGCCTCTAACCAGCCCAGTTTGGACCAATTAATGGTGGAGGGAGCCTCTAACCACCCCAGTTTGGACCAATTCATGGTGGAGGGAGCCTCTAACCAGCCCAGTTTGGACCAATTCATGGTGGAGGGAGCCTCTAAAAAACCCAGTTTGGACCAATTCATGGTGGAGGGAGCCTCTAAACAGCCCAGTTTGGGCAAATTCATGGTGGAGGGAGCCTCTAAAAAACCCAGTTTGGACCAATTCATGGTGGAGGGAGCCTCTAACCAGCCCAGTTTGGACCAATTAATGGTGGAGGGAGCCTCTAAACAGCCAAGTTTGGACCAATTCATGGTGGAGGGAGCCTCTAAAAACCCCAGTTTGGACCAATTCATGGTGGAGGGAGCCTCTAACCAGCCCAGTTTGGACCAATTAATGGTAAAGGGAGCCTCTAACCAGCCCAGTTTGGACCAATTAATGGTGGAGGGAGCCTCTAACCACCCCAGTTTGGACCAATTCATGGTGGAGGGAGCCTCTAAACAGCCAAGTTTGGACCAATTCATGGTGAAGGGAGCCTCTAAAAACCCGTTTGGACCAATTCATGGTGGAGGGAGCCTCTAACCAGCCCAGTTTGGGCAAATTCATGGTGGAGGGAGCCTCTAAACAGCCAAGTTTGGGCAAATTCATGGTGGAGGGAGCCTCTAACCAGCCCAGTTTGGACCAATTAATGGTGGAGGGAGCCTCTAACCAGCCCAGTTTGGACCAATTAATGGTGGAGGGAGCCTCTAACCACCCCAGTTTGGACCAATTCATGGTGGAGGGAGCCTCTAAACAGCCAAGTTTGGACCAATTCATGGTGGAGGGAGCCTCTAAAAACCCCAGTTTGGACCAATTCATGGTGGAGGGAGCCTCTAACCAGCCCAGTTTGGACCAATTAATGGTGGAGGGAGCCTCTAAACAGCCAAGTTTTGGGAAATTCATGGTGGAGGGAGCCTCTAACCAGCCCAGTTTGGACCAATTCATGGTGGAGGGAGCCTCTAAACAGCCCAGTTTGGGCAAATTCATGGTGGAGGGAGCCTCTAAAAAACCCAGTTTGGACCAATTCATGGTGGAGGGAGCCTCTAACCAGCCCAGTTTGGACCAATTAATGGTGGAGGGAGCCTCTAACCAGCCCAGTTTGGACCAATTAATGGTGGAGGGAGCCTCTAACCACCCCAGTTTGGACCAATTCATGGTGGAGGGAGCCTCTAAACAGCCAAGTTTGGACCAATTCATGGTGGAGGGAGCCTCTAAAAACCCCAGTTTGGACCAATTCATGGTGGAGGGAGCCTCTAACCAGCCCAGTTTGGGCAAATTCATGGTGGAGGGAGCCTCTAAACAGCCCAGTTTGGGCAAATTCATGGTGGAGGGAGCCTCTAACCAGCCCAGTTTGGACCAATTAATGGTGGAGGGAGCCTCTAACCAGCCCAGTTTGGACCAATTCATGGTGGAGGGAGCCTCTAACCAGCCCAGTTTGGACCAATTAATGGTGGAGGGAGCCTCTAACCACCCCAGTTTGGACCAATTCATGGTGGAGGGAGCCTCTAACCAGCCCAGTTTGGACCAATTCATGGTGGAGGGAGCCTCTAAAAAACCCAGTTTGGACCAATTCATGGTGGAGGGAGCCTCTAAACAGCCCAGTTTGGGCAAATTCATGGTGGAGGGAGCCTCTAAAAAACCCAGTTTGGACCAATTCATGGTGGAGGGAGCCTCTAACCAGCCCAGTTTGGACCAATTAATGGTGGAGGGAGCCTCTAAACAGCCAAGTTTGGACCAATTCATGGTGGAGGGAGCCTCTAAAAACCCCAGTTTGGACCAATTCATGGTGGAGGGAGCCTCTAACCAGCCCAGTTTGGACCAATTAATGGTAAAGGGAGCCTCTAACCAGCCCAGTTTGGACCAATTAATGGTGGAGGGAGCCTCTAACCACCCCAGTTTGGACCAATTCATGGTGGAGGGAGCCTCTAAACAGCCAAGTTTGGACCAATTCATGGTGAAGGGAGCCTCTAAAAACCCGTTTGGACCAATTCATGGTGGAGGGAGCCTCTAACCAGCCCAGTTTGGGCAAATTCATGGTGGAGGGAGCCTCTAAACAGCCAAGTTTGGGCAAATTCATGGTGGAGGGAGCCTCTAACCAGCCCAGTTTGGACCAATTAATGGTGGAGGGAGCCTCTAACCAGCCCAGTTTGGACCAATTAATGGTGGAGGGAGCCTCTAACCACCCCAGTTTGGACCAATTCATGGTGGAGGGAGCCTCTAAACAGCCAAGTTTGGACCAATTCATGGTGGAGGGAGCCTCTAAAAACCCCAGTTTGGACCAATTCATGGTGGAGGGAGCCTCTAACCAGCCCAGTTTGGACCAATTAATGGTGGAGGGAGCCTCTAAACAGCCAAGTTTTGGGAAATTCATGGTGGAGGGAGCCTCTAACCAGCCCAGTTTGGACCAATTCATGGTGGAGGGAGCCTCTAAACAGCCCAGTTTGGGCAAATTCATGGTGGAGGGAGCCTCTAAAAAACCCAGTTTGGACCAATTCATGGTGGAGGGAGCCTCTAACCAGCCCAGTTTGGACCAATTAATGGTGGAGGGAGCCTCTAACCAGCCCAGTTTGGACCAATTAATGGTGGAGGGAGCCTCTAACCACCCCAGTTTGGACCAATTCATGGTGGAGGGAGCCTCTAAACAGCCAAGTTTGGACCAATTCATGGTGGAGGGAGCCTCTAAAAACCCCAGTTTGGACCAATTCATGGTGGAGGGAGCCTCTAACCAGCCCAGTTTGGGCAAATTCATGGTGGAGGGAGCCTCTAAACAGCCCAGTTTGGGCAAATTCATGGTGGAGGGAGCCTCTAAAAAACCCAGTTTGGACCAATTCATGGTGGAGGGAGCCTCTAAACAGCCAAGTTTGGACCAATTCATGGTGAAGGGAGCCTCTAAAAACCCGTTTGGACCAATTCATGGTGGAGGGAGCCTCTAACCAGCCCAGTTTGGGCAAATTCATGGTGGAGGGAGCCTCTAAACAGCCCAGTTTGGGCAAATTCATGGTGGAGGGAGCCTCTAACCAGCCCAGTTTGGACCAATTAATGGTGGAGGGAGCCTCTAACCAGCCCAGTTTGGACCAATTAATGGTGGAGGGAGCCTCTAACCACCCCAGTTTGGACCAATTCATGGTGGAGGGAGCCTCTAAACAGCCAAGTTTGGACCAATTCATGGTGGAGGGAGCCTCTAAAAACCCCAGTTTGGACCAATTCATGGTGGAGGGAGCCTCTAACCAGCCCAGTTTGGACCAATTAATGGTGGAGGGAGCCTCTAAACAGCCAAGTTTTGGGAAATTCATGGTGGAGGGAGCCTCTAACCAGCCCAGTTTGGACCAATTCATGGTGGAGGGAGCCTCTAAACAGCCCAGTTTGGGCAAATTCATGGTGGAGGGAGCCTCTAAAAAACCCAGTTTGGACCAATTCATGGTGGAGGGAGCCTCTAACCAGCCCAGTTTGGACCAATTAATGGTGGAGGGAGCCTCTAACCAGCCCAGTTTGGACCAATTAATGGTGGAGGGAGCCTCTAACCACCCCAGTTTGGACCAATTCATGGTGGAGGGAGCCTCTAAACAGCCAAGTTTGGACCAATTCATGGTGGAGGGAGCCTCTAAAAACCCCAGTTTGGACCAATTCATGGTGGAGGGAGCCTCTAACCAGCCCAGTTTGGGCAAATTCATGGTGGAGGGAGCCTCTAAACAGCCCAGTTTGGGCAAATTCATGGTGGAGGGAGCCTCTAAAAAACCCAGTTTGGACCAATTCATGGTGGAGGGAGCCTCTAACCAGCCCAGTTTGGACCAATTAATGGTGGAGGGAGCCTCTAAACAGCCAAGTTTGGACCAATTCATGTTGGAGGGAGCCTCTAAAAACCCCAGTTTGGACCAATTCATGGTGGAGGGAGCCTCTAACCAGCCCAGTTTGGGCAAATTCATGGTGGAGGGAGCCTCTAAACAGCCCAGTTTGGGCAAATTCATGGTGGAGGGAGCCTCTAACCAGCCCAGTTTGGACCAATTAATGGTGGAGGGAGCCTCTAACCAGCCCAGTTTGGACCAATTAATGGTGGAGGGAGCCTCTAACCAGACCAGTTTGGACCAATTAATGGTGGAGGGAGCCTCTAACCACCCCAGTTTGGATCAATTCATGGTGGAGGGAGCCTCTAACCAGCCCAGTTTGGACCAATTCATGGTGGAGGGAGCCTCTAAAAAACCCAGTTTGGACCAATTCATGGTGGAGGGAGCCTCTAAACAGCCCAGTTTGGGCAAATTCATGGTGGAGGGAGCCTCTAAACAGCCCAGTTTGGGCAAATTCATGGTGGAGGGAGCCTCTAACCAGCCCAGTTTGGACCAATTAATGGTGGAGGGAGCCTCTAACCAGCCCAGTTTGGACCAATTCATGGTGGAGGGAGCCTCTAAACAGCCCAGTTTTGGCAAATTCATGGTGGAAGGAGCCTCTAACCAGCAGAGTTGTGGGAAAGCAGGGTGGAGGGAGCCTCTAACCAGCAGAGTTGGTGGAAATCAGGGTGGAGGGAGCCTCTAACCAGCAGAGTTGGGGGAAATCATGTTGGAGGGAGCCTAGTATTAGCAGAATTGTGCAACGCTTATGGTGGATGAGTATGAGGATGCGGAGGAAATGGAGAGGTTGAGTACAGACATGGAGTTTCATGTTGGGGTGCTTTACACAGGTGGGCACAAAAATGAAGGCTCTATCCAGTGGTGGTTCATTTTTATCAAAGTGAGCCGGTCGGCACTCTCAGCTGACAGACGGGTGCGCTTGTCAGTGATGATGCCACCGGCTGCACTGAACACCCTCTCAGATAGGACGCTGGCGGCAGGACAGGACAGCACCTCCAAGGCATATAGGGCAAGTTCAAGCCACAGGTCCAACTTCGACACCCAATACGTGTAGGGCGCAGAGGGGTCGGAGAGGACAGGGCTGTGGTCGGAAAGGTATTCCCGCAACATGCGCCTATACTTCTCACGCCTGGTGACACTAGGACCCTCCGTGGCGGCACTTTGGCGAGGGGGTGCCATCAAGGTGTCCCAGACCTTAGACAGTGTGCCCCTCGTTTGTGTGGACCGGTGAGAACTTGGTTGCCTACTGGAGGAACTGCCCTCCCTGCCGCCAACGTCACATGCTGCAAACATCTCCATCATATTCTGCACCAATTGCCTGTGGCAAGCATTGATGCGATTGGCCCTCCCCTCTACCGGAATAAAAGACGAGATGTTGTTTTTATACCGGGGGTCAAGGATAGCAAAGATCCAGTACTGGTTGTCCTCCATGATTTTGACAATACGCTTGTCGGTTGTAAAGCACCCCAACATGAACTCAGCCATGTCTGCCACAGTGTTAGTTGGCATGACTCCTCTGGCCCCACCGGAAAGTTCAATCTCCATTTCCTCCTCATCCTCCATGTCTACCCATCCGCGCTGCAACAATGGGACGATTCGAAGTTGCCCGGAAGCCTCCTGTATCACCATCACATCATCGGACAACTCTTCTTCCTCCTCCTCCTCCTCCTCCTCCTCCATTAAACGCAGTGAAGCGGACAGATGTGTGGACCTACTCTCCAGCTGTGACGGATCGGATGCTATCCCTAACTCCTCTGTGTGATCTGAGTTATCCCTGATGTCAATCAGGGATTCTCTCAGAACACACAAGAGCGGGATTGTAAGGCTCACCATCGCATCCTCAGAGCTCACCCTCCTTGTGGACTCCTCAAAGACCCGTAGGATGTCACAAAGGTCTCTCATCCATGGCCACTCATGGATGTGAAACTGAGGCAGCTGACTTTGTGGCACCCTAGGGTTTTGTAGCTGGTATTCCATCAAAGGTCTCTGCTGCTCAACCACTCTATTCAACATCTGAAACGTTGAGTTCCAGCGTGTGGGGATGTCGCACAAAAGCCGGTGTTGTGGCACATGCAGGCGTTGCTGGAGAGATTTTAAGCTAGCAGCGGCTACTGTCGACTTGCGAAAGTGGGCGCACATGCGCCGCACTTTCACCAGTAGCTCTGGAACATTGGGGTAGCTCTTTAGGAAACGTTGCACCACTAGGTTGAAGACGTGGGCCAGGCATGGAACATGTTGGAGTCCGGCAAGCTCCAGAGCTGCTACCAGGTTCCGGCCGTTATCACAAACGACCATGCCTGGGCCCAGGTGCAGCGGCTCAAACCATATTGCCGTCTCATCGAGGAGGGCATCCCTCACCTCGGAGGCAGTGTGCTGTCTGTCCCCCAAGCTGATCAGCTTCAGCACAGCCTGCTGACGTCTACCAACGCCAGTGCTGCAACGTTTCCAACTCGTAGCTGGGGTCAATCTAACAGCGGAGGAGGAGGCGGTGGCGGAGGAGGAGGCGGTGGCGGAGGAGGAGGCGGTAGAGGAGGAGGAGGAGGGGGGTGTTCTTCTCGTGTCCCTGCCAGGAATGTTAGGCGGGGAGACGAGGTACACCGGGCCAGTTTGGGAAGCAGTCCCAGCCTCAACTACATTCACCCAGTGTGCCGTCAGTGAAATGTAGCGTCCCTGTCCGCATGCACTTGTCCACGCGTCGGTGGTCAAGTGGACCTTTGTACAAAGCGCGGAACTAAGGGCCCGCCTGATGTTGAGTGACACGTGCTGGTGCAAGGCGGGGACGGCACACCGGGAGAAGTAGTGACGGCTAGGGACGGCATAGCGAGGTGCCGCAGTTGCCATCAGGTCCAGGAAGGCGGGAGTTTCAACAAGCCGGAACGCCAACATCTCCTGGGCCAGCAGTTTAGCGATGTTGGCGTTCAAGGCTTGCGCGTGTGGGTGGTTAGCAGTGTATTTCTGCCGCCGCTCCAATGTCTGAGAGATGGTGGGTTGTTGTAAAGAAACGCCTGATGGTGCCTTTGATGGTGCAGGAGAAGGAGATAAGACAGGACCAGGGGAGGATGAGGTAGAAGTCAACAAAGTGGCGGAGGCAGATGAAGTGGTGTCCTGGCTCGTCCTCTGGAGTGCATCGCCAGCACAGTCAGCAGTGGCAGTGGCAGAGGCAGAGGCAGTGGCAGAGGCAGTGGCAGTGGCGTGAACGGCAGGCGGCCTTTGTCCTGCCGTTGCTGCCTGCCACTGATTCCAGTGCTTGGATTCCAAATGACGGCGCATTGAAGTGGTGGACAGGTTGCTCTTCTCAGAGCCCCTAATCAATTTCGAGAGGCAAATTGTGCAGACAACACTATATCTGTCCTCGGCGCATTCCTTGAAAAAACTCCACACCTTCGAGAAACGTGCCCTCGAGGTGGGAGTTTTTCGGGGCTGGGTACGAACTGGAACATCTTGGGAGATTCCGGGTGTGGCCTGGCTTCGCCTAAGCTGCTGACCTCTGCCTCTGCCTCTAGCTACCCTTTTTGGTGCTGCACCTGCCTCAACATCCACACTACTTTCCCCGCTTGACATCCCCCCTGTCCAGGTTGGGTCAGTGTCCTCATCATCCACCACTTCCTCTTCCAACTCCTGTCTCATCTCCTCCTCCCGCACAATGCGCCGGTCAACTGGATGCCCTGACGGCAACTGCGTCACATCATCGTCGATGAGGGTGGGTTGCTGGTCATCCACCACCAAATCGAACGGAGATGGAGGAGACTCTAGTGTTTGAGCATCTGGACACAGATGCTCCTCTGTTAGGTTCGTGGAATCGTGACGTGGAGAGGCAGGTTGAGGGACAATGAAAGGAGCGGAGAACAGCTCTGGGGAGCAGGGACAGTTTGGGTTATTGTTCTGTAAAGCTTCGGAATTTTGGGAGGAAGGAAGACAAGACTGTTGGGTAATAGGAGGAGAGGAGGCAGAGTCTGACTGGCTGCTGGACAATGTGCTGTAAGCGTTCTCTGACAGCCATTGCAAGACCTGTTCCTGGTTCTCGGGCCTACTAAGGTTTGTACCCTGCAGTTTAGTTAATGTGGCAAGCAACCCTGGCACTGTGGAGTGGCGCAATGCTTGCTGCCCCACAGGAGTAGGCACGGGACGCCCTGTGGCTTCACTGCTACCTTGCTCCCCAGAACCATTCCCCCGACCTCGCCCACGGCCTCGTCCACGTCCCTTTCCGGGAGCCTTGCGCATTTTGAATTCCTAGTTAGAAATTGGCACTGTATACCAGTAGTAAAAATTGTGGGTGCACGTAACCCCAATATATTCTTTGAATTCCCAGTCAGACACTGGCACTATATGGCAGTAGCAAGTAATGAGGGTATTTGTATTCCCAATATACTCTTTAAATTCCCAGTCAGACAATGGCACTGTATACCAGTAGTAAAAATTGTGGGTGCACGTAACCCCAATATATTCTTTGAATTCCCAGTCAGAAACTGGCACTATATGGCAGTAGCAAGAAATGAGGGTATTTGTATTCCCAATATACTCTTTGAATTCCCAGTCAGACAATGGCACTGTATACCAGTAGTAAAAATTGTGGGTGCACGTAACCCCAATATATTCTTTGAATTACCAGTCAGAAACTGGCACTATATGGCAGTAGCAAGAAATGAGGGTATTTATAACCCCAATATATTCTTTGAATTCCCAGTCAGACAATGGCACTGTATACCAGTAGTAAAAATTGTGGGTGCACGTAACCCCAATATATTCTTTGAATTCCCAGTCAGAAACTGGCACTATATGGCAGTAGCAAGAAATGAGGGTATTTATAACCCCAATATATTCTTTGAATTCCCAGTCAGACAATGGCACTGTATACCAGTAGTAAAAATTGTGGGTGCACGTAACCCCAATATATTCTTTGAATTCCCAGTCAGAAACTGGCACTATATGGCAGTAGCAAGAAATGAGGGTATTTGTATTCCCAATATACTCTTTGAATTCCCAGTCAGACAATGGCACTGTATACCAGTAGTAAAAATTGTGGGTGCACGTAACCCCAATATATTCTTTGAATTACCAGTCAGAAACTGGCACTATATGGCAGTAGCAAGAAATGAGGGTATTTATAACCCCAATATATTCTTTGAATTCCCAGTCAGACAATGGCACTGTATACCAGTAGTAAAAATTGTGGGTGCACGTAACCCCAATATATTCTTTGAATTCCCAGTCAGAAACTGGCACTATATGGCAGTAGCAAGAAATGAGGGTATTTGTATTCCCAATATACTCTTTGAATTCCCAGTCAGACAATGGCACTGTATACCAGTAGTAAAAATTGTGGGTGCACGTAACCCCAATATATTCTTTGAATTACCAGTCAGAAACTGGCACTATATGGCAGTAGCAAGAAATGAGGGTATTTATAACCCCAATATATTCTTTGAATTCCCAGTCAGACAATGGCACTGTATACCAGTAGTAAAAATTGTGGGTGCACGTAACCCCAATATATTCTTTGAATTACCAGTCAGAAACTGGCATTATATGGCAGTAGCAAGAAATGAGGGTATTTATAACCCCAATATATTCTTTGAATTCCCAGTCAGACAATGGCACTGTATACCAGTAGTAAAAATTGTGGGTGCACGTAACCCCAATATATTCTTTGAATTCCCAGTCAGAAACTGGCACTATATGGCAGTAGCAAGAAATGAGGGTATTTGTATTCCCAATATACTCTTTGAATTCCCAGTCAGACAATGGCACTGTATACCAGTAGTAAAAATTGTGGGTGCACGTAACCCCAATATATTCTTTGAATTACCAGTCAGAAACTGGCACTATATGGCAGTAGCAAGAAATGAGGGTATTTATAACCCCAATATATTCTTTGAATTCCCAGTCAGACAATGGCACTGTATACCAGTAGTAAAAATTGTGGGTGCACGTAACCCCAATATATTCTTTGAATTCCCAGTCAGAAACTGGCACTATATGGCAGTAGCAAGAAATGAGGGTATTTGTATTCCCAATATACTCTTTGAATTCCCAGTCAGACAATGGCACTGTATACCAGTAGTAAAAATTGTGGGTGCACGTAACCCCAATATATTCTTTGAATTACCAGTCAGAAACTGGCACTATATGGCAGTAGCAAGAAATGAGGGTATTTATAACCCCAATATATTCTTTGAATTCCCAGTCAGACAATGGCACTGTATACCAGTAGTAAAAATTGTGGGTGCACGTAACCCCAATATATTCTTTGAATTCCCAGTCAGAAACTGGCACTATATGGCAGTAGCAAGAAATGAGGGTATTTGTATTCCCAATATACTCTTTGAATTCCCAGTCAGACAATGGCACTGTATACCAGTAGTAAAAATTGTGGGTGCACGTAACCCCAATATATTCTTTGAATTACCAGTCAGAAACTGGCACTATATGGCAGTAGCAAGAAATGAGGGTATTTATAACCCCAATATATTCTTTGAATTCCCAGTCAGACAATGGCACTGTATACCAGTAGTAAAAATTGTGGGTGCACGTAACCCCAATATATTCTTTGAATTACCAGTCAGAAACTGGCACTATATGGCAGTAGCAAGAAATGAGGGTATTTGTATTCCCAATATACTCTTTGAATTCCCAGTCAGACAATGGCACTGTATACCAGTAGTAAAAATTGTGGGTGCACGTAACCCCAATATATTCTTTGAATTACCAGTCAGAAACTGGCACTATATGGCAGTAGCAAGAAATGAGGGTATTTATAACCCCAATATATTCTTTGAATTCCCAGTCAGACAATGGCACTGTATACCAGTAGTAAAAATTGTGGGTGCACGTAACCCCAATATATTCTTTGAATTACCAGTCAGAAACTGGCACTATATGGCAGTAGCAAGAAATGAGGGTATTTGTATTCCCAATATACTCTTTGAATTCCCAGTCAGACAATGGCACTGTATACCAGTAGTAAAAATTGTGGGTGCACGTAACCCCAATATATTCTTTGAATTACCAGTCAGAAACTGGCACTATATGGCAGTAGCAAGAAATGAGGGTATTTGTATTCCCAATATACTCTTTGAATTCCCAGTCAAACAATGGCACTGTATACCAGTAGTAAAAATTGTGGGTGCACGTAACCCCAATATATTCTTTGAATTACCAGTCAGAAACTGGCACTATATGGCAGTAGCAAGAAATGAGGGTATTTATAACCCCAATATATTCTTTGAATTCCCAGTCAGACAATGGCACTGTATACCAGTAGTAAAAATTGTGGGTGCACGTAACCCCAATATATTCTTTGAATTACCAGTCAGAAACTGGCACTATATGGCAGTAGCAAGAAATGAGGGTATTTATAACCCCAATATATTCTTTGAATTCCCAGTCAGACAATGGCACTGTATACCAGTAGTAAAAATTGTGGGTGCACGTAACCCCAATATATTCTTTGAATTCCCAGTCAGACACTGGCACTTTATGGCAGTAGCAAGAAATGAGGGTATTTGTATTCCCAATATATTCTTTGAATTCCCAGTCAGACAATGGCACTGTATACCAGTAGTAAAAATTGTGGGTGCACGTAACCCCAATATATTCTTTGAATTCCCAGTCAGACACTGGCACTATATGGCAGTAGCAAGAAATGAGGGTATTTGTATTCCCAATATATTCTTTGAATTCCCAGTCAGACAATGGCACTGTATACCAGTAGTAAAAATTGTGGGTGCACGTAACCCCAATATATTCTTTGAATTACCAGTCAGAAACTGGCACTATATGGCAGTAGCAAGAAATGAGGGTATTTGTATTCCCAATATATTCTTTGAATTCCCAGTCAGACAATGGCACTGTATACCAGTAGTAAAAATTGTGGGTGCACGTAACCCCAATATATTCTTTGAATTCCCAGTCAGACACTGGCACTATATGGCAGTAGCAAGAAATGAGGGTATTTGTATTCCCAATATATTCTTTGAATTCCCAGTCAGACAATGGCACTGTATACCAGTAGTAAAAATTGTGGGTGTATATAGCCCCAATTCTATTGCTAGGGGACTTGCAGGGTATTTCTGGGGTGAAGGTGGGGGGGCACACCGTTGGAACGGGTATCGGGGTATATATCGGGTATACGGGAATACACTGACAGTGTATTCCATTCAGGATCCTGGGAAAGCTGGGTTGCGGCGATTGAGCCCGTCAGTGCCACGTTACACTGACAAGCTTCTCCCTGGAATTTAGCTCTTACAAGAGCTGTTGGTTGTCTTCTCCTTCCTATCCTAGCCTGTCCCTGCCTACCCAGAATCTAAGCCCTAGCTAGCTGGACGGAAACCTCCGTCCTCGGTGAATTGCAAGCTCAGAATGACGCGAACCTGGGCGGCGCTGTTCTTTTAAATTAGAGGTCACATGTATTCGGCAGCCAATGGGTTTTGCCTACTTTTTTCAACGTCACCGGTGTCGTAGTTCCTGTCCCACCTACCCTGCGCTGTTATTGGAGCAAAAAAGGCGCCAGGGAAGGTGGGAGGGGAATCGAGTAATGGCGCACTTTACCACGCGGTGTTCGATTCGATTCGAACATGCCGAACAGCCTAATATCCGATCGAACATGAGTTCGATAGAACACTGTTCGCTCATCTCTAAACATGATCCATCACCTGGAATATTAACTGTGAGGAGGGAACATGTCTCATCCTAACAAAGTGATCAGGTACCAGAAGAATGGTCCTCTCATACCTAATAAATGTTTTCATACTGTGAATACATACTCTATTTTAAAGGGCCATGCCAATGTCCATTTGTAAATGGGTTAATGCATTTCCAGGAAAAATTCCAGAATTGTTATAGTGTATAAGTAAGAAATAGAAGAATTAGCTAAAATAGACATATCAGGACAAATCAAAGCTCAACACCATAACAGGTTTCTAACAAAATAATCAAGCTGTAATTGAACTGCAGAAATATAGTTTACAGACCCTTTATCTTCTTAATCTAACATGAAAAAATAAGTAACAGACCACCTGGACAACAAAATGCTTATCAATAGAGATGAGCGAACACTGTTCGATCGAATAGATATTCGATCAAATATCAGGCCGTTCGAGGTATTCGGTTACAATCGAATACCACGAGGCAAAAGCACTAAAAATTTGTATCCCCTCTCACCTTCCCTGGCGCTTTTTTTGCACCAATAACTGCACAGGTGAAGTGGGACATGAACTACAACAACAGAGGCATCGAAAAAAAATCTGAAAAAGTAATTGGCTGGCTAAATCAGGTGACCTCCAATTTATGCGAATGGTGGATTTAACATTCGGTTAAGTAGAGACTGTGAACTATGTGACTGTGAGACAGGGACAGATCTACAGGCAGGGTTAACTAGGGATTACCTTTATTTAGGGGGGAATGTTACTCACCCAGCTCTTTGGGGCTCTATCTGATCAGGATACCTGTCAGCTTGCGATATGCGTGAGCTGATTTTTTCCAATAGGAATGCATTGACCAGTGTTGATTGGCCGAATGCCATACAGAGTACAGCATTCGGCCAATCAATGTTGGTTCTGCCGGAGGAGTCGGAGTCTAAGATCGGTCCACAGCAATCTCCATTCTGGTCCGATTTAGACTCCGCCTCCTCCGGCAGAACCAACATTGATTGGCCGAATGCTGTACTCTGTATGGCATTCGGCCAATCAACGCTGGTCAATGCATTCCTATGCTGAGATATAGCAGTGCTGGCCATGCACTGAGCTCGGCTACACCGGAGATGCAGACGAGTTGAGCGCACGGCCAGCACTGCTACACCGGAGATGTAACCCTACTGCACACTCAGCTCTGCTGCATCAGAGATGTAGCAGAGCTGAGTGTGCGCTGAACCCTGCTGCACACTCACCTCTGCTGCATCAGAGATGCGCTGAACCCTGCTGCACACTCAGCTTTGCTGCATCAGAGATGTAGCAGAGCTGAGTGTGTGCTGAACCCTGCTGCACACTCAGCAAGGATCAGCACATCTCTGATGCACAGAGCTGAGTGTGCAGCAGGGTTCAGCGCACACTCAGCTCTGCTACATCTCTGATGCAGCAGTGCTGAGTGTGCAGCAGGGTTCACATCTCCGATGTAGCAGTGCTGGCTGTGCACTCAGCTCGTCTGGATCTCTGGTGTAGCCGAGCTCAGCGCACGGCCAGCACTGCTAAATCTTGGTATATGCGTTGACCAGCGTTGATTGGCCGACGTCACGTTGGCATGAAAGCTGGGAGCCTTGTAAATGACTGCAATGACTTTCTTTTGCCTCTGATAAAAATTTGAATAAAAAATTATCAATGCAATAGCAATTCCCCCAAATGGTAGATCTAAAAAGTACACTCGACCCCACAAAAAAATATGCTCTATACATCCCCATGCACAAAAGTATTAAAAAAAAGTTACGGGTGTCAGAATATGGCGACTTTTAGAAAAAAAAAAATGTCACAGCTTTGGATTTTTGTTAAGGGGTTAAAATGTAAATAAAACCATATGAATTTGGTATCCTTGGAATCATACCAAAACATAGAATACAGATGACATTTCATTTTAGCTGCACAGTGAATGCTGTAAAAACGAATCCCATAAGAAAATCACACAAATGCACTTTTTTCTTCAAATCCACCCCATTCTGATTTTTTTTCCAGCTTCCCAATACATTGTACAGAATAATTAATGGTAGCATCATGGAGAAAAATGTATCCCACAAACATTAAGACCACATATGGCTCTGAGAGTGGAGAAATAAGAAAGTTATGGTGATTGAAAGGGGGGTGTCAAAAAACGGAAAATGAAAAACCGAAAAATGCCTGTGGCGAGAAGGGGTTAAATTAATTCTGAAAGTCTACATTTCAATGGCAATTTTGTTGCTTTATTCAAAGCTAAACAAAGACTCAGATTCAGAGTGCTATGTCATATTCATAGGTACAATTAGCATTGCCTATTTTGCTACAGTATATGATATATATGTTGCAGGGAAATGATGAAACTAGGGATTTGATCAAATCCTGGAAGATGTTACAATAACAACTCTGTGGGGTCATTTCCCTAAAGAAAGTCATTGATTTGATCAAATCCCTAAACTGTTATAGTGAAATGATGAAATAATATTGTTTAGATATGAAAAGTATGTATTTAGTAAACCGTGTATTATTAAATGTACAGCAGGTAATACAACAACAGTCATTGAAACACTAATTATTTATTGGAAACTAATTAACAAAACAAATAGGTACTTAAGGTGATATTTTTTTAGTACCTACTTCCACAACATTGTAATTTTTAACATAATAGTCCTGTGTCTGTGTCCGTTGTAGTGTAAGTAATTGTGGCTAATTTTATATTGTTTAATGACTGTGAAGCTTTTTTATCACATCACTTGATCAAAACACATCCTGATAGTTTCATTAAACTGTTCTTCAGATACAAATTTGGTCAGAGTTTGATTTTTTCTCTATATCTGAACGCATTTTTCATGTGCATCACATCAGAAGTGCGGCACGCTGTCCGGCACGGAAGCTGGAGGGGAGCGGTGAGGAAAAGGGGGAGTAGTAACAAGCAAAACATAGAGCTTGTGTTATTTCTGGTGAGGTTTTTTTTTAGATCTGAACCCATTTTTCGTGTGTGTCACGTCAGAATCGCAATGTGGAGCAGTGAGGTAAGCCTGGTTTCACACAGGGTTTTTTGGACAGGATTTTGATGTGTAATCTGCCTCAGAAACCGGCTTAAAAAAACCGCGACCCATTGACTTCAATGGGATCCGTTCACTTCCTTTTTCTGCAAGTGGTTTCTTCCCACTCGCAGGAACGAGAAGTGACCTGCCCTTTCTTTCCGAAGATTCCACGGCATGACACTCCCTCCCAACTAGGTCCATTCATTTGGACCTAATCCAGAGCGGAATGCCGCCACTGTTGAAATGCTGTGACAGTCTTGGTTAGCCATGGGAGGCATTTTTTGGTCCAGATTCTGAGGCGGCTTCCCGTGTAAAAATCCTGTCCAAAAAAAACCCATGTGAACCCAGCCTCAAGAGTAATAACAAGAGAAACACAGAGGTGTGCGAGTCCTGACTTGTGTTATTTCTAGAGATGAGCGAGTAGTACTCGATCGAGTAGGTATTTGATCGAATACTATGGTATTCGAGATACTCGTACTCAATCGAGTACCACTCGCTATTCGAATGTAAAAGTTCAATGCAGAACCAGCATTGATTGGCCGAATGCTATATAGTCGGCCAATCAACGCTGGTTCTTCTCCTACCTTTAGAAGACTTCTCTGTGCAGCTTCCCTGCGGCGTCTTCCGGCTCTGAATTCAAGCTGCCAGGCATCGAGCCGACTGCGCACTACATGTCCACACTACAAGCGGGCATGCGCAGTCGGCTCTGCCCAGGCCCGATGCCTGGCAGAGTGAATTCAGAGCTGGAAGACGCTGGGGGGAAGCTGCACGGAGAAGACTGCTCGGAGGATCCAGCCCGACCCTCACTCGTGGACTTGGTAAGTATAATTTGATTGAATGTTGCCTACCCCTGAAATGAGCATTTTCCCTCCATAGACTATAATAGGGTTCGATATTCGATTTGAGTAGTCGAATATTGAGGGGCTACTTGAAACGAATATCGAACCTCAAACATTTTACTGTTCGCTCATCTCTAGTTATTTCATCATTTCACTAAATCAGTTCAGGGATTTGATCAAATCACTGACTTTCTTTAGGGAAATGATCCCACAGAGTAGTTATTTTAACATTGTCCGGGATTTGATCAAATCCCTAGTTTCATACACCTATACATATGTATGTATATCCAGTATATCATATATATGTGTATATATATATATACAGTCCTATGAAAAAGTTTGGGCACCCCTATTAATCTTAATCATTTTTAGTTCTAAATATTTTGGTGTTTGCAGCAGCCATTTCAGTTTGATATATCTAATAACTGATGGACACAGTAATATTTCAGGATTGAAATGAGGTTTATTGTACTAACAGAAAATGTGCAATATGCATCAAACCAAAATTTGACCGGTGCGAAAGTATGGGCACCCTTATCATTTTATTGATTTGAATTCCCCTAACTACTTTTTACTGACTTACTGAAGCACAAAATTGGTTTTGTAACCTCAGTGAGCTTTGACCTTCATAACCAGATATATCCAATCATAAGAAAAGGTATTTAAGGTGGCCAATTGCAAGTTGTTCTCCTATTTGAATCTCCTCTGAAGAGTGGCATCATGGGCTACTCAAAACAACTCTCAAATGATCTGAAAACAAAGATTGTTCAACATAGTTGTTCAGGGGAAGCATACAAAAAGTTGTCTCAGAGATTTAACCTGTCAGTTTCCACTGTGAGGAACATAGTAAGGAAATGGAAGACCACAGGGACAGTTCTTGTTAAGCCCAGAAGTGGCAGGCCAAGAAAAATATCAGAAAGGCAGAGAAGAAGAATGGTGAGAACAGTCAAGGACAATCCACAGACCACCTCCAAAGAGCTGCAGCATCATCTTGCTGCAGATGGTGTCACTGTGCATCGGTCAACTATACAGCGCACTTTGCACAAATAGAAGCTGTATGGGAGAGTGATGAGAAAGAAGCCGTTTCTGCACGTACGCCACAAATAGAGTTGCCTGAGGTATGAAAAAGCACATTTGGACAAGGCAGCTTCATTTTGGAAACAAAAATTGAGTTGTTTGGTTATAAAAAAAGGCGTTATGCATGGCGTCCAAAAAGAAACAGCATTCCAAGAAAAACACTTGCTACCCACTGTAAAATTTGGTGGAGGTTCCATCATGCTTTGGGGCTGTGTGGCCAATGCCGGCATCGGGAATCTTGTTAAAGTTGAGGGTCGCATGGATTCCACTCAGTATCAGCAGATTCTTGAGAATAATGTTCAAGAATCAGTGACGAAGTTGAAGTTACGCCGGGGATGGATATTTCAGCAAGACAATGATCCAAAACACCGCTCCAAATCCTCAGGCATTCATACAGAGGAACAATTACAATGTTCTGGAATGGCCATCCCAGTCCCCAGACCTGAATATCATTGAACATCTGTAGGATGATTTGAAGCGGGCTGTCCATGCTCGGCGACCATCTAACTTAACTGAACTTGAATTGTTTGTCCAAAATACCTTTATCCAGGATCCAGGAACTGATTAAAAGCTACAGGAAGCGACTAGAGGCTGTTATCTTTGCAAAAGGAGGATGTACTAAATATTAATGTCACTTTTCTGTTGAGGTGCCCATACTTTTGCACCGGTCAAATTTTGGTTTAATGCATATTGCACATTTTCTGTTAGTACAATAAACCTCATTTCAATCCTGAAATATTACTGTGTCCATCAGTTATTAGATATATCAAACTGAAATGGCTGTTGCAAACACCAAAATATTTAGAACAAAAAATGATTAAGATTAATAGGGGTGCCCAAACTTTTTCATAGGACTGTATATATATATATATATATATATATATATGAGAGAGAGAGAGGTATAAACAGTTACCTATGATGTGATTTCTTAGTAATATATGATAAGAATCATACATGTAATGTGATTTCTATAAGCTGGCAAAAATTAAGCCTAGCATTCCATCCCATGACGCATAGGAGTGTTTAAAAGATAATGCACAAAGGAAGCTATTGTTCTCTAAAAGAACATGCTGTACATTTTCTGTTGTCAGCAAGTTCCTTTAAGACGTATTAAATGCAAAAGCTGCAGCTTCCTACATCTCACAATAAATCCCTTCAGCTCATCATAAAAATCTTTATTAGCATCTTTCAAAATAAAGAATGAGATCAAATGGATTTGAAAGTCAGAAATGTAGCTACAAAACTAATTACTGAATCCTATGATATAAATATCAACAGTAGTAATAATCATCCTACTGCTACACACACATACACGTATATATAATATGTATATATTTGCTGCAACTACAGTATAGACAAAAGAAAAACAAATGTAGCAGCAAATTGTAGCAAATGCCATGTCATATGCAAATAATAGGTATATGAAGTTGAGACTGTATTATTGCTATAGTCATTAACTATGTACATAAATTTGAGGTTCTTGGCAGACATCTTAATCAAACTGTGAGAGCCCATCTGTCCAAATAGAGTCACCAAAATAGACATACCATTCTAGGGCCCAAATAGGACTATAGTATGAACACAAGTAGGATCTATAGACATATTCTATTCTAGATAAAATAGCCTTATTTCAGTCCTCATGTATCCATTCCCAACCTGCTTGATCTGATTGATAGCTTTTCCTCCTTCTCAGATATCAGGATTAACAACTCAAAATAAGATATCATTTATTGTAATATCCCTCCCTCGACTCAATATCTCTTCATACAGAATTTTAGCTTCCGCTTCTACTCCACTATCTGCCTTATTTGGTTGTTAATATTGCCAATACATTACCTACTCTTTATAACTAAAATTACCCTGCTCTTTATGCTAAGGTCCACCCTGACGTCTGTAAATAGGCTTACCATTACTTGTCTTAGTAGAATGAATACTGTGACAATAGTATTTCTACTCTGACTCCTCCATCTCTTTCATTCCTTACTAATACCAATTTTGTTAGGCACCTCACTTCCTTAAAAATTAGATATTTCAGTATATTTGTAGTGGAAAATGTCCCCACATTTCTCGGACTGTTATGTACTATCATAAACGTCTGGGAGGACTATATGTTACTTGTCTGCATTGATATTATTGAGCTGCCAGAATAGCTAAGTTGGTCATGATCACTGCCGTTCCGGACACCTACGCCCTGCCAGTCCACCTTTTTCCAACCCCCCAATTTCCTCCCCCTGATTATACAGAAGGTGGTGGAGTAGTCTAGGCCTCACTTAAACTAAAATGGCCACTGCAACATGATTTGATGTAATTATACATCAGACTGCTCAGACTTCTCAGACTGCAGACTATATGAGGAATAGGCAAGATTGTACTTAATTTTTCACACCCAGCAGCTGTATTTCTGCCTTGTTTTTGTTAAATATATAATGATTTTTTTTAAATTATGTCCTTGCAGTTGTTATTTAATAATGTAGGGGTATTGTAACTGATATTTAAACTATAATTATTGGGAAACAAAGGTATATTACACAGGGTTAGGTTAAAATCCTGGATTTCAAACAATATTATTATTAATTATTATTATTATTATTATTATTATTATTATTATTATTATTGTTATGTTTCTACTAAACCAACAGTTTTACGAAAATGTTATTATAACAACATCTCTGCCAGTTGTCACAGCAGATAAAAAAATAAGCTATATGATTACATTCCATCAAAATTAATTTAATGTGCTCCTCCTGGCGATGAAGGTTTGGCCCCAAGTTTACCTTTGGCCATGTGAGTTATTGTTGCAAGCACCGAGTCACTCTATGAACAATGTGGTTAATGCCATAATGCAACCACTTACAACTATGGTCATAATTTGGTTTTCTTACGCTAGGTTCACACCTGTGTTCAGCTGTCCGTTCTGTGGTTTCCGTCTTCTGCATGCCAGAAGACGGAAACCACAGACCAGGTCCGGCCGTGAGCGGCGGTGGGCGTTTTATGCTCTCCGCAGCGAAACCGTTTTTTTAAATCCGGACACAGAGAGCTGCATGTCCGACTCTGTGTCCGGATTATAAAACCCGGTTTCGCAGCGGAGAGCATAAAACGCTCACCGCCGCTCACGGCCGGACATCTTTCTCACCCAGTCAAATGAATGGGTGAGAAAGACTCCTGCAGGTTTCTGTCTCCTGCTCTGTTTTATGTAGGAAATGGAAACCTGAAGTACGGACACCTGGGCGCAGATGTGAACGAGCCCTTAGCTGTAAATTATTTTTTTGAACAGGGATAGTTTGCTTTTTGGGTGGTTGTGGGGGGGAAGTTTTGATGGAAGCAACTACGGAGACAAATTGTTTCCTTCCCTGTCAGTTAAAATATTCCCTAGCAGAATATAAATCTATTCTTCATCTATTCTCCACATTCTGTCATCGTAAAAACATGTGAAACTACATGAGCAACAGTGTCCAGCAATAATATTACATACAATGATAGCTAAAACACAAATCTGAACTGAATGGTTTAAATTAAAATAAAATTCTGCTACAACTTTAGACTTATATTTATAACAGCTATAGCATAGAATTCAATAAACTATATAAACGAATAGAATGAAAAAAGACCGGAGTTCTTTGCTGGTAACAAAGGTATTAAATCAGCAAGAGGCCAGAGGTATATACTTAGAAAAAGCCTGAAGGTCACCAAAGGTAGTAGTTATACTACCATAATGAAAGCCCATAAGTCAAACATTCATAACTAATGTCCAAAGGCCGAGGTAATAACATAATGGAAACCTGGAGGTCATATGTAGCAGAGATGTATCAGAGGCCTGAGGCCTATAGCAGTATCAGAGGCCTGTAAGCTTAACATAACAGTCAGAAAGACAGTGTATTCAAACATATGAGAAGGAAGGACATGAACCAAAAATGAATACAGGCATATCAAATGTGTTCACAGAATTATACAGTAGACAAGACTCCAGAATCATCCAGAAATGTAAGGCACACATACAGACAGAAAGAAAGATAGCATGCTTATAAACAACAAATCATGAAACGGAATATTGTAAATGCTAAGGTGTAGCCAGAAAAGCAGACTTATATACAGACATGCAGAAAGGGATTAGCAGAAGGAAGTTTAGCAGGTGATCACTCAGGATGGTTGAACTGAAGTTTAATTTCGTATTGTGTTAAAACAAATTGACCCTCCAATTCGGCTCAGTTCAAATATGTTTGGGAAGAACTAAACATAAAATTATTATACTCTGGGGTCTCTTCAGACCCCAGAGTATAAGTGGAGTATGCCCAAGGGAGATGTAAAAATAATATAATATACTCACCTTCTCTCTCCTCTTTCAGGCCTCCTAACTGCGTTCAGCCATCTAGTTTATAAATGTTGTATAAAAGGTTTTATTTTTTACACCTCTCTTGGGTTTGAACAGACAGAAGCCATTTTAGTTCTCCTGAGATGAATTCAGTAAAAAAAAAAAAAAAAATTTTTTTGAATATTCAGGACAAAACCATCGCGTTGCTAGCCAATTCTCTCAAACATCAGTGATCACATTAGTGGCCCCTTACCATTCCTCTTGGAAGTGTATGTCCAAATCTAAAAAGCTATGTATGTAGCTATGTATGTAGCTATGTATGTAGCTATGTATGTCCAAATCTAAAAGCTACACAATCTCCTGATCAAATAACAGACACGGTATGCTAACTATCCTATTTGCATGTTGTGATATTGTGTTGCATTGGTTTCATGAAAAATTGAGTTAGTTAAATTAGAGATCAATTAAATTTGTTCACATCCATATATAGTGTAAAAGAAAGTGTGTTTATACAGGGATACACAATATATTGTGTAGAGAATGAGGCACAGCACTGGTTTGAAGAGTAAACTAAAATCAAGCTAAATCATATCCGACTTTCGGCTACCTTTAGGGTGATTTTGTAAGCAACAGAATTCAAGTTAAATACAAGTGGATGTTTTTTATGATTACATAAATTGGCACATCACTCAAGTTATACTTTCTGAAAACCTAACTTATATCAGATAGTAGATACCATCACAGCAAGTCAGTTGCATAGAGTGAGGACAATTGTCAATGACAACAATAAATTCTTGCGTGTATACGGTGAATAAATAGAGTTTGGTTATACAGAGATAGACAAAATATATTGAGTAGAGAAAAAGACACAGCACTACTTTGAAAAATAAACTGAAATCAAGTTAAATCATGTCAAACATTCTTCTACCTTTAGGGTGATTTTGTAAGTACCAAAATGGAAGTGAAATACAAGTGATATTTTTTTTATGATTACATAAAACCAATATTATACTTTGTTTTAAAAACCCTAACTTGTATCTGGTTTCAAAAACTATTTTAAAGGGGGTTACCTACAAAAATAACCATATTTAAATTCATAGATAAAGAAGACAAGTTAAAGATTTTTTCAAATAAAAAATAACAAAGTGCAACTAAACTTTCAGGCAACTTTTGCATTTCTGGCAGTTTTTGTGTCATTACTAAATTTTGGAAAATGCGTTATTAATAACTTTTGGCTCCTTTCTGTGAAATCCTGTATTTTTTCCCTGTTTCCTTTGCTACTCTTTTGCTAGCTGTTCTCTGTTTCTCATTATGTAATTTGTATGGGCTGTGTGAAATGAAGAGAATATGAGGGTGGAGAGGCTCTTCAAATGGCTTTATCTTGCTTGCTTTTGGTGTCATATGAAAGAATGTCCTGTAAGTCTAGTTCTACGTCTTGTATGATTTTCAGAGATATCATTGGTTTAAAGAACATTCGTGAATGGGAAGTTTACATGCAGCTGTAGCTTAGTATTATATGAAAAATGAGAATCTTCTCTTTCATATAACAGCAAAAATAAGATTCTACGTTTTATCTTGTCCAAATGACCCAACTCAACCCCGCCCTCATTTTCTGTTTATTTCACACAGCCCGCACACTGTACACAATGAAAAACAGGAAATAGCTCTCAATAGAGAAATAAAGAAAAGAGTGAAAAAAATTAGGTATTTCAAAGAAAGGAGCCAAAATTTGTTAATAAAGTACCGTATTTTTCGGACTATAAGACGCACTTTTTTCCCCCCAAATTTGGGGGGAAAAGAAGGGTGCGTCTTATAGGCCGAATGTGGTGCCTGGCACCCGCTCTAATAGAGAGGCGGAAGCCGGCAAGTGATAGACGCCATTACAGGTGCCGGGGCCTGAGACATCGCTGCCCTGCCCTGCATGAAGCCAGCAGCGGGAGGAGTGATGCTATTTCGCTCCTCCGTCCCCCAGCCGCTGGCTTCATGCAGGGCAGGGCAGCGATGTCTCAGGCCCCGGCGTCTATCCCTCCCCGGCATCCGCCTCTCTAGTACAGCGGATGCTGGCCCCATCCCTTTAAACATTTTCTCTGACCATCTCAGTGTTGGAAGTGGTGAATCTTTTGTCTCCAATAGTTGCCAATGGATAGAACCAGAAAGGCAGCAACTTTCTATTTTCTGGCATTTGTCAGAAAACCAACTATGATTTCCAGGCCTGGACATTACATGCACTAGAAGATAACCTGGCAACTATATATATATATATATATATATATATATATATATATATATATATATATATATATATATATATATATGTATATATATCTTGATTTTCTTACAAGTTGCAAAAAAGTATAACATTCCTGCATTGCTGGTCGTATCTGTTGGCTGATCAAGATAAAAGACTGTCATAATCATATTATTCTACATAGCGGTGAAATATACAGTGAAAATAAACTAAGTGCAGCAATTCTGGGTAGATTTTAAAAGAAAATAATAAAACACAAGGTATAAACTGGAACAACTGGTGATCCTTTATCCTTTAAATTTAAGGAAATTCAAGTGATCTCCTTACTACTAGAGGTAGTGACTGGAATAGGATAATTATTCATGCATACATGAATTAAAATAAAAGAACCCAAGAGGTTTGAATGAAAATCCGGGATTTGGTTGTTTTTCATGATAAACCCAATCCAGTTAAAGATTCCTTGGTATTATTAGACTCAGCTGTGATTCATAAAACTCAATTTTCTGTCCCTTTTAGTCTACAGTGAGCTTTCTTGCAGGGGAAATATGGAAGGTCTATTCATCACGCCTAGTTTCAGAGGTATGAGTTAATCATGGGGTGAGATACACATAGTACTGTAGGAATGATTGTAGGGCGAAAAAATTGCCCTGAAAAAAAAAAAAATCTGATATTTTAAAGAATGGAATGAGAGGAGATTATGCTGAAGTGATTTTAGGGATATGGCATATTAGCTGTGATAAAGTGTAGAGATGAGCGAACACTAAAATGTTCGAGGTTCGAAATTCGAATCGAACAGCCGCTCACTGTTCGTGTGTTCGAACGGGTTTCGAACCCCATTATAGTCTATGGGGAACATATACTTGTTAAGGGGGAAACCCAAATCCGTGTCTGGAGGGTCACCAAGTCCACTATGAAACCACAGGAAATGATGCCAACACCTCTGGAATACAACTGGGACAGCAGGGGAAGCATGTCTGGGGGCATCTAACACACCAAAGACCCTCTATTACCCCAACATCACAGCCTAACAACTACACACTTTACACACTCAATACCACCTCTCTGACAGTAGGAAAACACCTTGAAACATGTGTATTTGGCACTTGCAGTGAGGAGAGCTTGTCACCAGCAGTGAATTTGGCCCTTGTAGTAAGTTGAGGTTGGTACCAACATTTGTTTTGAAAATCAGGGTGGATTGAGCCTCTAACCAGAAGAGTTGGGGCAAATTCATGGTGGAGGGAGCCTCTAAAAACCCCAGTTTGGACCAATTCATGGTGGAGGGAGCCTCTAAAAACCCCAGTTTGGACCAATTCATGGTGGAGGGAGCCTCTAAAAACCCGAGTTTGGACCAATTCATGGTGGAGGGAGCCTCTAACCAGCCCAGTTTGGGCAAATTCATGGTGGAGGGAGCCTCTAAAAACCCCAGTTTGGACCAATTCATGGTGGAGGGAGCCTCTAAACAGCCCAGTTTGGGCAAATTCATGGTGGAGGGAGCCTCTAAAAACCCCAGTTTGGACCAATTCATGGTGGAGGGAGCCTCTAAAAACCCCAGTTTGGACCAATTCATGGTGGAGGGAGCCTCTAACCAGCCCAGTTTGGGCAAATTCATGGTGGAGGGAGCCTCTAAAAACCCCAGTTTGGACCAATTCATGGTGGAGGGAGCCTCTAAACAGCCCAGTTTGGGCAAATTCATGGTGGAGGGAGCCTCTAAAAACCCCAGTTTGGATCAATTCATGGTGGAGGGAGCCTCTAAAAACCCCAGTTTGGACCAATTCATGGTGGAGGGAGCCTCTAAACAGCCAAGTTTGGGCAAATTCATGGTGGAGGGAGCCTCTAAAAACCCCAGTTTGGACCAATTCATGGTGGAGGGAGCCTCTAAAAACCCCAGTTTGGACCAATTCATGGTGGAGGGAGCCTCTAAAAACCCCAGTTTGGACCAATTCATGGTGGAGGGAGCCTCTAAACAGCCCAGTTTGGGCAAATTCATGGTGGAGGGAGCCTCTAAAAACCCCAGTTTGGACCAATTCATGGTGGAGGGAGCCTCTAAAAACCCCAGTTTGGACCAATTCATGGTGGAGGGAGCCTCTAAACAGCCAAGTTTGGGCAAATTCATGGTGGAGGGAGCCTCTAAAAACCCCAGTTTGGACCAATTCATGGTGGAGGGAGCCTCTAACCAGCCCAGTTTGGGCAAATTCATGGTGGAGGGAGCCTCTAAAAACCCCAGTTTGGACCAATTCATGGTGGAGGGAGCCTCTAAACAGCCCAGTTTGGGCAAATTCATGGTGGAGGGAGCCTCTAAAAACCCCAGTTTGGGCAAATTCATGGTGGAGGGAGCCTCTAAAAACCCCAGTTTGGACCAATTCATGGTGGAGGGAGCCTCTAAAAACCCCAGTTTGGACCAATTCATGGTGGAGGGAGCCTCTAAAAACCCCAGTTTGGACCAATTCATGGTGGAGGGAGCCTCTAACCAGCCCAGTTTGGGCAAATTCATGGTGGAGGGAGCCTCTAAAAACCCCAGTTTGGACCAATTCATGGTGGAGGGAGCCTCTAAAAACCCCAGTTAGGCCAAATTCATGGTGGAGGGAGCCTCTAACCAGCCCAATTTGGGCAAATTCATGGTGGAGGGAGCCTCTAAAAACCCCAGTTTGGACCAATTCATGGTGGAGGGAGCCTCTAAAAACCCCAGTTTGGACCAATTCATGGTGGAGGGAGCCTCTAACCAGCCCAGTTTGGGCAAATTCATGGTGGAGGGAGCCTCTAAAAACCCCAGTTTGGACCAATTCATGGTGGAGGGAGCCTCTAAAAACCCCAGTTTGGACCAATTCATGGTCCAAACTGGGATTTTTAGAATCAGGGATTCTCTCAGAACACACAAGAGCGGGATTGTAAGGCTCACCATCGCATCCTCAGAGCTCACCCTCCTTGTGGACTCCTCAAACACCCGTAGGATGTCACAAAGGTCTCTCATCCATGGCCACTCATGGATGAGAAACTGAGGCAGCTGACTTTGTGGCACCCTAGGGTTTTGTAGCTGGTATTCCATCAAAGGTCTCTGCTGCTCAACCACTCTATTCAACATCTGAAACGTTGAGTTCCAGCGTGTGGGGACGTCACACAAAAGCCGGTGTTGTGGCACATGCAGGCGTTTCTGGAGAGATTTTAAGCTAGCAGCGGCTACTGTCGACTTGCGAAAGTGGGCGCACATGCGCCGCACTTTCACCAGTAGCTCTGGAACATTGGGGTAGCTCTTTAGGAAACGTTGCACCACTAGGTTGAAGACGTGGGCCAGGCATGGAACATGTTGGAGTCCGGCAAGCTCCAGAGCTGCTACCAGGTTCCGGCCGTTATCACAAACGACCATGCCTGGGCCCAGGTGCAGCGGCTCAAACCATATTGCCGTCTCATCGAGGAGGGCATCCCTCACCTCGGAGGCAGTGTGCTGTCTGTCCCCCAAGCTGATCAGCTTCAGCACGGCCTGCTGACGTCTACCAACGCCAGTGCTGCAACGTTTCCAACTCGTAGCTGGGGTCAATCTAACAGTGGAGGAGGAGGCGGTGGCGGAGGAGGAGGCGGTGGCGGAGGAGGAGGAGGGGGGTGTTCTTCTCGTGTCCCTGCCAGGAATGTTAGGCGGGGAGACGAGGTACACCGGGCCAGTTTGGGAAGCAGTCCCAGCCTCAACTACATTCACCCAGTGTGCCGTCAGTGAAATGCAGCGTCCCTGTCCGCATGCACTTGTCCACGCGTCGGTGGTCAAGTGGACCTTTGTGCAAAGCGCGGAACTAAGGGCCCGCCTGATGTTGAGTGACACGTGCTGGTGCAAGGCGGGGACGGCACACCGGGAGAAGTAGTGGCGGCTAGGGACGGCATAGCGAGGTGCCGCAGTTGCCATCAGGTCCAGGAAGGCGGGAGTTTCAACAAGCCAGAACGCCAACATCTCCTGGGCCAGCAGTTTAGCGATGTTGGCGTTCAAGGCTTGCGCGTGTGGGTGGTTAGCAGTGTATTTCTGCCGCCGCTCCAATGTCTGAGAGATGGTGGGTTGTTGTAAAGAAGCGCCTGATGGTGCCTTTGATGGTGCAGGAGAAGGAGATAAGACAGGAACAGGGGAGGATGAGGAAGAAGTCAACAAAGTGGCGGAGGCAGATGAAGTGGTGTCCTGGCTCATCCTCTGGAGTGCATCGCCAGCACAGTCAGCAGTGGCAGTGGCAGAGGCAGAGGCAGTGGCAGTGGCGTGAACGACAGGCGGCCTTTGTCCTGCCGTTGCTGCCTGCCACTGATTCCAGTGCTTGGATTCCAAATGACGGCGCATTGAAGTGGTGGACAGGTTGCTCTTCTCAGAGCCCCTAATCAATTTCAAGAGGCAAATTGTGCAGACAACACTATATCTGTCCTCGGCGCATTCCTTGAAAAAACTCCACACCTTCGAGAAACGTGCCCTCGAGGTGGGAGTTTTTCGGGGCTGGGTACGAACTGGAACATCTTGGGAGATTCTGGGTGTGGCCTGGCTTTGCCTAAGCTGCTGACCTCTGCCTCTGCCTCTAGCTACCCTTTTTGGTGCTGCACCTGCCTCAACATCCACACTACTTTCCCCGCTTGACATCCCCCCTGTCCAGGTCGGGTCAGTGTCCTCATCATCCACCACTTCCTCTTCCAACTCCTGTCTCATCTCCTCCTCCCGCACAATGCGCAGGTCAACTGGATGCCCTGACGGCAACTGCGTCACATCATCGTCGATGAGGGTGGGTTGCTGGTCATCCACCACCAAATCGAACGGAGATGGAGGAGACTCTAGTGTTTGAGCATCTGGACACAGATGCTCCTCTGTTAGGTTCGTGGAATCGCGACGTGGAGGGGCAGGTAGAGGGACAATGAAAGGAGCGGAGAACAGCTCTGGGGAGCAGGGACAGTTGGGGTTATTGTTCTGTGAAGCTTGGGAATTTTGGGAGGAAGGAGGACAAGACTGTTGGGTAATAGGAGGAGAGGAGGCAGAGTCTGACTGGCTGCTGGACAATGTGCTGTAAGCGTTATCCGACAGCCATTGCAAGACCTGTTCCTGGTTCTCGGGCCTACTAAGGTTTGTACCCTGCAGTTTAGTTAATGTGGCAAGCAACCCTGGCACTGTGGAGTGGCGCAATGCTTGCTGCCCCACAGGAGTAGGCACGGGACGCCCTGTGGCTTCACTGCTACCTTGCTCCCCAGAACCATTCCCCCGACCTCGCCCACGGCCTCGTCCACGTCCCTTTCCGGGAGCCTTGCGCATTTTGAATTCCCAGTCAGAAACTGGCACTATATAGCAGTAGCAAGAAATGAGGGTATTTGTAAACCCAATATATTCTTTGAATTCCCAGTCAGACAATGGCACTATATACCAGTAGCAAAAATTGTGGGTGCACGTAACCCCAATATATTCTTTGAATTCCCAGTCAGAAACTGGCACTATATGGCAGTAGCAAGAAATGAGGGTATTTGTAACCCCAATATATTCTTTGAATTCCCAGCCAGACAATGGCACTATATACCAGTAGCAAAAATTGTGGGTGCACGTAACCCCAATATATTCTTTGAATTCCCAGTCAGAAACTGGCACTATATGGCAGTAGCAAGAAATGAGGGTATTTGTAACCCCAATATATTCTTTGAATTCCCAGTCAGACAATGGCACTATATAGCAGTAGCAAAAATTGTGGGTGCACGTAACCCCAATATATTCTTTGAATTCCCAGTCAGAAACTGGCACTATATGGCAGTAGCAAGAAATGAAGGTATTTGTAACCCCAATATATTCTTTGAATTCCCAGTCAGACAATGGCACTATATACCAGTAGCAAAAATTGTGGGTGCACGTAACCCCAATATATTCTTTGAATTCCCAGTCAGACAATGGCACTATATAGCAGTAGCAAAAATTGTGGGTGCACGTAACCCCAATATATTCTTTGAATTCCCAGTCAGAAACTGGCACTATATGGCAGTAGCAAGAAATGAGGGTATTTGTAACCCCAATATATTCTTTGAATTCCCAGTCAGACAATGGCACTATATACCAGTAGCAAAAATTGTGGGTGCACGTAACCCCAATATATTCTTTGAATTCCCAGTCAGAAACTGGCACTATATGGCAGTAGCAAGAAATGAGGGTATTTGTAACCCCAATATATTCTTTGAATTCCCAGTCAGACAATGGCACTATATACCAGTAGCAAAAATTGTGGGTGCACATAACCCCAATATATTCTTTGAATTACCAGTCAGACAATGGCACTATATACCAGTAGCAAAAATTGTGGGTGCATGTAACCCCAATATATTCTTTGAATTCCCAGTCAGAAACTGGCACTATATGGCAGTAGCAAGAAATGAAGGTATTTGTAAACCCCAATATATTCTTTGAATTCCCAGTCAGACAATGGCACTATATACCAGTTGCAAAAATTGTGGGTGCACATAACCCCAATATATTCTTTGAATTCCCAGTCAGACAATGGCACTATATAGCAGTAGCAAAAATTGTGGGTGCACGTAACCCCAATATATTCTTTGAATTCCCAGTCAGAAACTGGCACTATATGGCAGTAGCAAGAAATGAGGGTATTTGTAACCCCAATATATTCTTTGAATTCCCAGTCAGACAATGGCACTATATACCAGTAGCAAAAATTGTGGGTGCACGTAACCCCAATATATTCTTTGAATTCCCAGTCAGAAACTGGCACTATATGGCAGTAGCAAGAAATGAGGGTATTTGCAACCCCAATATATTCTTTGAATTCCCAGTCAGACAATGGCACTATATACCAGTAGCAAAAATTGTGGGTGCACGTAACCCCAATATATTCTTTGAATTCCCAGTCAGACAATGGCACTATATAGCAGTAGCAAAAATTGTGGGTGCACGTAACCCCAATATATTCTTTGAATTCCCAGTCAGACAATGGCACTATATACCAGTAGCAAAAATTGTGGGTGCACGTAACCCCAATATATTCTTTGAATTACCAGTCAGAAACTGGCACTATATGGCAGTAGCAAGAAATGAGGGTATTTGTAACCCCAATATATTCTTTGAATTCCCAGTTAGACAATGGCACTATATGGCAGTAGCAAAAATAGTGGGTGTATATAGCCCCAATCCTATTTCTAGGGGACTTGCAGGGTATTTCTGAGGTGAAGGTGGGGGGGGCACACCGTTGGAACGGGGATTTGGGGTGTATATATGGGGTATACGGGAATACACTGTCAGTGTATTCCATTCAGGATCCTGGGAAAGCTGGGTTGCGGCGATTGAGCCCGTCAGTGCCACGTTACACTGACAAGCTTCTCCCTGGAATTTAGCTCTTATAAGAGCTGTTGGTTGTCTTCTCCTTCCTATCCTAGCCTGTCCCTGCCTACCCAGAATCTAAGCTCTAGCTAACTGGACGGAAACCTCCGTCCCCGGTGAATTGCAAGCTCAGAATGACGCGAACCTGGGCGTCGTTGTTCTTTTAAATTAGAGGTCACATGTTTTCGGCAGCCAATGGGTTTTGCCTACTTTTTTCAACGTCACCGGTGTCGTAGTTCCTGTCCCACCTACCCTGCGCTGTTATTGGAGCAAAAAAGGCGCCAGGGAAGGTGGGAGGGGAATCGAGTAATGGCGCACTTTACCACACGGTGTTCGATTCGATTCGAACATGCCGAACAGCCTAATATCCGATCGAACGTGAGTTCGATAGAACACTGTTCGCTCATCTCTAATAAAGTGGCATATACATAGCTGTAAAGAGTCAACCTGACTGATATGTAGATTGGAGATCTAGTGAGATATGAATATGTTCTATCTGATCTGGAGTGTTGCACTGTTTACAATGGGTGATGCTTACATCAATTTTCCTCCTGCACTGACACTACCGGAGTGGTCGGTAAGTGTTGAACATGCCTCCTTTCTCCAGATAGGAGCATTAATACAGTGTTAAGTGAGGGGTAAGGGGTATAAATGAGCAGACATTCCAGCACTATCCTAGTCTCCAGCTCCCTGAGGATCAGCTAGTGAGCTGAGGAGACACATAGGAGCAGGCCTAGAAGCAGCTTATTCAGGGACACTTTGTTGTAGTGTTGCTTTTGGACATTTTGGTAAATGTAATCTTAGTGTATCCACACACATAAGAGTAAAAAAAAAAACTAAATTAGGGATGTCAATGCGGTCTCCAAGTTCTTCTGTAATTTACTTTAATACAATTCGAGTACTTGGCAAGCATCACAGCCTGGATTGCGTGTGAAGTGTCACAGAGTTGATCAATCAAAGTGAATGTAAGTTAATCAGTCATATATTCCATCAATCTGAGATGGAGGATAGCTTTTGACATCCATATTATAGTATACATTCCTTATCTCATTAATCAACATTAACGTTCGCAGACATCTGTTTGTTGCCACATAAAGAGTTGAAGAATACATGATGAAATTGCAACAACCGTCCCAAGGCAAACTTTATAAACAGCAATACAAGGAATACTTATGCAAATATATGACTATATAGCAAAGTTTAACATTACAGTTAGCACATTACCTACACTACGCACAGAACTAGACTCCTCTTTTACACTGGGATTTATTTCCATTAAAATTCTGCTGCATATGTACATTTAATTAAATTATCTACAGAAATAATTTGGAATATATATATATATATATATATATATATATATATATATATATATATATTTAATTATATTTACATTGGATACATTGTAATTCTAAAATGTTTCGTTCATAATAACTATTTAACATATGTTAATGTTGAAGTTCAACAATCTACAATTTAATCTATAACAGTAGAAGAGTTTGAAGTGAGACATCCATTGGCTTAAAATGTAGCAGTCATATATCTTCTAAACAATTAGTTTATATAATCTCTACTGCTCCAACCTAGTCCATATGGGACATTATGTCTCTGGGAGGCAGTATAGATAACTGTATTGCTCAGAGTCCCTATCCTTGCATATTGCTTAGGCTGGAAATCAGGTTGCACACATGGACAAGTCTCACAGGTGGAACCCCATTGTGTAAATCTACAGTATAGTAAGACTGTTCTACATATGATTCAGGGTCTATTACAAAACTAGGAATTGCATTTGTGAAAAAACGTTTTGATATTTATGTCATAATACAAGCTGCCCAGTAAGGGTGAATTCACACGACGTAAACGCCAGCTTATTCTGAACGTAAAACACGTTCAGAATCAACGGCGTATAAAGCAGTTCGCATTCATTTCTATGGGAGCCGGCATACGAGCACTCCCCATAGAAATGAATGGGCTGCTTTTTTCACTACGAGCACTCCCATTGAAGTGAATGGAAAGTGCCCGTGTGTACGGCTCGGACTGAGCTGAGCTAGCCGTACACGCGAGCACTTCCCATTCACTTCAATGGGACTGCTCGTAGTGAAAAAAGCAGCCCATTCATTTCTATGGGGAGCGCTCATATGCCGGCTCCCTATAGAAATGAATGGGAACTGCTTTATACGCCGCTGATTCTGAACGTGTTTTACGTTCAGAATAAGCTGGCGTTTACGTCGTGTGAATTCACTCTAAGATGATTTTAAGCTAGTTTGAACATCTTAAAGCAGAATTTGAGTGTCAGTGTTTGCAAATGGGTAGTTTGATCTTTGATAATGCCTTGTTGTGTGGAAACCAGTCCTCTTAAATAAAAAAGGCTCTAAAAATAAATAAATCTTCTTCCCTAAAGAAATGTGTCAAAATGCATTGTTGAAGAAAACATTCCAGAAATAGTAAAATGATTGTAAGAGTGAGAAAGAGTTGAGGTGGCACTATGTGTAACCATGTGGCTACATTATCTTTAAATATCTATAAAAACTGCAGTGGCTTATTCCATAGAATAGCTTCAAACTACCCCAACATCCAACATTTGCAATAAGGCTTGACTAATCATCCACCAACATAAAATAGTGCAACAATCACCATTAACATTTAATGTAAAGTGACCTTGAAACAAAATATGGTTCCAATAATGATACTCAAGAACTTGTACATATTAGTATTTTTATTCATATAGATAGATAGATATAAAGCTTAGTCTATGGCAATTAATCTATTATTCTGCAAAGATTCTGGAAAGGGGAACTAAGAGCAACAATTTCTATGAGCAGCATGGACAACTTCAGTTGTTATTTAGCCTTAAGTAAAAAGGTATGTAAAAAATTGAATAAAAAAAACCTGTCTATTTAAATCCCCTAAAATATACTGCAGTAGTATTCTCCCTAGATGGAGAAAAAAAGGTTGACCTCCAGAGACAACAGGGCTTTTTAACCTGTATAATATATTATGCTAGGAACTAATTTTACCAAAAATATTTATTCAAGACTAGAGATGAGCGAACAGTAAAATATTTGATATCCGATATTCGTTTAGAATAGCCGCTCAATATTCGACTATTTGAACAAATATCGAACCCCATTATAGTCTATGGGGAAAAATGCTTTGTTTCAGGGGATCCCACCATTCGACTCAGGAGAGTCACCAAGCCCACTATCACACCCCAGGAAATGATGCCAACACCCTGGAATGCAACTGGGACAGCAGGAGAAGCATGTCTGTGAGACAGGGATAGATGTACTGGCAGGGTTAGCTAGGGATTACCTTTATTTAGGTGGGAATGTCACTCACCCAGCTCTTTGGGGCTCTATCTGGTCGGGATCCCTGTCAGCTTGCTGACTTGCTGACTTTTTCCTATAGGAATGCATTGACCAGCGTTGATCGGCCTAATGCCATACAGAGTACAGCATTCGGCCAAGCAATGCTGGTTCTGCCGGAGGCTTGTCTGTGAGGAGACGGAGTCTAATATTGGACCAGAATGGAGACTGCTGTGGACCGATCTTAGACTCCGCCTCCTCCGGTAGAACCAGCGTTGATTGGCCGTATGCTGTACTCTGTATTGCATTCGACCAATCAACGCTGGTCAATGCATTCCTATGCCGAGATGTAGCAGAGCTGGCCGTGCACTCAAATCAAATCAAATCAAATCAAATCAAAATGCTTTATTGGCACGTCCGAATAGGTATTTGGCATTGCCAAAGCTCAGCTACTCCGAAGATGCAGGCGGGCTGAGAGCACGGCCAGCACTACTCCGATGAAGCAGTACTGGCCATGTGCTCAGCTTGACTACTCCAGAGATGCAGCTGAGCTGAGCGCATGGCCAGCACTGCTACATCGGAGATGAAGCAGAGAAAGCTGTGCGCTCAGCTCGGCCACTCCGAAGATGCAGCAGGGCTGAGCGCTCGGCCAGCACTGCTACATCGGAGATGAAGCAGAGCTGGCCGTGCGCTCAGCTCGACTACTCCAAAGATGCCTCCGAGCTGAGCGCATGGCCAGCACTGCTATATCGCACAAATCCGGGAAACTAACTATAACTTTGCATTCACTTTGCCAAATTTCAACTGTAAAACTCAGTCTGTATATTGGCTCAATTTACCTACTTGACATGTATGTCAGGAGAGGAACGCCTAGCCATACATATAGCTATGATGAGTCCTTGCCTCCCAGCAACATACTGTTCCATGTTGACTATAGCATGGGACAGTATGTCCCTGAAAGGCAGGGACTCCTAACAGCATAGATAACAATACAATTGGGAGCCCCTCTCTCGGTATACTGTTAAGGCCGGAGGGGGCATGGTATGACACAGGAGTGTGCCAGACATACATCTTGATAGATCCTTATTCCACAGATATATTTGCATTGCTGGAGGTTCCCATATGGCTACTCACCCTCATGGAATCCTCACCTGAATCTCCTGGCACCTTCTTGAGGTGCTCCTGGGTCTATTTGGTTGTGGCCTTCCTGCGTGCCAAGCCACTATACTGCCTCTAACGCAGCACAGTGGTCTGTTGTCTGATGGGTTTCCCTTTCACCAGTTCAAGCACTCCGCTGCCCGTATTACTCCTGGACTCTGCTGCACCTGCTTCTGTCAACCAATTCCTGCATTCTGCCTGGCTCCTTGCAGTGCCACAATACTCTCTTTTGCAGACCCCAAGCTACCTCTGACCATAAACTATGACTGATCTCGGAACCACTGACTTTGGATTCCATGGGTCTCTTTACTAAAATACAGCAACTGTTCTCCACTGAACCAACTTTACAAAACAAATTCAAGATCTTGGTTCATAAATCACGAAAACGGAGGACAGAATGGATAAAGTTGATAATGCTCTAGAGGAGGATAAATTTCACCTTAATAATTACACCGTTAATCTGAAACTGGCCTGATCTAATATCCATGTCCAAGGTGTACCGAAATTCGTAACTACACTATGTAAATCTATTACAACTCTGTTTGCAGTACTACTTCCACAGGTCAATCCCACTCTGCTTCATATGACCATATTCCCCATGCAATCTAAGAACCTGAATGTCTATAGAGGCATCATTCTCAAATTGCACTACTAGGGAGTGCCGTGTCCAAATTCTTACAGCTGCTGAAATTTGCAGCCTCTGGGCTTGGCTCCGATAGTGCAGCTCTTTGTGGACCTGGCTTCGGCCATTCTGGACAGGTGCAGAGCCCTACGCTCAGGCTCTCTATTTCCACAGAATGCCCATTGTCCATTGGGCCAACGGTCATCGTAAAACTATTTATTTCCTAGTTTTGGACATTTAGAGGGCCTTTCACAGTTTGTCCTGGACATACCTTGCCCATGTCCTGAAGACTTTGGTCATTAACGGCCATATTCAGAGGGCCTTGTGCACCCTATGCTCTAACCCTGTTGCCTATTTAAAACTCTCCACTCCCAATACCTATCCATATTTGTGTGGCACTTGCCAAAGTTGTCCTTTATCTCTTGCTTTGTTTTCTCTCGCTATTGAACTGCTAGCCATTGTTATTCACACTCACTTTGATATCACAGGGGTGTGGATTGGAGACCGTTAAAATATGTGTAACCTCTTTTCGGATGACATGCTATTGCTCCTGATTTTAATTAGTAACTTATCCTACTTTGAGCAACTTTCAGGCCTTACACTCAGTGCCTAAATCTGATATATTGTGCTGTTATGCCCTCCCACTGTTAAGTTAATTGCCCTGAACTCTGGCTTTCAGACTAGGGGTAAATATTTACCATACTTAGGCATTAACCTTTGCAGTTCCCTAGACACCCATTTAAAGTGAAACTATGTTGCACTGATTCCAAAAACTTTTAAGGCCTTGTTGCATGATATTGCTCCACCCTTTCCTAAATTGGTAGTATTAATTTAGTTAAGATGGTCACCCTACTCCAAATTCAATTTACGTATTTCCACAGCCTTCCAACTCCAGTGACCTTATCTTCCTTAGCTAGCCTCCAGAAGGAGGTCTTTAATTTTATATGGGCATATAAGCGGCCACGTATTCACAGGCGCATCATGTACCTCCATAAGAGATCAGGTGGCCTATTAGTCACTCATTTTTACAAATCTTATATTGCTGCTCTACTCATTCAGCTGAAAACTATTTATAAAGAACTGGAATGCCCAAAATGTTTGGTGCTGGAATCGACACTGGTAACCCCAACCTCTCTACAATTCCTGTTGTGGACACTGAAATCTGCTTCATGTACAATTCCACTATATGCTAAAGTGACTGATAATATGTTATAATTGCGGTGAAGGGTCTGTTTTCCTTAATGGCTACAGAGTCCAATTTCACCACAAATACTTCACCACAAACACTTGGTTTCTTAATCCTCTTTAACTCATAGGCTATCTTCTGAGGTGTTTGGTGGAGACACGCTTGGTTTCCCTATCACCAGTATTCACCAGGGAATACTTTATCAAAATATGTACCACACTTCCTTCTGAGCCTTATAGGACTGCAAAGGTCTTTCACTTTCTCCATTCCTTCACCCCACTCAACCAGGAAATTTCCCCCATTAGTTTCGAGAGACTCTACTTGCCCAAAGCAGCTGATAGAGGCTCTCTCTCATTTATATATTAATTACAGAACGCCCTACCACCTGAGTCCAAACTAGACTTGGTGGCCTGGGTATGGGACCTTGATTCCTTTCTAATACCAGCTCAGTGAATTGACTGTTGCACAGCTATTAGTAAACGTAGTTGGAAGATCACTCTTACTGAACCTTCAGTTTGGTCACTCTGGATCAATAGGACTAACATCCCTGGTCTGACATACTGTCTTCAGCTATAATTTGGTGACTGGTTTGAGTATGAAATTGCTGTTCCTTCCCTTCAGCAGGTCTCTATTCCAACCTACTCCATTATGGTTACACTATGGCACTGTTAATTTTTCCCTCTCCCCTGTTGGGTTTATTGTTGTTTTTTTTAATGTCCTTCTAACCTCTTTTTAAACTCTAGTGGCAGGTTCAATTTCACCATGCGATTATTTTCTCTTTTCCTACCTGCCACGTCTTGCATTTTTGTATTGACGTTATGATTGTCTTGATACTTGTTTTGTATTATGTTCTTCTGTTATATTTCAATAAATACCTTTGGAACGATACTGTTCAGGCCAATAAATCTGGCTGACACAGAAAAAGATTTTCACCACTGAAACTTAGTCGTATGAATACAGGGTGAGCATCCCCCCATGTCACATGACACACCAAAAATAACCATATTAAACTAATCATAAATATTGAGTCTACATTTTCTTTTCAATAAGCTGAGGAAGATAAAAGGGGTGTCTTACATAAAACAAAAAAACATGATTCCTTTCTTCTATAAACATTGCCACTATTGTACAGAGATATTGCACTTGAGTCAAAATCACTTAATAAGGATGAAAACTTTGGGCCATATTTATTAAAACATTTTAAAATGTTACCAATAGGCAAACAATCCCATTTAGCAACATAAGGTTATTAAAACCAACTCTTTATTAAGAAACTACTATAAAACTTTAGAATACGATCAAACCTACTGAGGGAAACAATCTTAAAACCAGAGTCCCTGCCTCACTGTTCCATGATTATTTAACTCTACATAAATGTATTATCATTATTTATTTACAACCCCCATATTCACTTCATATGAGCAATCCCACTTGTGATCGTACAACCTAGAAGTATATTCAAACTTAATGAACAGACCATTATCGATGCAGCCGATGGGTCACCAAACTACAGTGAGTTGGAAAACACTGCTAAATTAAAATATCAATCTAATGACTCCCCCTCGACATGACCCACCATCACTGGTTGCATCAAGGGTACACAGGGCTACTTATTTATTAAAACTGTCTATAAGGAAAACTGTCTTAGTTCTCCATAGCAACCAAACACACTGCAGCTTACATGTATTCTGCTCCTGAAAAGTAAAAGCTGCTTTGTGATTGGATGCTATGGGCAGCTCAGACAGTTTAAATATAAAACTGCCCCATCATATATACTACATTTAAAGCGGCTTTATAATATCTTCTATGCTCTCCCATCTTAGAAGAGCTAAAGATAAAAGGGAGATGATCTTGGGACACATGATTTTCACTATTTCAATGTAAAAACTTGTAGTAGCTTGGCCATGGAGTGAGAATGTGAGGACTGGTTCACATCTGCGTTCAGTATTCCATTCGAGAGTCCGCTTGGACCGTAGCAAGTAAAGCACACAGACCCCTTAGAATATGATGGGGTCCATGTGTTTTCTACACAGTGTCCACACGTATCATGTGGAGAATAAAGTGGATCGTGAACTACTTTTCTCTCCGCATGCTCTGTGTAGTCTATGGGGTCCACGTGCTTTGTTAAGCTCACTGATTGTCAATGTGTTTGGTATTCCACTTGGGGATCCTCCAAAATGGAATATTGAACAAAGATGTGAACCAGGCCTAAATCCTGCTTTTTTTTTGGCCCACACACATAGCTCGTGTTTATAAATGTTAGGATTGTGCAGTAACTGTGGCCATGATATGGGCACCGCTGCCTGTTACTCTACACAATCCAGGGTTTCAGGGGTTAATCTGCCTTGCAGCAGCCGGGCATGGTCGACTGGGTGATCGACATAGCAGTTGACCAATAGACGCTCGGATTGGGCAGCTGGGCTATTTGCTGGTGACTGCCCCTTGCCTATATAAGGGAGCTGGTCTGGACGCCCGGCGCTCTATGATCGCATTCCAAAACCTGAATTGATGTGGTTGTGTGCTTGGGTTCCTGGCAGAAATATTATTAGTTTGCCCTAGCTAGTAAATGACCCCTGAGCTAGCAATGCCATTGTTAGTCAGGCAGCATGCTGCCTTGTATGTGTGGTAAAAGTCTGTAGGGTCAGCTAGCTAAACTTCTCAGACAGGGTGACTGGGAGTGGGCTTGGCAGTAGTTGCCTGGGTGGTTGGGTGGAACTACCACACACAGGGTTTACTTGGTCTCTGGCTAGTCCTGGAGTTCAGGCTAGCCAGTTTGTTTATTTGTGCGGCTGCTCTGACTGCATTCCTCTGTGAATGTTAACAGAGCGCACCTGGTTCTTTATTTTAGCTGGCAGTGAAAGGAACTGTTAGTCGGTGTTCACACCAGGTTTTTAGCAGCCATAGCCCAGAGGGCTCCGCAGGGTTTTCATTTAAGTTTTTTTTTTTTTTAATAAATCCTGCTGACCATAACAATAGACTTCCACAGAAAAAGCTGTTATTCACTCTCTGTATGTTTCAGATTCAAGGCTCACAGTCTTAGTTAATGCATCAAGTTAAATGTCACAGAATTTTACAATTAAGTTAGGGAATCCTTTACTGCTATGATAGCTACTGTATAGGTTTTAAGAACAAAAATAGTCAACAATCCATTCACCTTTTCAATGTCTGACAGACTCCTGTTTCAAAGTTATAATGAAGATGCTGACAATTCATCCTCCCTAACTGTATGCTAATGGTCTCTTACATAAGCATTTTGTGCCCTAGCAGGGAAAGATGATATTACCTCTAGCTACCCAGGTGACCTGAAGGTATAAGGTATAGTCACCGATTAAGGGTACTATGGACCCCAGGCTTTTCAGGAATTCTCACGTCATCCCCATTGACACAAAAGATCCCTCCACACAGAATAATATACCATGGTGACTCCTCCAAGTAGTAGACCTCTTCAGGCCTCTTAGTGATGTACAAATGCAAGTGTTGTTACTTTAGTGTGGCACAATAACAGGCTTCAGCCTGACAACATTCAAAAGGCCAGAAGCGGCCCAAAAGAGGATACAAAAGAGCCCATGGCAAGTGGGTAACACTGCCTGTTATGTTTATTCACCTCCCCTGGACTTCCACTTATTGTACTCTGGGGGTCTGAAAAGACCCCAGAATATATCAGTGGCAGTTTCGGTTCAGACATGATTAGTCAGATCTAAACTGCCAGGTGAATCTTGCGAATATTTGCAAGGTGCGCCTAACATATACTCACCTCCAGTAGACTTTTGTTCCTCGCCACATTTACTTGCCGCTGGGCACTCCCCTCCCCCCCGAAGCCTGAAGCCTACTCATTTCACCCTTGTTTTAATCTGTCCCTGCTAAGGTATCTGTTATATAGCAGAGCAGAGAGTAAGAGAAATCTAGAAACAAAGAGGATATTTGATAGAAGAGAGGAGAATTGAATTTCAGGGATACCAGTGCAATAGTTAGAAATGAAGAGCAAATTGGAAAGAAAATGAGGTGAGGGGTGCTGTGATAGTGAAAGGTATTTTCACTGCACTGCTCCTTTAAATATCTAGATCTTGGCATTAATTAATCTAAATATAAACATAATTACCATTTGAAAAAACAACATGTCAGAATTATTTGAAAATACATATGACAAAAATATGTTCTGGCAGCAGATTGGATTTAATTTCTGTGTGTTGCTGTCTTCTTTAAATGAGGTCAATTGAAAAATCAAATTTCGACAAATTATATTCAAGAGGTAATCTATAAAATGCAAAAGAACATCATCCTATTTTGTTTCCTAAATCCATTCTACAGCATTTAAAGCTGATTGAAATTTTGTGTTCTCAAATTGAAATATTCATGCTCACAATATATCGAAGCCAAGCTATTTCATTTATCTGCATCATAAAGAATATGAACAGAACTGTACAAAGTAGAATAAATATGCTTCCCTGCCAAAGACCGTAATAACTGTATCCGATTCTCAAAATGCTCTATATGTTCAAAAGGGGTAGTTCATGCTTATCGTCTAGGAAAAAGTGAGGACTAGAAAATGTTTGTGACAGGCGCTTAATCAGTTTTTATCTTATACTTTTATTTGTAGTGTAACTCTTCTGCATGACATTAATGTACATATTACAATTTACATATAAACGTGGAACTTTACGATGCTTTTTACTCTGTGGCTTCTTTTGCTGTGCTTGCTCTTCAAGTACCTTCAAATACAGCTGAGATGAGATTTTATCTTGTGACACAGAGTAACAAGCTATGATATCAAGATGTATTAGTTTGGTCAGTATACGTATACAGATGTATATATTTGTCTTTGTCATAAAAAACCCACATTTTTTGGGGGAAAATGACTAAGTACAATGTATTAACAAACATAATTTTGTTACCAGTTCTGAACTATTTGACAAACAAATAATCCATGGATTTATTGAAACTGTGGTAACTGTATAGGCTATTACCGTATCTCGAATGTCACTGGCCAGAGAACATCCAACTTGGCACACATAGCACATAAACACTAGAACTTTCTTGGATACTACTCTTTGAAAAAGAATAACCCTATCTGTGGTGCTAAGTGGTTCAGATAAATGATTATCTAAAATCAGATCCTGGCGTTTAGAGCAAAGTGTCATCAGATGCCTATAGTACAGTAGAACTGATAAACACTGCAAAAGGTGCACGTGCAACTCCTATATCTGCATAGTACTTGCACTGCATTATAAATCTATACTGGTTGCCAAGGGGTTAAATTGGTATTCCTTTATTAATTTGTAGTTTATATAACATCAAATCATACCATTTTCTGATGTACTGTACATGTATTTAACATTATGCTTATATAACTTTCTACAGCAGTGCAGTTGATCCCTGTGTGCCCAGTATAATGGTACAGTAGATACTTTAAATTGCATTCAGGGAATAACTAAGCAGAATTATTAAATGTCCTCTGACATTTAGTTAGCAACCTGTTACAAGACATACACTATTTATATGTACTGGGTCAACACAATGGACACATTCCTTGGATAACTAAATGTGTGAACTAAGGATGTGTGTGTAGAAATACTTTATTGGTAAACTAATTTATTAATGTTAGATATCTAGATAATGATAACCAATTACCAGGTTCACATGATATATGTGTAGGTCACTTCACCAGCATCCTGTATGGTCAGTTATCCTTTCCATGCATTATTATTACTGCTTGCATACATATTTATACAGGGCCGGTGTTAGCACCTGGCAAACCCAGGCAAGTGCTGGGGCCTCAAACCCTAAGGGGGCGCACTGGGCTGCCAGGTTATGACTGTGTGGGGTGCTGCCAGAGGAAAGTGATCATACAGGAATGTGTGTTGTTACACAGGAAGAGGAATCTGCTGGGAACTTAATCTGATGGAAGTTGAGGAGAGAACAAAACATATATGAGCAAGAGGGGGACATGGTGCAGGCTGTGTGTGGACAAGAGGGGTATATGGGGATGTAGGCTTTGTATGTGCAAGAGGCTGAATGTGGGGTTCAGGCTCTGGGAAGGGTGGGAACTGTGTGTAGGCCACTGTGGAGCATGTAATACTGTTTAGGGGTCACCGTGGAGCATATAATACTGTTTTTGGGGAAAAAAGTGTCCTGTTGGATCTTGCTGCGGATTCTGCAGCTGATTTGGAGGCTGTGGCTTGAGACTCCACACTGGTTAGACCCATTTATTTGGGCCTAATTAGCAGTGGAAAGCTGCAAGGGCCTGCTGATGCTCGGTATCTACCACCATGAGCCGGGTTACAGACTTCACTTTATGCAATATTGATATACCTTCCCAATGGGGGGGGTGGCACGTTTTATGCATTAGGATACTCAGTTGTTCAACTAACAAATATCTATTGTGAATGGCCAGTTTAGTTACTGTAGCTATATTTTTTAATGTTAAGCGTGCATATGTTTATAGATTTGCAGGTAGTCTACAAGATCATTTAGTACTAAACATACACACATTTCTATATAGATTTTTTTTTCTTTCTTACTGTGCTAACCTTAGGGTTTAGTATATGAATTACTGGCTGTTTACAATCAAAGTGCCTGCAGCATTGGTAAAGTCTTTGACATGTAGCATATCTTGTTAGAGTTTTATCTTGTGTAATGATGTCTCTTGCCTTTCTATCAGTGAATCTACATTTGCGGATTTACCTTAGGCTTTTCTTCATCACAGTCAGCTGTATCCTAAGATAGCTTTTAGGCAAGATGCTTAGATTGGCTCTTCAAAAGAAAAGGCATATGGATACAGAAGTTTGCCTATTATGCATCATTTTTGTACTTCGCTGTTACTTTTATTACATTTGTACAATTATTTCAATATTTCTAAATCAGTTCTGTGTAATTTAAGTGAAACATATTCACAAGGATGAGAGGAAACATATTGTACTGTCTACTGCATGTTACTGACTTCTCTTATTCATAAACCTCTCTAACCATTCCCTTAAAAATAAGTGGAATGAGTCACACAAGCAAACTAGTTATTTCAGCAGCTTTTGTAATGCTTTTACCTGACCATATGTAATATTTCACATCTCTGCGTGATAAGTGCATGTTATAAGTTAGCTAATTCAGTTTCTGACAAAATAGGAAATCGTTAGTAATAAATGACCTAGAAGTGTGTTCTAATAAGCAAATGTTACCAATAGAGAGAACTGGTAAAGGAAGGAACCCTTTATGGATAAGCATGCAAAGATTTTTTTTTTTTTTTTTCAGTTTATTTTCACGGACAGCCAAGGGTTATTTTTATGGATTTTCAGTTACATATACCTGTAATTTATTATTTTAAAAAATTGAAGCCCTTTTCACCCAGACCCCTTTATAATTAGCTGGAGACCAATCTCAGCAGTGTGCATAAGCATGACATCAATACTGAAATCAAAACAGTGCATCAAAAAGTTTCTCAACACAATGCAGTGTTGCACAATTTAGATTTTTCTGCAATTCACTGCAAAATGGATGCATTACCAATTGCTTGTTTTTTTTACAAATATAAATTAAAGATTGCAATTGACTATACTTCTGCAAGAAATACACATTAACTAAAAAAAGGGATACTAAGCAAAATTTCAGCAAAGATTTTAAAGATAGCAATTGTAGGCGTGTGCAACTCTCTGTTGCGTGTGACACAATTTCTATACATGGGAGTGGTGTAGCATACAAGATTGACAAGTGGGGCGTGCAATATTATTCGGCCCCTTTACTTTCAGTGCAGCAAACTCACTCCGTTCAGTTCAGTGAGGATCTCTGAATGATCCAAAGTTGTCCTAAATGACAGATGATGATAAATAGAATCCACCTGCGTGTAATCAAGTCTCCATATAAATGCACCTGCTCTATGATAGTTCGAGCGTTCTGTTTAAAGCGCAGAGAGCATCATGAAGACCAAGGAACACACCAGGCAGGTCCGAGATACTGTTGTGGAGAAGTTTAAAGCCGGATTTGGATACAAAAAGATTTCCCAAGCTTAAAACATCCCAAGGAGCACTGTGCAAGCAATCATATTGAAATAGAAGTATCAGACCACTGCAAATCTACCAGGACCCGGCCGTCCCTCTAAACTTTCATCTCCAACAAAGAGTAGACTGATCAGAGATGCAGCCAAGAGGCCCATGATCACTCTGGATGAACTGCAGAGATCTACAGCTGAGGTGGGAGAGTCTGTCCATAGGACAACAGTCACACACTGCACAAATCTGGCCTTTATGGAAGAGTGGCAAGAAGAAAGCCATTTCTCAAAGATATCCATAAAAATTATTGTTTAAAGTTTGCCACAAGCCACCTGGGAGACACCAAGCATGTGGGAGAAGGTGCTCTGGTAAGATGAAACCAAAATCAAACTTTTTGGTCACAATGCAAAACGATATGTTTGGAGTAAATGCAACACAGCTCATCACCCTGAACACACCATCCCCACTGTCAAACATGGTGCTGGCAGCATCATGGTTTGGGCCTGCTTTTCTTCAGCAGGGAAAGGGAAGATGGTTAAAATTGATGGAAAGATGGATGGAGCCAAATACAGGACCATTCTGGAAGAAAACCTATTGGAGTCTGCAACAGACCTGAGATGGGGACCAGTGCCGTAAATAGGAATGGCGGGGCCCTGTGGAGAACTTTTGACATGGGGCCCCCCTCCTAACCAACACCGATGACCTTGACCGACTGACCCCCCGCCGCATTCCTGCGCACTCTATTATGCCCCTTAGTGGCCCCTGCACACAGTATTATGCCTCATAATAAACACCCATGAACAATTATTAGACCGCAGAGTATTTTCAGACCCCAGAGTATAATAATCAGAGACCCGGGGGGATACAAACATTTTTTTTTTTTTTAAAAAACATTGTTACTTACCCATCTCCGGCTCCCCTGCAGTCCTCGGCAGTGTCGGCAATCTTTAATGACTTATGGATGTCACATGACCCGGGACGCAGGTCCCAGTCATGTGACATCAGACAACTAGGCTGGATGCCTGTACGGAGCATGGAGAGGTAAGTAACAGTGTTTATTTTGTTCTCTTACCTCTCCCCAGCCTCCGATCATAATACATGGAGGTCTGAAAAGACCTGATTATAATAGTTCTTGTGGGGCCCGTGGCGTCTCTTACTGATCCTGGCCCCTGCAAGTCCAGGCAGCAGGGACGAGACTTCATAGGAAAGCATTGATAGCTACTGTAGGTCAGTGAGAGGATTACAAGCAGCCATTAGCTGATGCTGAAGCTGCACATGGTGTCCTCCCATGTGTACTTTCCCTATATATCGAGAGGACACCATGTACAGCTTCAGTATCAGCTAATGGGGGCACGTGTGTGTTGAGACAAATGCATTGGTCAGGTGCACGATTGGGCTTCCGACCAGTACATTTACTTTGGCAAAATGCGGACAGTCTGACCCTGCGCAGGGGTAGCGGCTGTTGCCGGGCCCCTAATGTCCCGGGCCCTGTGGCAGTAGTTACAACACTGATTGGGATGGAGATTGAGCAAGACACAACATATGTCTTCCATGTCTTCCAACAAGACAATGATCCAAAACATAAAGCAAAATCTACAGTGGAATGGTTCACAAATAAAAGTATCCAGGTGTTAGAATGGCCAAATCAAAGTCCAGACCTGAATCCAATCAATAATTTGTGAAAAGAGCTGAAAACTGCTGTTCACAAACGCTCTCCATCCAACCTCACTGAGCTCCAGCTATTTATTTTTTTTTTGTAGATTGTGAGCCCCACATAGAGCTCACAATGTACATTTTTTTCCCTATCAGTATGTCTTTTTTTGGAATATGGAATGGAAATCCATGCAAACACAGGGAGAACATACAAACTCCTTACAGATGGTTTTTTGCCCTTGGCGGGATTTGAACCAGGACACCAGCGCTGCAAGGCTGCAGTGCTAACCACTGAGCCACCGTGTGGCCCCCAAGCTTCAGCTATTTTGCAAGAAGGAATGGGCAAGAATTTCAGTCTCTTGATGTGCAAAACTGATAGAGACATACCTCAAGCGACTTGTAACCATAATCGCAGCAAAAGGTGGCGCTACAAAGTATTAACGCAAGGGGGACAAATAATTTTACACACTCAAAGTTTAAAATATCCAATACATTTCTTTCCCCTTCACAATTGTGTCCCACTTGTTTTTGATTCTTCCCCCCAAAAATAAAATTTGATACCTTTATATCTGAAGCCTGAAATGTGGCAGAAGGTTGAAGTTCAAGGGGGCTGAATACTTTTGCAAGGCACTGTATATATGTGTTACTCTTCATTTATAACACCATGCTATTGAGTTATGCAAAGTTTGTTGAACAGGACCTCCTAACGAAGGTTGCAAAGCCGAAACGCGCGTCAGGTACTGGGGAGTGAGTGCCTGACCCGACTTGTATACCTCCTATATTGTCACCATGGGAAGCCACAGTGCTATTAAACCTGTATATAGTGGTATAGGATATATGTGAACCTATGTTGTTATAGTCACCAATGTGTGTGTATCAATGCTATTACTTTAATGGATAGGAGACATACTGTATATTGGACCACATGGTAACTTTAAACTTCTAGCATTTTCTTTGAGCTGTTGTGGCAATGTGTATAACTTAGTGGCCAATCATGATATATACCTCAGCGGCTATTGGTACTATTGCTATGTGACCCTTAATACCCCTGACCCCCTCTCACCTCTTAATACCTCTGACCTCTCCCATTAAATTCCCGCTCAAACGACTTTGTTCCTTAACCCTTTAGTTCCTTAATCCACTCCCCTGTTATGTAGGCCCCATTTCTTATTGTCTGATGCCTTTTTCTAATACACTAGTTCTCAGAGAGCAAATTATGTCCTGTTTATACATAATTTATTAAGTGTACATGTATGGCAAATAAGTAAATCACTATGGCAACAAGTCATTATACATTATATGAAATTGGAAATACAGTTACTCAACTGTAATCATGTTATGTAATCCATCACTTTTACAGATGTAGCATTCAGTAACATGACAGGCAAAACACTGTAACACCACCTTCGATGTTAACTTGTGCTGTGAGCAATTCATTTGAATTGCCAGGTGGTCTCTGTCTGTATTTACCCACTGTCTGCTATGATTTATTTCTGTACTGTGATACTGTAATGCTACAGTACTGAGATAATGAGAACATCCGGGCCAGTGTTGAAAGAAGAAATCATAGTTTTGATACCCCCTAATGCTATTGGCACCTCTCCTATCATTTATCCACCATTTGAATGTAGGCGCTACGTTGAAATTATGCTTCTTCCTGAAGAACTGACCGTTACTATTGAGTTAAAATGGCCAAAGCATAGCAGTGTTGAATATTATGATTTTTCCTTATTATATGTATATTATATGATATTCTAAATGTACACAATGATGTCACAGTACAGACATAACAAATACATTGGTGGGGTAGTGGTGGAGAATGTGTGTGTGTGTGTGTGTGTATATATATATATATATATATATATATATATATATATATATATATATATTATATTATATTTTTTTATATATTTAATTGATTCTTTACCACATTCCTGTACTGTGACGTCACTGTTACAGAGTTAAATCATAGTGAAGATAAACACAATCCTGCTATGATCCTTGTATATTGTAACAGTCACACTGCAGGGATATGTAAACCACTGGTGGGGGTAGCATAATGAGTATATAAAGAAGAAAAGCAGTCCAGTCCATTGCATCACACAAAACATATCGACAAATGCAGTGGATATATAGTGGTGTTGCTAGGATTTGGACATTTGAATTTAGCTTCATGATACCAGGTTTTGGCGTTAAATTCAAATATGGTATTCACTGAACAGCCAATGACCGCTACTGTGCACTATGGCCACCACACTACCATCTAAGCAGATTCTACTTGCCTGCTATCTCTATCCCCTTTCCATAATAGATTGTAACCCTTTGCAAAGCCATCTATACAACCAATCAAGTTCCAAAGACTCAATAAGTCCCATTCAAGTCACAAAGACTGCAATAAGTTACAAATTATAAGTGGGGTAAAAGGAGGACCATGAGGACCAATAATGGGGCAGTATACTGTGTGGAGGGCTAGTAAAGGGGGTATTAACTGTGTGGAGGCCAGCAAACATTATGGGGACCAATAAGGAGGAATATTCAGTGTGCAGATAAGGGAGGCTTTATACTATGTTGGGCCAAAAAAAGGATGTTATATCACGTGGGAGCCACTAAATGGGGCATTATGCCATGCATGAACCAGTAACAGGAGCATTATACTGTGTAGGGGCCATAATGGGAGCATTATACTATGTAAAGACCAGTAAAGGAAGCATTAAACCATGTGGAAGCAAGGGAAGGTGGTGTTATACCATATGGGGTCCAGTAAATGAGGTGTGATACCATTTGGTCATGAGTAAAGGTGACTTTATACCATGGAGGCTTTAGTAAACTGGGCATTATACTGTATGGGGGCCAGGAAACACAGGGGACATTATTAATTTAAAGAGGCATGCAGGGGTATTATTCAGAACATTTTGTATTACAATTGAGGGTAGAGATGATGTGGATTGGGTGCCTGGAAAATTGAGCTGCCAATGATGTCTGTGTTGCAAACTTTACACAGACAAGTCACAGCTGGTAGAATTTGTCAAGGTGGTCCAGATGGAAGAGAAGGAAAATGTGAAGGATTACAGTCAGAAATGTCACCTGTAAGTTACTAAATGGTTCCTGTGCTGTATTCACTTAAAGAGGACCTTTCACCATTTTGCCCACAGGCAGTTCTATATAGTGCCGGAAAGCTGACAGTGCGCTGAATTCAGCGCACTGTCGGCTTTCCCGATCAGTGTCCGGTGTGAAGAGCTTACGGTCCGGTACCGTAGCTCTTCTATGGTCAGAAGGGCGTTTCTGACAGTTAGCCAGAGACGTCCTTCTTCACAGCACAGCCAATCGCGCTGTGCTGTGAGAGCCGGGAGGAACGTCCCCTCCCTCTGCTCGCAGTACTCGTCCTTAGACGAGCATTATCAGGGAGGGAGGGGGGAGTTCCTCCTGGCTCTCACAGCACAGCGCGATTGGCTGTGCTGTGAAGAAGGATGTCTCTGGCTAACTGTCAGAAACGCCCTTCTGACCATAGAAGAGCTACGGTACCGGACCGTAAGCTCTTCACTCCGGGCACAGATCGGGAAAGCCGACAGTGCGCTGAATTCAGCGCACTGTCAGCTTTCCGGCACTATATAGAGCTGCCTGTGGGCAAAATGGTGAAAGGTCCTCTTTAAATTGTCTGCAGAAAAATAAACCTCTGCGGTGCCGCAATAGCTTTAATCAGCTTAAACTATGCTTCACTTAAAGCAAACCTTACTATGCTTCACAGTTCATCATATTATTCATATAGCCTTAAGTAATACATAGGCACATTACATGATTGACTACTGCTAGTTAATTACACAGATACATCAATGTCCATTTACCAAATGTTTAGTACATTATTCATCTGAGATTAATGGAATTTATATTGTTTGGTTTTATTTTAGATGAAAAAACAAAGATAGTAATGAGCTGCCAAACGTCTAGATAGTTTTATACCAGAAACCAATGTTTAGGACACAAACCTAGACCTCATTTTTGTACATCTTGTTATAGATAAAGTGGAATTAGAGAAAGATTAGGTCAGAGAGGTATGGGGGGGATAGATTGTAGATGGCCTTGTATGTGAAAGTTGGCATTTTAAACTCTATTCGCTGGGCGATGTGTGGCCACTGAAGGCATTGACAAATGGGAGAGTTTGATGAATAGTGAGGAGTAAGGTGATTGAAGAAAGCAGGTTGAGGGAGGACTGGAGAGAAGTGAGAGCTGGGAGGCCATAGAGAAGAGTGTTACATTAGTCTAAGTTGGAGACTAGGAGAGCACGGGCAAGCATTTTGATTCAAGGTAGAGGAAAGAGCATATTTGATGAATGTTAATGAGTTTGAGATGGCAGGTGGTCTTGAAGGCTTGGATATGAGGCTGAATGATAAGGCAGAATCAAAGGTTACCACAAGACAACGGTCTTGTGGGACTGGGGTAAGTGCAGCACCATTTATTTTGATAGGCCAGTAGTGGGGCTGAGTGAGGTGGAGGGGGAGATAATGGCCTTTGATTTCTCCATATTGAGTTTGAGAAAGCTGAAAGAGAAGAAAGAGGCTATAGCTGCTAAATACTCCAGAACTCCAGATAGCATAGTGTCATGAGTAGGTAAACAGAATAGTGCTGCTTGACTTTGACAGATAACTTTGGTTAGGTGGTTTGGTTTGGTGACTTTCAGTGTAGTGATCGGGCCGTGTGTCTGGCTCTAGTCTTATGGAAAATGGGGTACTGGGCGGCACTCACCTCTAAAAGAATCAAAATTAATTTGGGTGCATGATGAGTGGAAAAGTGACCAAATCCCATGTGGAAACCATGTAAAAAAGTGACAGAAGTCACTGCAATAAGTGTTTATTCACAATTTGTTGTAAGGTGCAACATTAACGTTTCAGAAACTTGTACCTTCATCAAGCATTGGTCCAGAGGTGGTTAGGCTCATCAGGTGATGTCATACAGTAGTATGGGAAGAACTGAAAGTGGGTGAGAATTGTGTGCACAGCGTGTAGTCTGTATACAAGAGAGTTGGCAGGGAGATAGGCTGATATATTCAAAATGTTTGTCAAGTAAATGGGATAGGTGTGCTTCCAATTTGTCTTGAATCTAATTCAACAAAATACAACTGCACCCTAGCAAAAGCTTTGAAAGACTGCAATTCAGTCTGCTGGGTAGTTAGAAATAGACACAAACAGGATAGCTAGCATATCAGTTTGTAATAACTTGTCACTTATCTGGACTGGTCCGGCCAAGAGAACAGGTAAGGGGAGAGTCATCTGTATCTGTATTGTTAAAAACTCTAATTTCTTATAAAATAAATTCAATATAATACAGCGACTTAAAACAAGCCATGAATGAAACACACAACACAACCATTGGTCCTATACAGACTTACACAGAATAACACTTTGTTACACAGTATGTCAAAATCGTGTTGTCTCATGATAAACATATATACCCCTATACCATTAAGAGTAGGAAGGACACCTCTGTGTAGCAATAGCTTTACACAAATACACTAAAATATATTAATTCATTTATATTTACAGTCTATTTTATTTTAATATTTTCTAAGGTGTATAGTTTCTTCCCTTTATTGTTAGAAAAAAATGAAATTTCTATCTGATTTGTTCCTAATAGTTATATTATCACATTAAAACATGCATTTTTAAAAGTCAAATGTATCAGCAATGTGGGATTTGCAATACAGATAAAGGCTTCAGCTTAGCTTCCAACTATCTGATTGAAAAATTCTAATCAAAAGGCTTTCCAAATGAAAAAATAGCGTTCAGACAAGAATGGGAAGTTAAAAAGGATATGTCATGGGAAACAGTCTTCTCATAGTTCTGCACAGGGTTATTCAATGGCCCATATGTTTTAATAATTATTCCATACATTAACTATTTGTTTGCTAGACAATATTGCAAGACAGTTGATTTTTTTCGATGATTTTTTTTTTTTTTTCTTAAAAGCGTAATGGCTTAAATACAAATGGTCCATCTAGTCTCCCCTTATATTATTATTTCCTCTTATGTTAGTATTCACATACGTTTATACCCTGAATGTAAAATTATCTTATTGTTAATTTTTCAGAAATCGGGATCGGAAATATTCGGATTCCGATCGGCAATCGAGTAAATTTGACGATCGCGATCGGAATTCCGATCCCGATCTTTTCCGGCGGGATTGAGGTCGGAGGTTATTTCCCACAATTCTTGTGGGAAAAGCTATAGTATCAGATGAACGAGTACTATTTGAAACTCCCGTTTCAAATAGCACGCACCCATAGAAATGAATGGAAGCAGCTAGCACGTCCCGCCGCTTAACCCCCTGCATGCCGGCTGCCAGCTGCTCCATTCATTCCTATGGATTTACTGCAGCCTGCCACTCTTCTGCTTCGTCCTTGTTTTACCGTATACTAAGATCTGCTACATCTGAGATGTAGCAGAGTCCAGTATATGGCACAGCAGGGAGGAAACAGAAGAGTAGATAGTCTCTATCTACTCGCGAACGTCACTCAACTTATCTGCACAGAAGTGCTGCTGCTGCCGCTCCCCGTTCTTCTCGCTCCTCTTCTCTCTCATTGACATGTCTTCAGAGCGCCCTGCACGCCCCTGCCTCCCTAGACTAGTGTTAGAGATTCTGGGGGAAGGCGGGGCTTGTGGCTTAGGAGAGTGTGAGCGGGTACTGGAAAGGGAGACATCACATTCACTGAAGGAGTAAATCTAAAACTTAACCTTTATTAGGTACTGTATGTTAAAAATAAAAATAAAAAAGTGCCCAAAATGTGATTAAAAACAAGTGAGTGAGTGTATATCCATTAATGGAGATGGAGTAGGTAGAACCCCAACCCCTATTATATATACATACTCCCAAGTTCCTTTTTCCCAAAATTAGGTAGATATATATGGATTATAGTGTCTGCTACACTGCTGATTCTAGGGGCAGGTAGGGGCTATTGTTATAGAAATGTGTGGATTCCTCCCAGTCAAGGGTCCATCAGATAAGGATAGCAAATAACACTTAGCAAGGGCTGTTGTTATAGAGATATATAGATTGCTCCTAGTCAAAGGCCCATAAGATAAGGATAGCAAATAGCCCTTATCCAGTGTCCACCACTGCTAGTACAAAACAGCCCTCATGTGCAGATCAGTCTCTTGATGTATTTAGATCCAGCTACAACAAGGAATCAGATAAGTATATGTGCATATACAAACACAAGGCTTCCTCAAGGCTGTTTTTGCTACTTACCCTAGGATACTCTAGGATAGATATAGGGAAGATAAAGGTTTGCAGTAAAAACTGCAGTTCCCACGCTCTTGGTGGTAGGACGTGGTACTGTGTAGGTCTGGAAGGGGAGATGTGAGTGATGCACTCACATCTCCCTGCCCACACTCTCCTAAGCCACAAAAAGCCACGCCTACTCTCATAATCTCTAACACTAGCCTGGGAGGTGGGGGCGCGCACGGCGCTCTGAAGGCATGTCAATGAGAGAGGACCAGACCGAGAATAACGGGGAGCGGCAGCGGATCTGTGCAGGTAAGCGGACACCAGGGGGGCTAAGTAGCCGGGGGATTTTTTTTTAATCACATGGATTCCATACTGTGTAGTGAATAGGATAATTTTTCAAATCCGATCTTCGATTATTAAAAAAAATCCTATTGACTTGTCTTGGGATCGGGTTCGAATGGGAAGTGATCGGAAATTGGATTTTAAAAACGATCCTGAAATGTCAAGACCGGCTCAACCCTAGACACCATGTATTTTAACTACAGTACGTTTTCTAAAAAAGATATGTTTGAAAGACAAAAATAAGTTTCTACTGTATACAGGTGGATGTGTCATTCCTTATCTGCTTCTTGGTCAGATAGATGTACCACTAGTTGAGCATATTTTCTAAAAATAACCTGATTTTGTGATTAGGTATCAAAAAGTGATATGCTATGTTCTATGTGTCTCTATAGATGTGTTACTTGCTACTGATACTAGCATTGTAACAAATACATGCAAAGTCTGGCAAACCACTCCACCCCTCTGGCTGGTTAGATATAGACAGAAATAGGATAGTTAACATATCGCTTTGTGTGTTCAGAAAAGTGCCCAGCTTGTGAGGCAAATATCTACAAATGCACCTACATAACACATATTATATGAACATATTGTCCATGGGATGTGAGCAGGTGCAAGTGCAAAGATGAAAGGGAGAAAACATAAAAAGAAGATTTATACTATCAAACAATTTCTTAATTGGAGAAGTGAGACTGTCATATACACGGAAACCCCTCCAGAAGACCATTCCTTTGAGAAGAAGCCCGCACCCTCCACCCCTTCTGACCATTTTTTTTTTTCAGTGACTGATTTTCCTCCTATTTTACTCCATGGATGCTGTCTGTCTATAAGCAGATGACCCCCTTATCCAACCAAAGACTGCTTTTTTGAGCAAATATTTCCATTGATCTCCTTTGAAAAGACCACACATTGGTCTTACATACATAGAAAGACCAATATGGACGCAGCTCAGTGCTGTACAACACAATACTGGATTGCTGAAAGTAAGAACAAGATACTTGTAAGAGACATCAAGGGAGAAGACTCATCAGTATCACACTGGAGCTGAAAGACAGATCATAGCAATCTACCATTGGGGTGTTGAGCATTCATGCCAATAATCCCAATTTTGCTTGAACAATTTTGGCAACTGGGAAACAAGGGATAACTTTTATGCAAACTAGATACTAAAATACACATTTTTTGTGGTGTTCTCAGGTGGGCTGTAAAGATTGTGGTATAACAAATGGAGAGCCATGTTGGAGTCTAGGAATGAGAGGGGAGCTAAAAGAGAAACCAGGAATAAGAGGGGAAGCCAAAGCCATGCTGAGGACTCTGATTGAAAGGGACAGCATACTGGTTACTAGGAATGTGAGGAGATATGCTGAGGACCATAACAGAAAGAGATTTCATGCTGAAGATTAAGGAATACCATGCAGGTGACTAATAGTGAGAGGGAAACCATGCTGAGGCCCACAGCTGATAGAAATTTAATGCTGGGGACTAGGAATGAGAGAGATGACATGTTGTTGTCCAGGAGGGGACAATGTTGAAGAATAAGATTTAAAGAGATACCATGTTGAGAAGTAGGAACGACAGGAGAACCATGGTAAGAGACACAATTTAAAGTTATACAATGCTAAACCAAGAATAATTGGAACCAAGAATAATTGGGCCATCTACAGTTAGAAAATGTGCAAGTCACCTGAGGAGTAAGAGACTCGGGAACCGCTATGATTATGAGTGTGAGTTGGAGTGACATGTGTACAGTATTATGTTTTATTAGACCCAGTCTAGGCCTGGTTGTGTGTAATATACTGATGTGATACTTGTAATGTTACGTAACAGACAATAATAAATGACAAAGTACAGTGTAACAATTGAACAGTACTGTATACATTACCTGTAAATGCTGGCAATGATAATTTGCAGCTTTCCCTAAATAAAGTCAGTTTCCAAAAAGTTTGTAAAGACCATAAAGATCCTCATCATCGATAAAATATAGCTCAAGTGTTAACAATAAAAAAAAAAAATAGCAAGTTTCTACAACATTTAAAGGAAAGGACAAAAGTGATAACGGGAAATATAGAATGTAGCCCTAGGTATATACGACAACTCTCTGGTCATTGAGAAAAGAAATGATGTCACTGGATGGACAAATGCCCCGTGGTCCTAGCTTCATAACCAGCCAAAAACAACATCTGAATGAAGAATATACATGTTTGCCTAGGTTTCCTTCTCGCCCTCTAGTTTACACCATCATTCTAAAGTGATAATGATTGGAAATTTAGATTGTGAGCCCTGCTTGGGACCGTGAGTGATGACAATAGATACTATGTAGTCAATAGAGATGAGCGAGTAGTATTCGATCGAGTAGGTATTCGAACGAATACTACGTTATTCAAAATACTCGTACTTGTTCGAATAATATCAATATTCGCAGTAAAGATTTGATTCAGGACCAACGTTGATTGGCCAAATGCTGTATAGCATTAGGCAAATCCATGCTGGTTCTGCAGCAGGCTCGTCCTTGCTGGTTGGGAGAGCTGGCAAATGTGTTTATGCGGAAGCTGACTTTTTCTTATAGGAATGCATTGACCAGCGTTGATTGGCCAGTGTACAGCATTCATCCAATCAACGCTGGTTCTGCCAGGGTTCTGCCAGAGGCTTGTCTGTGAGGAGGCGGAGTCTAAGATCGGACCACAATGGAGACTGCTGTGGTCTGATTTTGGACTCTGCCTCCTCCTATGAGAAAAAGTCAGCTCCCGCATAAACGCAAGCTGCCGGCTCTCCCGACTAGCAAGGATAAGCCTGCTGCAGGACCAGTGTTGATTTGCCGAATGCTATACAGTGAATAGCATTCGGCCAAACAATGTTGGTTCTGCAGGATGAGTAAGGGCCGGTTCACAAGGAGTCCACAGGAGGACCCCCCGCCCAAATGGAATATCAGTGCAACTGCAAGCGCTGTGCAGTTAAAGCACACAGACTCCTTAGACTATAATGGGGTCCATGTGCTTTAACTGCACAGCGCTCCTCCTAAACACTCTCCTCCTGCTACTCAAGGACTTGGTGACTCTCCTTTACTCGAATAGTGGTTTCCCCTATAGACTATAATTGGATTTGATATTCGATCGAGTAGTCAAATATTGAGGCTCTACTTGAAACGAATATCGAATCTGGAATATTTCACTACTCGCTCATCTCTAATAGTCAAGTGAAGTAAAATAATAATAATAATAATAATAATAATAATAATTTAATAAGCACTCCGGCAAAAACACTTTTTTCAATCCTTGCGGCGATCATGTGATTGTCTGTCAAACTCTAGGCTTTTTTTAATATAGGCTACACTAATATCCCTGTAGTTTTTACTCTACTCATTGACATCTTTGCTCAAGTAGATTTTATTGGGTCATAGTAAGAGAAGGATTAACAGAATAAGGTAATACTGGCTAAATTATATACATTGAGGGACAGGTTACCCAGAATACTTCTTTAAATGTATCCATAACAACTTCTCTGATTGGTTACATACTGTGTTTATTTTAAATTACTATGAATATTTGTATTTAGCATGTAATATAGCGTTTGTAATAACTCTGTATTTTACTTATTGTATGAAATCATAATTTCTTCTACGAACAATGTAATTTGCAGTAACACCTAACAGTAGGTAACGGAATGAACACTAATTAACACTTCATGTTGAGTCTATTAATCTGTTTGTGACAAAAATTGTCAGCAGTCTGATTTGTACTTGGGCTAAAATATTACAATAAAAACTTAGAAAAGCCTCAAGAGTTGTAAAATGTAATAAAGAAATAAAAATTCTAAAATCAATGTGATGTAATTATAAAGAAATATGTATGAAAAGAAATAAGCCTCTATTGTAATGCTCTTAAGCAAACTGTGTCACTCTCCCTAATTCTGAATCTTGGACAAAAACAGTAAAAGCAATATTCATGCAAACCTCCTAAAGTATCTATCTCATTTAAAGAAGGCTAAACAATTGATAGACTATAAAAAAGGACAAAAAAGGATTTGTTACACTTCTACATTGTCTGAGAGTACCAGCAACAAGCTCCTTGTAAAATCAGGCAGAGAGACAGGATCTTTGTTTCCTGCTAAAGAAAATGGCATCCCAATCCATATAGCAACTCAAGCCCTGTAACCTTTAGAAAACAGGTCATGTAGTCTAAAACTAAAAAATTTGTAACAAAAGTGTAAGCCAAGAAAATGTCTGTAATGAATTGGAGTTTAAATTAGTGTAAAACAGTGCATTACACTGTTGGGGCTCCTAAATTTCTATGTGACCCATTTCTAGCTCTATAAGCCAAACACAGTCAAAGTACTTTGAAAGGGGTCGTGGCTAACCACAGTGCAGAGAAAACGCATGGATTGAGAGTTCCTGCATTCAACGCAGAAATCTACACTTTTTACCAATGCACCACAAATCTACCTGGCCATAACTCAACCTAAGATCTTCCCCTAAGTCCCAGTATACTAAATCAGGAGAACTGGCCATTCCCATTCAGCTGTGACCGCTTCGCAGCCTCCTATTCCTTCCGCAGCCTACTTCGGATGCTGCCACAAGACACTTCTCTGATACACTCTGTCAGGGACCTCACCTACCCCTCTAGGATTGCCTGCGCTTCAGACCAGACCACTGAAGTTTGAATTTTGGCTACATATCTTGGCATACTCCAATAACTGTAATCCTTACAGGCTTCCCTGCTCTCATCTGTTACTCAGCAGCTTCTCTGGAGTCTCTGAGCTAGCCCTGGGCCTGCCACATCCTTCCTTCAACTTGCCAACATCTTCAATCTAACTGAGTCAAGATACAAAGCTGCATGAGTTGCTTTGCACTACGGAGTTCCCAAAATCCACTCCTTCAGCACTACAGATGGCGGTCTCCATCAGTGACCTAACAAAACATTATGGCCTTCTTGGCCCACCATACTAATATAAATAACTACCAAAACTAGCTCTCCCAAAGCAAGGGGTCCAGTCACTTTGCTGACAACTTGCTGTGATCCTCATACTGCACCTCCTGGCAGCTCTACACTGTATAAGAGAAAGATACAATGGAAGATTGGTTGTTACTAGAGATGAGCGAACAGTGTTCTATCGAACTCATGTTCGATCGGATATTAGGCTGTTCGGCATGTTCGAATCGAATACCGCGTGGTAAAGTGCGCCATTACTCGATTCCCCTCCCACCTTCCCTGGCGCCTTTTTTGCTCCAATAACAGCGCAGGGTAGGTGGGACAGGAACTACGACACCGGTGACGTTGAGAAAAGTAGGCAGAACCCATTGGCTGCCGAAAACATGTGACCTCTAATTTAAAAGAACAGCGCCGCCCAGGTTCGCGTCATTCTGAGCTTGCAATTCACCGAGGACGGAGGTTTCCGTCCAGCTAGCTAGGGCTTAGATTCTGGGTAGGCAGGGACAGGCTAGGATAGGAAGGAGAAGACAACCACAACAGCTCTTGTAAGAGCTAAATTCCAGGGAGAAGCTTGTCAGTGTAACGTGGCACTGACGGGCTCAATCGCCGCAACCCAGCTTTCCCAGGATCCTGAATGGAATACACTGTCAGTGTATTCCCGTATACCCGATATATACCCCCGATACCCGTTCCAACGGTGTGCCCCCCACCTTCACCAAAGAAATACCCTGCAAGTCCCCTAGCAATAGAATTGGGGCTATATACACCCACAATTTTTACTACTGGTATACAGTGCCATTGTCTGACTGGGAATTCAAAGAATATATTGGGAATACAAATACCCTCATTTCTTGCTACTGCCATATAGTGCCAGTGTCTGACTGGTAATTCAAAGAATATATTGGGGTTACGTGCACCCACAATTTTTACTACTGGTATACAGTGCCATTGTCTGACTGGGAATTCAAAGAATATATTGGGAATACAAATACCCTCATTTCTTGCTACTGCCATATAGTGCCAGTTTCTGACTGGTAATTCAAAGAATATATTGGGGTTACGTGCACCCACAATTTTTACTACTGGTATACAGTGCCATTGTCTGACTGGGAATTCAAAGAATATATTGGGAATACAAATACCCTCATTTCTTGCTACTGCCATATAGTGCCAGTTTCTGACTGGTAATTCAAAGAATATATTGGGGTTACGTGCACCCACAATTTTTACTACTGGTATACAGTGCCATTGTCTGACTGGGAATTCAAAGAATATATTGGGAATACAAATACCCTCATTTCTTGCTACTGCCATATAGTGCCAGTGTCTGACTGGGAATTCAAAGAATATATTGGGGTTATAAATACCCTCATTTCTTGCTACTGCCATATAGTGCCAGTTTCTGACTGGTAATTCAAAGAATATATTGTGGTTACGTGCACCCACAATTTTTACTACTGGTATACAGTGCCATTGTCTGACTGGGAATTCAAAGAATATATTGGGAATACAAATACCCTCATTTCTTGCTACTGCCATATAGTGCCAGTTTCTGACTGGTAATTCAAAGAATATATTGGGGTTACGTGCACCCACAATTTTTACTACTGGTATACAGTGCCAATTTCTAACTAGGAATTCAAAATGCGCAAGGCTCCCGGAAAGGGACGTGGACGAGGCCGTGGGCGAGGTCGGGGGAATGGTTCTGGGGAGCAAGGTAGCAGTGAAGCCACAGGGCGTCCCGTGCCTACTCCTGTGGGGCAGCAAGCATTGCGCCACTCCACAGTGCCAGGGTTGCTTGCCACATTAACTAAACTGCAGGGTACAAACCTTAGTAGGCCCGAGAACCAGGAACAGGTCTTGCAATGGCTGTCAGAGAACGCTTACAGCACATTGTCCAGCAGCCAGTCAGACTCTGCCTCCTCTCCTCCTATTACCCAACAGTCTTGTCTTCCTTCCTCCCAAAATTCCGAAGCTTTACAGAACAATAACCCAAACTGTCCCTGCTCCCCAGAGCTGTTCTCCGCTCCTTTCATTGTCCCTCAACCTGCCTCTCCACGTCACGATTCCACGAACCTAACAGAGGAGCATCTGTGTCCAGATGCTAAAACACTAGAGTCTCCTCCATCTCCGTTCGATTTGGTGGTGGATGACCAGCAACCCACCCTCATCGATGATGATGTGACGCAGTTGCCGTCAGGGCATCCAGTTGACCGGCGCATTGTGCGGGAGGAGGAGATGAGACAGGAGTTGGAAGAGGAAGTGGTGGATGATGAGGACACTGACCCGACCTGGACAGGGGGGATGTCAAGCGGGGAAAGTAGTGTGGATGTTGAGGCAGGTGCAGCACCAAAAAGGGTAGCTAGAGGCAGAGGCAGAGGTCAGCAGCTTAGGCGAAGCCAGGCCACACCCGGAATCTCCCAAGATGTTCCAGTTCGTACCCAGCCCCGAAAAACTCCCACCTCGAGGGCACGTTTCTCGAAGGTGTGGAGTTTTTTCAAGGAATGCGCCGAGGACAGATATAGTGTTGTCTGCACAATTTGCCTCTCGAAATTGATTAGGGGCTCTGAGAAGAGCAACCTGTCCACCACTTCAATGCGCCGTCATTTGGAATCCAAGCACTGGAATCAGTGGCAGTCAGCAACGGCAGGACAAAGGCCGCCTGCCGTTCACGCCACTGCCACTGCCTCTGCCACTGCCACTGCCACTGCTGACTGTGCTGGCGATGCACTCCAGAGGACGAGCCAGGACACCACTTCATCTGCCTCCGCCACTTTGTTGACTTCTACCTCATCCTCCCCTGGTCCTGTCTTATCTCCTTCTCCTGCACCATCAAAGGCACCATCAGGCGTTTTTTTACAACAACCCACCATCTCTCAGACATTGGAGCTCCGGCAGAAATACACTGCTAACCACCCACACGCGCAAGCCTTGAACGCCAACATCGCTAAACTGCTGGCCCAGGAGATGTTGGCGTTCCGGCTTGTTGAAACTCCCGCCTTCCTGGACCTGATGGCAACTGCGGCACCTCGCTATGCCGTCCCTAGCCGTCACTACTTCTCCCGGTGTGCCGTCCCCGCCTTGCACCAGCACGTGTCACTCAACATCAGGCGGGCCCTTAGTTCCGCGCTTTGCACAAAGGTCCACTTGACCACCGACGCGTGGACAAGTGCATGCGGACAGGGACGCTACATTTCACTGACGGCACACTGGGTGAATGTAGTTGAGGCTGGGACTGCTTCCCAAACTGGCCCGGTGTACCTCGTCTCCCCGCCTAACATTCCTGGCAGGGACACGAGAAGAACACCCCCCTCCTCCTCCTCCTCCACCGCCTCCTCCTCCGCCACCGCCTCCTCCTCCGCTGTTAGATTGACCCCAGCTACGAGTTGGAAACGTTGCAGCACTGGCGTTGGTAGACGTCAGCAGGCTGTGCTGAAGCTGATCAGCTTGGGGGACAGACAGCACACTGCCTCCGAGGTGAGGGATGCCCTCCTCGATGAGACGGCAATATGGTTTGAGCCGCTGCACCTGGGCCCAGGCATGGTCGTTTGTGATAACGGCCGGAACCTGGTAGCAGCTCTGGAGCTTGCCGGACTCCAACATGTTCCATGCCTGGCCCACGTCTTCAACCTAGTGGTGCAACGTTTCCTAAAGAGCTACCCCAATGTTCCAGAGCTACTGGTGAAAGTGCGGCGCACGTGCGCCCACTTTCGCAAGTCGACAGTAGCCGCTGCTAGCTTAAAATCTCTCCAGCAACGCCTGCATGTGCCACAACACCGGCTTTTGTGCGACGTCCCCACACGCTGGAACTCAACGTTTCAGATGTTGAATAGAGTGGTTGAGCAGCAGAGACCTTTGATGGAATACCAGCTACAAAACCCTAGGGTGCCACAAAGTCAGCTGCCTCAGTTTCACATCCATGAGTGGCCATGGATGAGAGACCTTTGTGACATCCTACGGGTCTTTGAGGAGTCCACAAGGAGGGTGAGCTCTGAGGATGCGATGGTGAGCCTTACAATCCCGCTCTTGTGTGTTCTGAGAGAATCCCTGATTGACATCAGGGATAACTCAGATCACACAGAGGAGTTAGGGATAGCATCCGATCCGTCACAGCTGGAGAGTAGGTCCACACATCTGTCCGCTTCACTGCGTTTAATGGAGGAGGAGGAGGAGGAGGAGGAGGAGGAGGAGGAGGAGGAAGAGTTGTCCGATGATGTGATGGTGATACAGGAGGCTTCCGGGCAACTTCGAATCGTCCCATTGTTGCAGCGCGGATGGGTAGACATGGAGGATGAGGAGGAAATGGAGATTGAACTTTCCGGTGGGGCCAGAGGAGTCATGCCAACTAACACTGTGGCAGACATGGCTGAGTTCATGTTGGGGTGCTTTACAACCGACAAGCGTATTATCAAAATCATGGAGGACAACCAGTACTGGATCTTTGCTATCCTTGACCCCCGGTATAAAAACAACATCTCGTCTTTTATTCCGGTAGAGGGGAGGGCCAATCGCATCAATGCTTGCCACAGGCAATTGGTGCAGAATATGATGGAGATGTTTCCAGCATGTGACGTTGGCGGCAGGGAGGGCAGTTCCTCCAGTAGGCAACCAAGTTCTCACCGGTCCACACAAACGAGGGGCACACTGTCTAAGGTCTGGGACACCTTGATGGCACCCCCTCGCCAAAGTGCCGCCACGGAGGGTCCTAGTGTCACCAGGCGTGAGAAGTATAGGCGCATGTTGCGGGAATAACTTTCCGACCACAGCCCTGTCCTCTCCGACCCCTCTGCGCCCTACACGTATTGGGTGTTGAAGTTGGACCTGTGGCTTGAACTTGCCCTATATGCCTTGGAGGTGCTGTCCTGTCCTGCCGCCAGCGTCCTATCTGAGAGGGTGTTCAGTGCAGCCGGTGGCATCATCACTGACAAGCGCACCCGTCTGTCAGCTGAGAGTGCCGACCGGCTCACTTTGATAAAAATGAACCACCACTGGGTAGAGCCGTCATTTTTGTGCCCACCTGTGTAAAGCACCCCAACATGAAACTCCATGTCTGTACTCAACCTCTCCAATTCCTCCGCATCCTCATACTCATCCACCATAAACGTTGCACAATTCTGCTAATACTAGGCTCCCTCCACCCTGATTTCCCCCAACTCTGCTGGTTAGAGGCTCCCTCCACCCTGATTTCCACCAACTCTGCTGGTTAGAGGCTCCCTCCACCATGAATTTGCCCAAACTGGGCTGTTTAGAGGCTCCCTCCACCATGAATTGGTCCAAACTGGGGTTTTTAGAGGCTCCCTCCACCATGAATTGGTCCAAACTGGGCTGTTTAGCGGCTCCCTCCACCATTAATTGGTCCAAACTGGGCTGGTTAGAGGCTCCCTCCACCATGAATTTGCCCAAACTGGGCTGTTTAGAGGCTCCCTCCACCATGAATTTGCCCAAACTGGGCTGGTTAGAGGCTCCCTCCACCATGAATTGGTCCAAACTGGGGTTTTTAGAGGCTCCCTCCACCATGAATTGGTCCAAACTTGGCTGTTTAGAGGCTCCCTCCACCATGAATTGGTCCAAACTGGGTTTTTTAGAGGCTCCCTCCACCATGAATTGGTCCAAACTGGGGTTTTTAGAGGCTCCCTCCACCATGAATTGGTCCAAACTGGGCTGTTTAGCGGCTCCCTCCACCATTAATTGGTCCAAACTGGGCTGGTTAGAGGCTCCCTCCACCATGAATTTGCCCAAACTGGGCTGTTTAGAGGCTCCCTCCACCATGAATTTGCCCAAACTGGGCTGGTTAGAGGCTCCCTCCACCATGAATTGGTCCAAACTGGGGTTTTTAGAGGCTCCCTCCACCATGAATTGGTCCAAACTTGGCTGTTTAGAGGCTCCCTCCACCATTAATTGGTCCAAACTGGGCTGGTTAGAGGCTCCCTCCACCATGAATTGGTCCAAACTGGGTTTTTTAGAGGCTCCCTCCACCATGAATTGGTCCAAACTGGGGTTTTTAGAGGCTCCCTCCACCATGAATTGGTCCAAACTTGGCTGTTTAGAGGCTCCCTCCACCATTAATTGGTCCAAACTGGGCTGGTTAGAGGCTCCCTCCACCATGAATTGGTCCAAACTGGGTTTTTTAGAGGCTCCCTCCACCATGAATTGGTCCAAACTGGGGTTTTTAGAGGCTCCCTCCACCATGAATTGGTCCAAACTGGGCTGGTTAGAGGCTCCCTCCACCATGAATTTGCCCAAACTGGGCTGTTTAGAGGCTCCCTCCACCATGAATTTGCCCAAACTGGGCTGGTTAGAGGCTCCCTCCACCATGAATTGGTCCAAACTGGGGTTTTTAGAGGCTCCCTCCACCATGAATTGGTCCAAACTTGGCTGTTTAGAGGCTCCCTCCACCATTAATTGGTCCAAACTGGGCTGGTTAGAGGCTCCCTCCACCATGAATTGGTCCAAACTGGGTTTTTTAGAGGCTCCCTCCACCATGAATTTGCCCAAACTGGGCTGTTTAGAGGCTCCCTCCACCATGAATTGGTCCAAACTGGGCTGGTTAGAGGCTCCCTCCACCATGAATTTCCCAAAACTTGGCTGTTTAGAGGCTCCCTCCACCATTAATTGGTCCAAACTGGGCTGGTTAGAGGCTCCCTCCACCATGAATTTGCCCAAACTGGGCTGTTTAGAGGCTCCCTCCACCATGAATTGGTCCAAACTGGTTTTTTTAGAGGCTCCCTCCACCATGAATTGGTCCAAACTGGGCTGTTTAGAGGCTCCCTCCACCATGAATTTGCCCAAACTGGGCTGGTTAGAGGCTCCCTCCACCATGAATTGGTCCAAACTGGGCTGGTTAGAGGCTCCCTCCACCATGAATTTGCCCAAACTGGGCTGTTTAGCGGCTCCCTCCACCATTAATTGGTCCAAACTGGGCTGGTTAGAGGCTCCCTCCACCATGAATTTGCCCAAACTGGGCTGTTTAGAGGCTCCCTCCACCATGAATTTGCCCAAACTGGGCTGGTTAGAGGCTCCCTCCACCATGAATTGGTCCAAACTGGGGTTTTTAGAGGCTCCCTCCACCATGAATTGGTCCAAACTTGGCTGTTTAGAGGCTCCCTCCACCATTAATTGGTCCAAACTGGGCTGGTTAGAGGCTCCCTCCACCATGAATTGGTCCAAACTGGGTTTTTTAGAGGCTCCCTCCACCATGAATTTGCCCAAACTGGGCTGTTTAGAGGCTCCCTCCACCATGAATTGGTCCAAACTGGGCTGGTTAGAGGCTCCCTCCACCATGAATTTCCCAAAACTTGGCTGTTTAGAGGCTCCCTCCACCATTAATTGGTCCAAACTGGGCTGGTTAGAGGCTCCCTCCACCATGAATTTGCCCAAACTGGGCTGTTTAGAGGCTCCCTCCACCATGAATTGGTCCAAACTGGGTTTTTTAGAGGCTCCCTCCACCATGAATTGGTCCAAACTGGGCTGTTTAGAGGCTCCCTCCACCATGAATTTGCCCAAACTGGGCTGGTTAGAGGCTCCCTCCACCATGAATTTGCCCAAACTGGGCTGGTTAGAGGCTCCCTCCACCATGAATTGGTCCAAACTGGGGTTTTTAGAGGCTCCCTCCACCATGAATTGGTCCAAACTTGGCTGTTTAGAGGCTCCCTCCACCATGAATTGGTCCAAACTGGGTTTTTTAGAGGCTCCCTCCACCATGAATTGGTCCAAACTGGGGTTTTTAGAGGCTCCCTCCACCATGAATTGGTCCAAACTGGGCTGTTTAGCGGCTCCCTCCACCATTAATTGGTCCAAACTGGGCTGGTTAGAGGCTCCCTCCACCATGAATTTGCCCAAACTGGGCTGTTTAGAGGCTCCCTCCACCATGAATTTGCCCAAACTGGGCTGGTTAGAGGCTCCCTCCACCATGAATTGGTCCAAACTGGGGTTTTTAGAGGCTCCCTCCACCATGAATTGGTCCAAACTTGGCTGTTTAGAGGCTCCCTCCACCATTAATTGGTCCAAACTGGGCTGGTTAGAGGCTCCCTCCACCATGAATTGGTCCAAACTGGGTTTTTTAGAGGCTCCCTCCACCATGAATTGGTCCAAACTGGGGTTTTTAGAGGCTCCCTCCACCATGAATTGGTCCAAACTTGGCTGTTTAGAGGCTCCCTCCACCATTAATTGGTCCAAACTGGGCTGGTTAGAGGCTCCCTCCACCATGAATTGGTCCAAACTGGGTTTTTTAGAGGCTCCCTCCACCATGAATTGGTCCAAACTGGGGTTTTTAGAGGCTCCCTCCACCATGAATTGGTCCAAACTGGGCTGGTTAGAGGCTCCCTCCACCATGAATTTGCCCAAACTGGGCTGTTTAGAGGCTCCCTCCACCATGAATTTGCCCAAACTGGGCTGGTTAGAGGCTCCCTCCACCATGAATTGGTCCAAACTGGGGTTTTTAGAGGCTCCCTCCACCATGAATTGGTCCAAACTTGGCTGTTTAGAGGCTCCCTCCACCATTAATTGGTCCAAACTGGGCTGGTTAGAGGCTCCCTCCACCATGAATTGGTCCAAACTGGGTTTTTTAGAGGCTCCCTCCACCATGAATTTGCCCAAACTGGGCTGTTTAGAGGCTCCCTCCACCATGAATTGGTCCAAACTGGGCTGGTTAGAGGCTCCCTCCACCATGAATTTCCCAAAACTTGGCTGTTTAGAGGCTCCCTCCACCATTAATTGGTCCAAACTGGGCTGGTTAGAGGCTCCCTCCACCATGAATTTGCCCAAACTGGGCTGTTTAGAGGCTCCCTCCACCATGAATTGGTCCAAACTGGTTTTTTTAGAGGCTCCCTCCACCATGAATTGGTCCAAACTGGGCTGTTTAGAGGCTCCCTCCACCATGAATTTGCCCAAACTGGGCTGGTTAGAGGCTCCCTCCACCATGAATTGGTCCAAACTGGGCTGGTTAGAGGCTCCCTCCACCATGAATTTGCCCAAACTGGGCTGTTTAGCGGCTCCCTCCACCATTAATTGGTCCAAACTGGGCTGGTTAGAGGCTCCCTCCACCATGAATTTGCCCAAACTGGGCTGTTTAGAGGCTCCCTCCACCATGAATTTGCCCAAACTGGGCTGGTTAGAGGCTCCCTCCACCATGAATTGGTCCAAACTGGGGTTTTTAGAGGCTCCCTCCACCATGAATTGGTCCAAACTTGGCTGTTTAGAGGCTCCCTCCACCATTAATTGGTCCAAACTGGGCTGGTTAGAGGCTCCCTCCACCATGAATTGGTCCAAACTGGGTTTTTTAGAGGCTCCCTCCACCATGAATTTGCCCAAACTGGGCTGTTTAGAGGCTCCCTCCACCATGAATTGGTCCAAACTGGGCTGGTTAGAGGCTCCCTCCACCATGAATTTCCCAAAACTTGGCTGTTTAGAGGCTCCCTCCACCATTAATTGGTCCAAACTGGGCTGGTTAGAGGCTCCCTCCACCATGAATTTGCCCAAACTGGGTTTTTTAGAGGCTCCCTCCACCATGAATTGGTCCAAACTGGGCTGTTTAGAGGCTCCCTCCACCATGAATTTGCCCAAACTGGGCTGGTTAGAGGCTCCCTCCACCATGAATTGGTCCAAACTGGGCTGTTTAGAGGCTCCCTCCACCATGAATTTGCCCAAACTGGGCTGGTTAGAGGCTCCCTCCACCATGAATTGGTCCAAACTGGGCTGGTTAGAGGCTCCCTCCACCATGAATTTGCCCAAACTGGGCTGTTTAGAGGCTCCCTCCACCATGAATTGGTCCAAACTGGGTTTTTTAGAGGCTCCCTCCACCATGAATTTGCCCAAACTGGGCTGTTTAGAGGCTCCCTCCACCATGAATTTGCCCAAACTGGGCTGTTTAGAGGCTCCCTCCACCATGAATTGGTCCAAACTGGGTTTTTTAGAGGCTCCCTCCACCATGAATTTGCCCAAACTGGGCTGGTTAGAGGCTCCCTCCACCATGAATTGGTCCAAACTGGGTTTTTTTAGAGGCTCCCTCCACCATGAATTTGCCCACACTGGGCTGGTTAGAGGCTCCCTCCACCATGAATTGGTCCAAACTGGGGTTTTTAGAGGCTCCCTCCACCATGAATTTGCCCAAACTGGGGTGTTTAGAGGCTCCCTCCACCATGAATTTGCCCAAACTGGGCTGTTTAGAGGCTCCCTCCACCATGAATTGGTCCAAACTGGGTTTTTTAGAGGCTCCCTCCACCATGAATTTGCCCAAACTGGGCTGTTTAGAGGCTCCCTCCACCATGAATTTGCCCAAACTGGGCTGTTTAGAGGCTCCCTCCACCATGAATTGGTCCAAACTGGGTTTTTTAGAGGCTCCCTCCACCATGAATTTGCCCAAACTGGGCTGGTTAGAGGCTCCCTCCACCATGAATTGGTCCAAACTGGGTTTTTTAGAGGCTCCCTCCACCATGAATTTGCCCACACTGGGCTGGTTAGAGGCTCCCTCCACCATGAATTGGTCCAAACTGGGGTTTTTAGAGGCTCCCTCCACCATGAATTTGCCCAAACTGGGGTGTTTAGAGGCTCCCTCCACCATGAATTTGCCCAAACTCTGCTGGTTAGAGGCTCAATCCACCCTGATTTTCAAAACAAATGTTGGTGCCAACCTCAACCTACTACAAGGGCCAAATTCACTGCTGGTGACAAGCTCTCCTCACTGCAAGTGCCAAATACACATGTTTCAAGGTGTTTTCCTACTGTCAGAGAGGTGGTATTGAGTGTGTAAAGTGTGTAGTTGTTAGGCTGTGATGTTGGGGTAATAGAGGGTCTTTGGTGTGTTAGATGCCCCCAGACATGCTTCCCCTGCTGTCCCAGTGTCATTCCAGAGGTGTTGGCATCATTTCCTGGGGTGTCATAGTGGACTTGGTGACCCTCCAGACACGGATTTGGATTTCCCCCTTAACGAGTATCTGTTCCCCATAGACTATAATGGGGTTCGAAACCCATTCGAACACACGAACATTGAGCGGCTGTTCGAATCAAATTTCGAACCTCGAACATTTTAGTGTTCGCTCATCTCTAGTTGTTACTATTTGTGATACCCACTGGGAATTGACCTTTCACATAATCAAAACATCATGACACTGAAAACCCTGCCAACTGAAATGCCTAATATATAAGCTATAACACTGACTTTGATCCGACAATCTTTCAAAATCATGGCCTCCAATATGGCACATTTCCTCTGAATTTGCTTCGACAGGTCGCATTAAACAGGGGTCATCTTCAATCAATTCCCTACCCCATTTAAACTGCTAAGTCCAAAACTTTATTTGGCAGTAGAAAGGTGAATCATCACCATAAATAGCAATCATCCTTTCATGGAATTCTTTAAGATTGTTTTTCTTTCTTTTTAAGGAATTTAATAACAATCCGTTAATTTCTTTGTAGATTTGCACTGTACTGCACTTGCCTTCCTGCCACTTCCATGACTTCCATCAGAATTGCTACTATGTTTGTTGCTTGTCTAAATATGACTCAACCTGCACAGACAAGCTTAACTTTCTATCACTGACAGAACAAACTGAGATAGATAACTTATTAAACACCCCTCATATCTGTGTAGTATAATTTATAAGAAGAATATGGACTTTTTACCTGACAAGAGAAAGTAACATAGGATCCCGCTTTGCTTCCTGTTCTGATTTTCAGTAAGAAACTCAAATAATATCTTAAGGAATACGTGGCATTTGGAAAAGTTAAATTACATCAAAATCAAGAAAGTTCAAACTGTTTAAAGATTAGTGACCTTTTACTTTGGGTTTTTTTATTTCTCACCTATGGTAGTGAATTGCTATTTTTTACCATTTATCAGATGGGTAGTTTACTATACACATGACATCGATATAAAAGTAGCGACAAGTAGCAAGATCAATCCTTAGCAGCTTTGAGAGATGACTGGAGAAGTAGAGCGAGATAAAATGTAACTATGGAAACAATATCAAAGTAAACCTTTTACTTGAATGTTAAAAAAGTTTGGGAAATATTGGGGGAAAGTGTACATGGTCTATGATTTATTACAGTAAATACTTAAATTATATAGTCATTATAATAATAAAAAAATGTTATAGCCTAGAAATAAAGTTAGAATGTTGTGTTTACCAGTTTTAAGCTTTTATAATGTACAGTATGTTCTTTTTGGGGGGTTGTTGAAAACAATGAGAGGAGGGGAAAAGGAGAGGTAGGTTTAGCAGAAAGATATCAGTACATTCCGAAAGTACCACCAATCTTCAAGCCAGTTCTAGTAATAAAGGTAATAATTTAAACAAGTTACAGGGAATCTGTCACCAGAACCAACAATGAAGATTGATAGATTATAGGTCATCTGAATTAAACTGTGTTTTTTTTTCTTATGACTATTTGGAGAAACATGGGTGTTTTGTTTTTTTGTTTTTTTTTTCAAGAGGTAAGCAGCAACACCTTCTTTGCTCCAAAGAACATACTTGCACTAGCAGGAGGACCCGGCTTCGCATGGGTATATTTAATTTTTTGTTTGTGTAGTGGCCCCATAAGAATTGTCCAATTTCGCATTGGTGTATTTTGTATATCATTTGTGTGTGTCCATAAGCGTCATGTGATCATGTGTATCTCATTTCAAATATCAGTGAAAAACCTGCGATCGGTTGTTATGGAGACCTGGAGTAAAGCTGTGTGTATGTGACCTTGTGTAACAGTGTCATTCACAGCGCCCTGCCCCTTTAAGGCTGACATAAAGTAGTGAAGAAAAATGGCTGGGTTGCTTTGGAAATCTGGAGTAAAACTCTAACATGTGGTACTCTGTTAAGAGCCATGTATCTAATCCTCTGGCATGTGATATTGTGTGCTGATGCACGTATCTATTCCACTGGCATGTGGTACTGTGTGGAGCGGTCCATATCTAATCCTCTAGCATGCGGTACTGGGTGTAGTGGTGCGTATCTAATCCTCCCTTGTGTGGAATTGTGTGCTTTGGTGCATATCCAATCCTCCGGCTTGTGGTACTGTGTGCAGACATGCGTATTTAATCCTCCAGCGTGTGGTACTGTGTGCTGACTTGTGTATCTAATCCTCCATTGTGGGGTACTGTGTGCAGACGTGCATATCTAATCCTCCGGTATTGTGTAAAGACTAGAGATGAGCGAACAGTGTTCTATCGAACTCATGTTCGATCGGATATTAGGCTGTTCGGCATGTTCGAATCGAATCGAACACCGCGTGGTAAAGTGCACCATTACTCTATTCCCCTCCCACCTTCCCTGGCGCCTTTTTTGCTCCAATAACAGCGCTGGGTAGGTGGGACAGGAACTACGACACCGGTGACGTTGAAAAAAGTAGGCAAAACCCATTGGCTGCCGAAAACATGTGACCTCTAATTTAAAAGAACAGCGACGCCCAGCTTCGCGTCATTCTGAGCTTGCAATTCACCGGGGACGGAGGTTTCCGTCCAGTTAGCTAGGGGTTAGATTCTGGGTAGGCAGGGACAGGCTAGGATAGGAAGGAGAAGACAACCAACAGCTCTTATAAGAGCTAAATTCCAGGGAGAAGTTTGTCAGTGTAACGTGGCACTGACAGGCGCAATCGCCGCAACCCAGCTTTCCCAGGATCCTGAATGGAATACACTGTCAGTGTATTCCCGTATACCCGATATATACCCCCGATACCCGTTCCAACGGTGTGCCCCCCCACCTTCACCCCAGAAATACCCTGCAAGTCCCCTAGCAATAGAATTGGGGCTATATACACCCACTATTTTTGGTACTGCCATATAGTGCCATTGTCTCACTGGGAATTCAAAGAATATATGGGGGTTACATATAACTTCAATTCCAGGGAGAAGCTTGTCAGTGTAACGTGGCACTGACGGGCTCAATCGCCGCAACCCAGCTTTCCCAGGATCCTGAATGGAACACACTGACAGTGTATTCCCGTATACCCCATATATACACCCCAAATCCCCGTTCCAACGGTGTGCCCCCCACCTTCACCTCAGAAATACCCTGCAAGTCCCCTAGCAATAGAATTGGGGCTATATACACCCACAATTTTTGCTACTGGTATATAGTGCCATTGTCTGACTGGGAATTCAAAGAATATATTGGGGTTACGTGCACCCACAATTTTTGCTACTGGTATATAGTGCCATTGTCTCACTGGGAATTCAAAGAATATATTGGGGTTACGTGCACTCACAATTTGTGCTACTGGTATATAGTGCCATTGTCTCACTGGGAATTCAAAGAATATATGGGGGTTACGTGCACCCACAATTTTTGCTACTGCTATACAGTGCCATTGTCTCACTGGGAATTCAAAGAATATATTGGGGTTACGTACACCCACAATTTTTGCTACTGGTAGATAGTGCCATTGTCTCACTGGGAATTCAAAGAATATATGGGGGTTATGTGCACCCACAATTTTTTCTACTGGTATATAGTGCCATTGTCTCACTGGGAATTCAAAGAATATATTGGGGTTACGTGCACCCACAATTTTTGCTACTGGTATATAGTGCCATTGTCTCACTGGGAAATCAAAGAATATATTGGGGTTATGTGCACCCACAATTTTTACTACTGGTATATAGTGCCATTGTCTGACTGGGAATTCAAAGAATATATTGGGGTTATGTGCACCCACAATTTTTGCTACTGGTATATAGTGCCATTGTCTCACTGGGAATTCAAAGAATATATGGGGGTTACATATAACTTCAATTCCAGGGAGAAGCTTGTCAGTGTAACGTGGCACTGACGGGCTCAATCGCCGCAACCCAGCTTTCCCAGGATCCTGAATGGAACACACTGACAGTGTATTCCCCTATACCCCATATATACACCCCAAATCCCCGTTCCAACGGTGTGCCCCCCCACCTTCACCTCAGAAATACCCTGCAAGTCCCCTAGCAATAGAATTGGGGCTATATACACCCACAATTTTTGCTACTGGTATATAGTGCCATTGTCTGACTGGGAATTCAAAGAATATATTGGGGTTACGTGCACCCACAATTTTTGCTACTGGTATATAGTGCCATTGTCTCACTGGGAATTCAAAGAATATATTGGGGTTATGTGCACCCACAATTTTTACTACTGGTATATAGTGCCATTGTCTGACTGGGAATTCAAAGAATATATTGGGGTTACGTGTACCCACAATTTTTGCTACTGGTATATAGTGCCATTGTCTGACTGGGAATTCAAAGAATATATTGGGGTTACGTGTACCCACAATTTTTGCTACTGCTATATAGTGCCATTGTCTCACTGGGAATTCAAAGAATATATGGGGGTTACATATAACTTCAATTCCAGGGAGAAGCTTGTCAGTGTAACGTGGCACTGACGGGCTCAATCGCCGCAACCCAGCTTTCCCAGGATCCTGAATGGAACACACTGACAGTGTATTCCCCTATACCCCATATATACACCCCAAATCCCCGTTCCAACGGTGTGCCCCCCCACCTTCACCTCAGAAATACCCTGCAAGTCCCCTAGCAATAGAATTGGGGCTATATACACCCACAATTTTTGCTACTGGTATATAGTGCCATTGTCTGACTGGGAATTCAAAGAATATATTGGGGTTACGTGCACCCACAATTTTTGCTACTGGTATATAGTGCCATTGTCTCACTGGGAATTCAAAGAATATATTGGGGTTATGTGCACCCACAATTTTTACTACTGGTATATAGTGCCATTGTCTGACTGGGAATTCAAAGAATATATTGGGGTTACGTGTACCCACAATTTTTGCTACTGGTATATAGTGCCATTGTCTGACTGGGAATTCAAAGAATATATTGGGGTTACGTGTACCCACAATTTTTGCTACTGCTATATAGTGCCATTGTCTCACTGGGAATTCAAAGAATATATGGGGGTTACATATAACTTCAATTCCAGGGAGAAGCTTGTCAGTGTAACGTGGCACTGACGGGCTCAATCGCCGCAACCCAGCTTTCCCAGGATCCTGAATGGAACACACTGACAGTGTATTCCCGTATACCCCATATATACACCCCAAATCCCCGTTCCAACGGTGTGCCCCCCCACCTTCACCTCAGAAATACCCTGCAAGTCCCCTAGCAATAGAATTGGGGCTATATACACCCACAATTTTTGCTACTGGTATATAGTGCCATTGTCTCACTGGGAATTCAAAGAATATATTGGGGTTATGTGAACCCACAATTTTTGCTACTGGTATATAGTGCCAGTTTCTGACTGGGAATTCAAAGAATATATGGGGGTTACGTGCACCCACAATTTTTGCTACTGCTATATAATGCCATTGTCTCACTGGGAATTCAAAGAATATATTGGGGTTATGTGCACCCACAATTATTGCTACTGCTATATAGTGCCAGTTTCTGACTGGTAATTCAAAGAATATATTGGGGTTACGTGCACCCACAATTTTTGCTACTGGTATATAGTGCCAGTTTCTGACTGGGAATTCAAAGAATATATTGGGGTTACGTACACCCACAATTTTTGCTACTGCTATACAGTGCCATTGTCTCACTGGGAATTCAAAGAATATATTGGGGTTACGTACACCCACAATTTTTGCTACTGGTAGATAGTGCCATTGTCTCACTGGGAATTCAAAGAATATATGGGGGTTATGTGCACCCACAATTTTTGCTACTGGTATATAGTGCCATTGTCTGACTGGGAATTCAAAGAATATATTGGGGTTACGTGCACCCACAATTTTTGCTACTGGTATATAGTGCCATTGTCTCACTGGGAATTCAAAGAATATATTGGGGTTACGTGCACCCACAATTTTTGCTACTGCTATATAGTGCCAGTTTCTGACTGGTAATTCAAAGAATATATTGGGGTTACGTGCACCCACAATTTTTGTTACTGGTATATAGTGCCAGTTTCTGACTGGGAATTCAAAGAATATATGGGGGTTACGTGCACCCACAATTTTTGCTACTGCTATATAGTGCCATTGTCTCACTGGGAATTCAAAGAATATATGGGGGTTACATATAACTTCAATTCCAGGGAGAAGCTTGTCAGTGTAACGTGGCACTGACGGGCTCAATCGCCGCAACCCAGCTTTCCCAGGATCCTGAATGGAACACACTGACAGTGTATTCCCGTATACCCCATATATACACCCCAAATCCCCGTTCCAACGGTGTGCCCCCCCACCTTCACCTCAGAAATACCCTGCAAGTCCCCTAGCAATAGAATTGGGGTTACGTGCACCCACAATTTTTGCTACTGGTATATAGTGCCAGTTTCTGACTGGGAATTCAAAGAATATATGGGGGTTACGTGCACCCACAATTTTTGCTACTGCTATATAGTGCCATTGTCTCACTGGGAATTCAAAGAATATATTGGGGTTATGTGCACCCACAATTTTTGCTACTGCTATATAGTGCCAGTTTCTGACTGGTAATTCAAAGAATATATTGGGGTTACGTGCACCCACAATTTTTGCTACTGGTATATAGTGCCAGTTTCTGACTGGGAATTCAAAGAATATATTGGGGTTACAAATACCCTAATTTCTTGCTACTGGTATATAGTGCCATTGTCTGACTGGGAATTCAAAGAATATATTGGGGTTATGTGCACCCACAATTTTTGCTACTGGTATATAGTGCCAGTTTCTGACTGGGAATTCAAAGAATATATGGGGGTTACGTGCACCCACAATTTTTGCTACTGCTATATAGTGCCATTGTCTCACTGGGAATTCAAAGAATATATGGGGGTTACGTGCACCCACAATTTTTGCTACTGGTAGATAGTGCCATTGTCTCACTGGGAATTCCACAAATAATTTGGGGATTCATTCACCCTACATCTCAGGCTCTTGCCATATTCACCCAGGTTGTCAGTGCTGCACCAGCTCGTTCCCAGACAGCTCGGCCCGAAAAACACGTTACCTATATAGAGGATTTGGACAATGAAGACAACATGTTCTAAATCTAATGTCTGCACCTTCTCCAGAATTAAAATAAAGGCAGCGTTTAACTTTCAAATAGCACTGCACAAAGGAAGAGCTTATCAGCTTGTCTCATGACATGCTACTGAAAAGTGTCATTTGTGTATCTTAATGTAAATATAGTTGTATAAGCTTTTTGGGTTTTAGGCACTGCCAAGTTATTTATTACCACCCGCTCCCTTATAATGATGATGACGCCAAAGTCACTGTGGGTGTTCAGAGCTCACAGCTTTGGTTGACATTTGTCTTGCTCTCTGTCGGTACCAGCTGTCTTTTTGGATACCGTAAAGTTATGTTGACTTTATTAACAGCTATAGAAGCTTTAGCCAGGTTGTGACGGTGTGTAACCCTAACAACACTAAGTAGGATACACATTAATAGTCAGTCTATGTACGCTAAACGTATCACTGAAGTAATTTTTTTTCCCTCTCCCCTAATATAAGAAAGGAACAGACATTAGACCTAGACCGGGGTTCGAGGCTTGTAAAAATCCAGTATTATTTGTTCTTCATGATGTGAAATATGTGTTGAAAAGCAACCCAAGATGAAGTCAGCCATGTGTGCCAGTGTGTTACTTGGCATGCCTTTGCTGGCCCCAACTGTAAGGGTCACTCTCAATTTCCTCCATTTTCCACTCCCCTTCACACCATTTGTGGTGAAGCAATGGGATGCACTGAAGTACACCCTCTAGCCTCGTGTGGGACAGGGACATCAGATGCCACTCCAACCCCCTCGTCTTCCTCCGCCAGCCAACGGTGCGAAGATGAGAGGAGTGTGCTCTGAATGTTTTCTGCCTAGCAGAGGCTAGTTCTCACTTACGAAAATGGCCCCACTTTGACCTGTATATCAGGCACAATGGTGTAGGTTTCAAAGAAACATGGCACCAACAAGTTGGAAAACGTGGGCCATGCGTGGACCGTGTTTGAGTCTGACAAGCTCCAGATCCGCTACCAGATTCCAGCCATTATCACAGGCGCAAAAATGCCAGGCCCCAGGTGTAGCAGGGAAAAAAAAATGCCATCTCAGCCAGGATGGCATCCCTGACCTCGGAGGCACTGTGCTGTCTGTCCCCCAAGCTGATCAGTTTCAGCATGGCCTGCTGACATCTCCCCATGCCAGTGTTACAGTGTTTTCCGCTAGTAGCTGGGGTGGAGGTTGCAGCATCGTAGGGTTTCAGTCTACTCCTGCCATGAATTTTGGCCTGGGAGAGGAGATAGGCCACCCCAGTTTGCACCCGGGGAACAGACTCCACCACATTCACCCTGCCTGTCATTAAAGATAAGCACTGCAGCATCCCTGACCACAGGCGCTTGTCCATGTGTCGGTGGTCAAGTGGACCTTGCAGCAAAGCGCAGAGCTCTGGGCCCGACTGATGTTATGGGACACATGCAGGCGCAAGGCAGGGACAGCACACCAAGAGAAGTAGTAACGGCTAGGCCCAGCATAGGGAGGTGCCCCAGCTGCCATCTGCTGACGGAAGGCCTGGGTATCCAGAAGCATAAACAAACACCAACATCTCCAGGGCCAGCAGTTTATCGATGAGGCTGTTAAAGGCTTGGGCATGGGGGTGGGTTGTGTTGTACTTCTGCCTGCAATGAAAAGCTTGGGAAATGTGGAGTGGCTGGGAAGAGGCGCATGATGGTGCAGGCCAAAAGGGCGCATGAGGGTGAACTCCCCAATGTGTCAGAGATAGGTGTGTAGGTGTCCTTGCATCATATACTTGCACCATATTTGGCTTTGGAAGTTAATTTTGTGCCAAAAAGTGGTTAAGACAGCGATCCCTCAGCTACTCCCGTTACACTGTCTAGTGAAATTACCATCTTTGGAAGTGGACCACCACTTGTAAGATCCCAAAGGAAGCAGGCAAGAGATGTGCAGTGCAGAAAAAAAGATGAGAAAATAAGTGTAGGCTGTAGAGCACAGAGGGATCGGAGAGGACAGAGCTGGTGTCAGCCAGGTATTCCCACAACATGCGCCTATACTTGTCCCTCCTGGTGACACTAGGCCCCTGAGTGGCAGTAATTTGTCCAGGGGGGCCATTAGCGTGTTCCAGACCTAGGAATAAGTTTTCCAACAGGGTAGAGTTTTGCATGCCTTTGCTTCTACCCACTGTTTTTGCTGCTTAGCTTCCCTCCACATCTACACTGCTTTCACCCCTAAACATCACCCCAGTTTATGCCTTTGTTTCTACCCTGTTTTTTTTGTTGAATTAGCTTCCCTCCACATCTACACTGCTTTAGCCCCTAAACATCACCCCAGTTTATGCCTTTGCTTCTACCCAGGTTTTTTGTTGATTTAGCTTCCCTCTACATCTACACTTCTTTAGCCCCTAGACATCACCCCTGTCCATGTGGGGTCGGTGGCCTCGTCATCCACCAACTCCTCTTCCAATTGCGCATTGGCCCCTTACTGCAAGCCGCACATGACCACAGCTTGCCCTGATGGCAACTGTGTCTCATGATCCCCACTTAGGTCCAGACAAGTCGGTGGCGGGTCCAAAACCCCAAAATTGGAAGGAAATGGCGGATGCTGCAGTATTTCTAACACCTGTTCCTGGTGCTCGGGCCTGGTCTGTGTTGTACCCTGCACCCTGCTTAACGCAGCTGCCATATCCGAAGTTGTGCTGAGCGCATGCTAATGTTTCGTGTCCAGTGCAATGGATGGGATGGGATTTCACATAAGTCTGCCACCCATGGCCACTCATGGTTGAGTAACTGAGGGAGTTGACTTTGACGAACCCGAGGGTTTTGGAGTTGGAACTACATCAAAGGTCTGTGCTGCTCACACACTCTGCTCAACACATGATATGTTTAGTGCCAGCAGTGTGGAGACGTCGCACAACAGCCGTTGTTCCAGCAGGTACAGGCGTTGTAGGAGTGCATAGAGGCTAGCAGCGGCAACTATAGACTTTAAAAACTATCCGCACAAGCGCCACACTTTCACCAGTAGCTCAGGAACATTGGGGTACCTTTTTCAAAAGATTAGCAGCAATGAGTTAAAAACGTGGCCCAGGCATGAAATATGTTGCAGGCTGCCAAGCTACAGAGCCAATCCCAGGTTACGGCCATTATCACACATAACAACATGCCTGGGCCCAGGTGCAGTGGCAAAAACCACATTGCCGTCTCATCGAGGATGGCATGACTCACTTTGTAGGCAGTGTGCTGTCTGGCCCCCAAGCTGATGAGCTTCAGCACGGCCCGCTGACGTCTCCCCACACCAGTGTTGCAGCGTTTCCAGCTCGTAGCTGGGGTCAATTTAACAGCGGAGGAGGGTGGTGTTTCAGCCCTCCTCCCAGGAATGTTGTGTGGGGAGACAAGTCAGGCCACCACATTTTGCGACCCGGTCCACGCCTCAACTACATTCAACCACTGTGCCCAAATTGAAAGGTAGCGTCCCTGTCCGCATGCACTTGTCCATTCGTAACTGGTCACATGGAACTTTAGGGCTAAGCGCTGAATTTAGGGACCGCCTCATGTTTGGGGGAAAGTGCTGGTGTGGACGGCACAGTGCGGTGGCGCAGTAGACACTCTGCCCAAAAAGGGCAGAGTGTCCCCCAGCCGGGATTCCAACATCTCCTGGGCCAGATTTCTTGAGATGAGGCCGTTGAAGCCTTGGGCATGTGGGTGGGTTGCGCTGTACTTTAGCATGAAATGAAAGGCTTGGGAGATGGGGAGTTGCTGGGAAGAGGCGCATGATGGCGCGGGCAAAAGGAGAAATGGCAGGAAAAGGTGAGGATAAGGGTGAACTCCCCAAAGTGTCAGAGGCAGATGTGGAGGTGTCCTGGCTGCTGGTCTGGACTGCAGCGCCAGCCCTGTCAAGAGTGGGAGAGGCAGTGACCGCCAGGCCAAACGACGATTATCCTGCGCTTGCTCTCACCCACTGAGCCCAGGGCTTGCCTTCCAAATGATGGCACCCGCAAGAGGTGGTGAGATTCCTCTCCGCAGATCTCCAAACCATCTTGGACTTGCAAATTGCACTAAATTTGTCATGTAACTGACATGTATATGATGAGTCTATCCATTGTCTGTTCATTTTGGTGAAAGTCAGCCTGTCAGCTGACAGACAGCTGTGCTTGTCAGTGATGATGCCACCGGCTGCTTGTACCCCCAGTTTTTGCTGCTTAGCTTGCCTCCACATCCACACTGCTTTTGCCCCTACACATCACCCCTATCCATGCCTGTGCCTCTAGAAATAAGTCTGCCACCCATGGAAACTCATGGTGCAGAAAGTGAGGGAGCTGACTCTGAGGAACCCTTGGGTTTTGTAGCTGGTACTCCATCAAAGGTCTCTGCTGCTCACACACCCTGCTGAACATACGGTATCTAGGGTTAGAGCGTGTGGTGACCTCGCACAACAGTAGGTGCTTCAGGCAGATGTAGGCCTTGCTGGAGTATATTGCGGCTAGCTCCAGGTACTGTAAACTTGGGAAAGTGGGTGTCCAAGTGCCGCACTTTCACCCTTAGCTCAGCTAATTTGGGGTATGTTTTTAAAAATCATTGCACCACTACATTGAACACGTGGGCCAGGCATGGAACGTGTTGGAGGCTGGCAAACTCCAGAGCCCTCCAACAAGACAAAAAAGCCTGGCCCCAGGGGCAGCGGGGATAAACAAATTGCCATCTCATCCAGGATGGCATCCCTGACCTCAGAGGCAGTGTGCTGTCCGTCTCCCAAGCTGATGAGCTTCAGCCCAGCCTGCTGACGTCTCCCCACACCAGTGTTGCAGCGTTTTCAGCTCATAGCTGGGGTCAATCTAACAGCGGAGGAGGAGGAGGGTGGTGTTTCAGCCCTCCTCCCAGGAATGTTTTGTGGGGAGACAAGTCAGGAAAATTCTTGAAACGGGAGAGTTTTGCATCTTTGCCCTTGCTGCCTATGGACATCCCTTTGCCTCTAGCCACCATTTTCCCTGCTTTGCTTGCCTCCACATCCACACTGATTTTGCCCCTAGACATCACCCCAGTCCATGCCTTAGCTTGTACCCCCAGTTTTTCCTGCTTAGCTTGCCTCCACATCCACACTGCTTTTGCCCCTAGACATCACCCCAGTCCATGCCTTAGCTTGTACCCCCAGTTTTTCCTGCTTAGCTTGCCTCCACATCCACACTGCTTTTGCCCCTAGACATCATCCCTATCCATGCCTCTGCCCCTAGCCATAACTCTGCCACCCCTGGAAACTCATGGTGCAGAAACTTTGGGAGCTGACTTTGAGGAACCCTTGGGTTTTGTAGATGGAACTCCATCAAAGGTCTGTGCAGCTCACACACCCTGCTCAAGATATGGTATTTTAGGGTTTCAGCGTGTGTGAATGACGGACAACAGCCTGTGTTTGGACAGATGTAGGCCTTGCTAGAGTGTTTTTAGGCTAGCAGCGACTCCTGTGCACTTGCAAAAGTGGGCGCACAAGCGCCGCATTTTCAACAGTAGCTTCGGTACATTTGGGTATGTTTTCAAAAAACTTTGCACCACTAGGTTAGACGTGGGCCAAACATGGAACGTGTTGGAGGCTGGCAAGCTCCAGAGCCGCTACCAGGTTCCAGCCATTATCACAGGCGCAAAAATGCCAGGCCCCAGGTGTAGCAGGGAAAAAAAAATGCCATCTCAGCCAGGATGGCATCCCTGACCTCGGAGGCACTGTGCTGTCTGTCCCCCAAGCTGATGAGCTTCAGCACCGCCTGCTGACGTGTCCCCACACCAGTGTTTTAGCGTTTGCCGCTAGTAGCTGTGGTGGAGGTTGCAGCGTCGTAGGGTTTCAGTCTACTCCTGCCATGAATTTTGGCCTGGGAGATAGAGTACCTCAATTTGCACCCCGGGACCAGACTCCACCACATTCACCCTGCCTGTCCTTAAAGATAAGCAGCATCCCTGACCACAGGCGCTTGTCCAAGTGTCGGTGGTCAAGTGGACCTTGCAGCAAAGCGCGGAACTAAGGGCCCACCTGATGTTGAGTGACACGTGCTGGTGCAAGGCGGGGACGCCACACCGGGAGAAGTTGAGACGGCTAGGGACGGCATAGTGAGGTGCCACAGTTGCCATCAGGTCCGGGAAGGCGGGAGTTTCAACAAGCCGGAACGCCAACCTCTCCTGGGCCAGCAGTTTAGCGATGTTGGCGTTCTAGGCTTGCGTGGGTGGGTGGTTAGCGGTGTATTTCTGCCGGCGCTCCAATGTCTGAGAGATGGTGGGTTGTTGTAAAGAAGTGCCTGATGGTGCCTTTGATGGTGCAGGAGAAGGAGATAAGACAGAAACAGGGAAGGATGAGGGAGAAGTCAACAAAGTGGCGGAGGCAGATGAAGTGATGTCCTGGCTCGTCCTCTGGAGTGCATCGCCAGCACTGTGAGCAGAGGCAGTGGCATGAATGGCGGGCGACGTTTGTCCTGCCGTTGCTGCCTGTCACTGATTCCATTGCTTGGATTCCAAATGACGGTGCATTGAAGTGGTGGACAGGTTGCTCTTCTCAGGGCCCCTACTCGATTTCGAGAGGCAAATTGTGTAGACGACACTATATCTGTCCTCGGCGCATTCCTTGAAAAAACTCTACACCTTCAAGAAACGTGCCCTCGATGGGGGAGTTTTTCTGGGCTGGGTACAAAAGGGAACATCTTCGGACATTCCGGGTCTGGCCTGGCTTCGGCAAAGCAGCTGACCTCTGCCTCTGGACATGTCTCTGCCTCTAGCTACCCTTTTTGGTGCTGCACCTGCCTCAACATCCACACTACTTTCCCAGCTTGACATCCGCCTTGTCCAGGTGGGGTCGGTGTCCTCGTCGTCCACCACCTCCTCTTCCAACTCCTGTCTCGCCTCCTCCTCCTGCACAATGCGCATGTCAACTGGCTGCCCTGACAGCAACTGCGTCGTCGATGAGGGTGGGTTGCTGGTCATCCGCCACCAAATCGACCGGAGATGGAGGAGACTCTAGTGTTTGAGCATCTGGACACAGATACTCGTCTGTTAGGTCCGTGGAATCGCGAAATGGAGGGGCAGGTTGCGGTACAGTCAAAGGAAGGGAGAACAGCTCTGGGGAGCAGGGACAGTTGGGGTTATTGTTCTGGGAAGATTGGGAATTTTGGGTGGAAGGAGGACAAGACTGTTGGGTAAGAGGAGGTAGAGGCTGACTGGCTGGTGGACAATGTGCATTAAGCGTTATCCGACAGCCATTGCAAGACCTGTTCCTGGTTCTCGGGCCTACTAATCTTTGTACCATTCAGCCTAGTTAATGTGGAACTTTTGTGTAAAGCGCAGAACTTAGGGCCCACCTGATGTTAAGGGACACACGCTGGTACAAGGCTCAACTCACCCTAAGTGCCAAAAACACTGCTGGTGCAAGGCTCTACTCATGCCAAGGGCCTCAATCTCTGCTGGTAGCTCAGCTTAAGGTCCTGTAACTTTGTTTGGAAGGGCTCATGTTAAGGGCTAGAAAAGTGAATTTTGGAAGGTCTTACCACATCACACACACACATACACACACACACACACACACACACACACACACACACACACACACACACTCAAAATGACAGTTAAGGGTGAGGGCTTTTGGAATTCCCATTGCCTATTCCATTTGTGGTTGTCATGGGGAACGTGATTTAAAGGGGTGGTTGTTACTGTTTGTTGAGCTTAAATTGGGGTTTGTGTCCATCCATTTGGGGAGTAAAGAAGGTTTCCAGGTATTTTCCCACTTTGATAGAGGTTTTTTTGAATGTGGAAAGTGTGTAGTTGTTAGGCAGTGATGTTGGGGTAATAGAGGGTCTTTGGTGTGTTAGATGCCCCCAGACATGCTTCCCCTGCTGTCCCAGTGTCATTCCAGAGGTGTTGGCATCATTTCCTGGGGTGTCATAGTGGACTTGGTGACCCTCCAGACACGGATTTGGGTTTCCCCCTTAACGAGTATCTGTTCCCCATAGACTATAATGGGGTTCGAAACCTGTTCGAACACACGAACATTGAGCGGCTGTTCGAATCGAATTTCGAACCTCGAACATTTTAGTGTTCGCTCATCTCTAGTAAAGACGTGCGTATCTAATCCTCCGGCATGTGGAACTATGCGCAGACATGCATATCTAATGCTGCGGCATGTGTAACTGTGTATAGATGCACGTATCTAATCCTCCGGTGTGTGATACTCTGCGCTGACCTGTGTATCTATTCTTTCAGCATGCGGTACTTTGAGCAGACGTGCGTGTCTAATCCTCTGGTGTGTGGAACTGTGTGCAGACATGAGTATCTACTCCTCTGGCATATGGAATTGTGTGCAGACTCATGTATCTAAACCTTTGGCTTGTGGAACTGTGTGCAGATGCACATATTTAATCCTCTGGAGTGTGGAACTGTGTGCGGGCACGCCTATCTAATCCTCTGACATCTAATACTGTGTTTAATCTGTGTATTTAATCCTCTGATGTGTGTATCTCAGTTTGTATATCAGTGTTGGATTGTACATGTGGAGTGACCTTGTGTATTGCAGTTGGAATATGAGTGAAAGACTTACAGGTTTGTTTGGGCTAATGGGGGGTCAGGGTGTTGGGAAAGCTGTATCTCCGGAGCGGTGCATCCGAGTGAGTTGAATTCTATCTTAAACCTTCCTGGAAACCTGAAGTATTTGTGTGCCAAATTTGGTGAACATCGGTCCAGTTATTTGGTCACGCATAGAGAACAGACAGACAGAAAAGGATTTATTTTTGGCTTCGCAAAGTGGAGGATATTCAATCAATGGAGGAACTTACGGCATCTCTTCGAGATGCCCATGAGGCTTTTGTGAGAACCTGGACTCCCTGGATTCTTTTTCAGGGGTCCCGGCAGTATCGGGACATCATGGGTTAGGGTTTTTCCTGGTCTTGAGGTTTGTTTCTGGCCTGGCGCCGGAGGTCCTCTCCCCCCCCCCCTCTTTCTTTCTTTCTTTCTTTCTTTCTCCCTCTTCCCTGGTTCTCCCTTTCTTGACCCCTTTCCTTCCCCCGATTCTCCCTTTCTTGACCCCTTTCCTTCCCCCCTCCCCCCTTTGATTGTTCAGTGATGGGGCCTCCTCTGGCCTGTTGTTCCCAGAGGGACCCTTTCATGTACTCCTGGTATTGTATTGATGTTATTGTCTTTTCAGTTGAGCATTGTTCTGCTCTGGTTCCCTTTTCTTTTTTTGTTTGTTTGTTTTTTGTTTTTTTTAAATGTAGATTGTGAGCCCCACATAGAGCTCACAATGTACATTTTTTCCTATCAGTATGTCTTTTTTGGAATATGGGATGGAAATCCATGCAAACACAGGGAGAACATACAAACTCCTTGCAGATGGTTTTATGCCCTTGGCAGGATTTGAACACCAGGACTCCAGCGCTGCAAGGCTGCAGTGCTAACCACTGAGCCACCGTGTGCCCCCAATTCTTTTTTTGTTTGTACCATTTGTGTTTATAAATAAAGAATTTATAAAAAAGAAAATAAAAAGAAAAGGATTTATTTTTATGATATAGAGAGAGATATATAAAATAAGCAATATCTCAGCAATGGAGTCACCAATTTCATAACACGGTTTGACCCAAATAATCTATATGTACTCAGGGCTGGGTTTATTTTAGAGAGAGATTTACTTATTAGTTGAAAGGGAGAGTATAAGATAAGACAAGACAAATGTGCTTTCATTAAGTTCCCACTCTGGGCTTATAAAAATCATATGAAAACACCAATAAAATACTGTATATCCAGCACTCCACCTCTGATTGGTTTCTTAAAACGTAGCTTTTATATATATATATATTTTTTTTTATGTAGATTGTGAGCCCCACATAGAGCTCACAATGTACATTTTTTTCCTCTCAGTATGTCTTTTGGAATATGGGATGGAAATCCATGCAAACATGGGGAGAACATACAAACTCCTTGCAAACTTCTTTTTTTTGCCCGATTTGAACACCAGGACTCCAGCGTTGCAAGGCTGCAGTGCTAACCACTGAGCCACCGTGTGGTCCCACATCGCTTTTATTAATTTGTCATAATCTTGACAATGATTAAAAGATGGAAACAAGATCCATAGTGCATAGGCAGGATAGAAAAAAAGCCTACACATTTCAGAGAATGCTCTTCTTAGTCATGGATCATGACTAAGTGGCAACAAACAATCTCGCAGCCACCTCCATATATGGTAATGATGTGAAGTAATTCAAGACTATTGGAATCTAAAAGAATTTTTGACCAAATCTGTGGCCATAAAGTCCCCTTAACACCTCAGATCATTTTTCTTAACTTTTGGCCTGTGTTCCCCAAAGGTCTCCCTAAACATCTTTGGCTCCAGCTACTTAGCTTAGGAACATACACAAATACAGAGCCACCTTGGCACCTTGGTGCAGCAGCCCAGATGGAGGGAACCAGATAATGGGAATAGTAGTGGCGGTAATGATATCACTGGATAGGCCGAGTGCCCTCTATCTCCAGCACACCTCTTAGGCCATACACGAATGAGTAGGGTCTGCTAAGCTACCGGATGGTGGTAGTAGTAGATCTTGCAGGTTCAACTAGTGGAGAGGGGTCTTTTCTTCCCCAGAGCCAGTGTGGTGGTGTTCGAAAAGGCCCTGATGGTAAAGCAGGAACATCTAAGAAGGCAGGGATGCAGTAAAAGAGTTTGAATTTTACTTGCCAACTGTAACCTTGCAGCTTCCCAATGGAGTAGTAGTCTCCCACTGTGCCCTATCCCAGACTTGGTCTTGAGGGATGCCCAGATGTGATAAGGCTCTTCACTTCACTCTAACAATTCTCTCTCTGAAATGTATCCACAGTCAGGAAGTGTTAATGAGGGCTGCAGCACAAGGTAGTCCTTTCTGGGCCAAATTACCTTTTGAGGGTTGTCCTCTGAGCAGGCAGGACTCCTTCTTTCCTCCTGGCGCTATCAGAACACTTCACAGTGATCCTCCCTGTCTCATGGCTGTCTGAAGATAGCCTTTGTCTCAATCTTCTCCCTCAAGGGCTGTTAGGAAGGTGTTAGGTCTCAGTCTAACAGAACCAACTCTCTCTGTCGATATCTGCACAAGTACTCAACATTGAGGCCCCAACAGTGGAGACTTTCATTTCCCAATTCCTACCCAGTGGTCTGTGATGGACCAGGGCAATACCAAGTATGGGGTTAATCAGAAATATACAAAAGGGAAAGCTGCAAACAATGAATATATGATACATAGAACATATAGACAAGACATACAAAACACACCCAGTGGCACAAAGACAAATAAAGCAGAAGCACTCTGGGATGCTTTGGTTAGCTTTACAAAACAATACCTCTTTCCAGATACAATAGACTCTTGCTTATCTGTTTTCTGTACCTGTTTAGCTTGGCTAATCTTTATAATACTGCAACATATTTTATGTCATTGTTTATAAAACCAATAAAAAGATTTTTTTAAAGGGAAGGAAGGAAGGGAAGGAAGGGAAGGGAGGGAAGGAAGGTCCCTCTAATGGTTTGTGCCATCTGTGTCCAAAAGTTGAAATCACTGAGCAATGCTACTACATATAGGACACAGAACTCATATAACTCTTACACTTGCTTTATAAATTTGTGCCAGAAAATTTGTTATCATATATAGTAGTAGTTTCAGGGTTTATACACCTCACTGATAGTTTTTAGAAATAGTTTTCAAACAAGAATAGAAACAATGGGAATAGGCTAGACACAGTCTTTGTCTCTTCCTTTTATAGTAGGAGGTCAAGCTCCTTCTCTCAGGGAGGGATAATGCTGCTTGAAGTACTTTCTCTTAAATAGGCATTTTCATTTCAACCAATTGCATAAATCAGTAAGTGATCATAAGAAATGTAATAAAACATCTTGTCAGTGAAAATGCTTTTTCTCCTCTTTTAAGGTTGTTAAGCATTCCATCCCCTCCCTCTGCTAAACTGACTTTGAGTCTGAAAATTTTGCTGTATTCATCTTGAGACAAACTGAAGGTTTCCAATTAAACACATTTGTAGAAGTCTATGAGGAGGAGAGAGGGAGAGAGATAGAAATATAAACACAAGCTAAGCATGATGCAGACGATAAATAAGAGCTAGTGCAAATAAAATACATTATTGATATATTAACAGATTATGGCTTCTCTATATAGTCCTACATGATCCTACTGTTGTTTGTAAGTGAGAGAGAAAGTATAGAGAAGATTATTTACAGAAACTAGTTTTCACCCGGATGGCTTAAGCAGTGGTCTATAAAGCCACTTGCACCTGTAATCTTGAATATGTCAGGAGAAAATTTTAACATAGAATTGGCAAACATTTGGGTGACCAGCAAGACATTGCATCTTGCATAAAATGTATGGGTTTTGATTCAGTTAACCCCCCAGTGAGCAATTGGGATCACCTTGTTACACAGTATGAGATGCAATTGATCTTTAGACTTCAAGAAAATTCTTGAGAAAAACGGTCAATCATTTAGGATCAATAAGTCACTACCAAGTCAAAGCACTATAAAAGGGATGAAATCCTCTAAAGACCCATTGATCAGGTGGATCAAATCTACCATTGTGGAGGCTTATAAATTAGTGTATATCTCCTTAAAGCCTCACAAGGCCACATTCCACATGTTCCACGGCAACTTCATGGGCTGAAGAAGTACAACTGGATATTTGTAATCCTGATTCCCGGAGGTCTCTCTCTACCTTCATGAAGAATTATTGCCTGGATATTCACCATGATGGTCCAACCTTTGGCACAGCAGTGCTTAATACAGTTTCCAAGTGATAATCCTTCCCCCAACCTGCTGAAGGCCGCATAGCATACCCACCTAATTTAAGTCAAGTAAAAAATGTGTCCATTAAAAACCTCAAAGAGATAGTGGAGAGCGTGGCTTCTTATACCATTAATTATGCTAATTAACTGCCTCATTGCTATGTAGGTCCTGGAAGGAGTTAAAGATGTCAGAGTCAGATGGTAATAGGGTAAGATCCAGAACATGACTCAAATAGGGTCACAATTCCAAAGTTAGGAATTGAGGGTGTAATAGGCAGTTATATATAGACCTATATACCTCAGTTTATGTGAAGCTTGACGCTCCATCAATAACTACCAAATCATGGTAAGATCACATAGTCTATTTATTTATTTATTTGGCCTCCATACCAAGTTCTTGAGATCCAATTGTTTGGCTTTTGACAATTCTGGAAAGGGCTTGTTATTTAAATTCTTTTGCTTGAGTATGGTGTCATTTTATGCTTTGGCATAGTACCTCTTGTATAATATTAATAGATATATTTTATGTTGACACCATTTGGATTATTATTTATTCACATACACATGCCTCAGTTAGGTTGCGCAACTTTTTTTCTCAGATTTTTGTCTGTTACCACATAACACACATAAAAGCAGAGGCTTTTGTTAGGGATGTATTTAATGTGTACAGCACATCTGTTTATCAGAACATTAGTTAGTACATGACATCAATGGTCAAATTGATCTAAACTATTTTTTAAAATAATGATATAATAAATAAAAATAGTGTTATTAATAAAAAAGAATTATATCTTATATTCAAGTCAAAATACTACAATCTTACAAATATATGAATGAATATGCTTAATATGGAAAAAGAAACACTTATATGATTTCTGTCTCAACATATTTAAATCAAAATAGTCATAGATAAATTATTAACATGAATGAGCAGATCAAGTACAGATGTCTTGTGAAATAATACGTTAGCAGAAAAAATATTCATGCAACAATACTGTTTAGTCTATTTTAAGCTAATATACTGTCCCAGTATTCTCATTACAATATTGATCTGTTTTCTGAAAATAAGCAATGATAATTTTCATTGAGGCTGGGATTCCAGCGTAGGTACAAAAACCATTTCAATTAATTCTCTAATTAACATTTTGACTTCTTTGTTCTAACCAGAGTGATACAGCAGCTGTCCCAGTTTTATTGTTTTTCCCATCACAGATAGATATTTGGAATTTTGGCAATAATACGTAAAAATTAATAGGGAGTATTCGGTTTGTCAGTAGAATTTTGTTCTCTTCATTAAAAAAATAAAAATAAAAAATAGGCTTTCCAGTTAGCTTGCTGTACAATGTATTCTATGTTATTGCTAAATACTAGAAAATTATTGTAAACAACAGAAAAATTGGAAAAAAGAAAAAAAAATACTATATTTTTGATCAATGTTTAATTAAATATACCGTATTATTCGGACTATAAGACGCACTTTTTTTCCCCAAAATTTCGGAGGAAAATGAGGGTGCGTCTTAGTCTGAATGTGGGTTTGCAGCATGGCCGCGCTACTGCCACCGCTGGTTTTCTTCAGCGGCAGGAGTGTGACAATACTGCAGGCCCCGGCAGCTAAGACACTCCCCGGCATCCGCCGGTCTATTACAGCAGATGCCGGGGACTGTCTTAGCTGCCGGGGCCTGCGGATTGCCGCGCTACTGCCGCTGAAGAAAACCAGCGGTGGCAGTAGCACGGCCATGCTGCAAACCCACTGCTCCTCCGCAGGTCCCGACAGTTAGTTAGCCCCCCCCCGGCCTCATACCTTTAGTGATGCAGGCCGCAGGAGCCGGCCTGTTCCGATGACAGCCGGGAGCCTAATGAAGGCTCCCAGGCCTGTCATAGATATATATTACTATCGCGGCTGGTCTATGACCCTCCGCGATAGTAATGTATAGAATCTCCCATAGACGGCAATACACTTGTATTGCCGTCTATGGGACTTGCAATCAAATGATTGCAGGTTCAAGCCCCCTAGGCGGGGGATATTAAAATAGTAAAAAAAAAAAACACTTAAAAAAAATATAATAAAAAATAAAATAAATAAAAGTTCACCTCCTTTCCCTAGAATACATATAAAAGTATAACATTACTGTGAAACATATACATTAGGTATCCCTGTGTCTGAAAATGCCCGGTCTACACCTGGCCCCACAAAAAAAACGCCCTATACATCCCCGTACAGCTGCAGGGTCACCTGTCAATGTGGCCTTGCAGCTGTTCCAAAACTACAACTCCCATATATTAAATAGTTTACCATTTTTTGCCTGAAAATTTTTTTTCCCTATTTTTCTCCTCTAAAACCTAGTCCTATAGTCCAGTGCGTCTTATAGTCCGAAAAATACGGTACATTTTTTTCATGGAAAATAATAAAGGTATAGATATAGGATTGTCATGGACCTATACATATTCAAATGAACCTCTATTTATATGTGTGCTTTAAATCTATGTTTGCTTTAAATATAGGGCACTATAATATGTATTGTTCAGCCATGACATTAAAATTACCTCTAATAATCTGTAGGTTCCTTTCCTGTCACCATTCAAGTGAATGTGCAGTAGCAAATGTGAAAAGTATGGCGTCCATAATATGAAACATAAAAACATTGAAGATTGACAGCAGCAAATACCACATGGTAAATCTAGTGTCCCCTTATACTACAGAATAGATGTGTTTATCCCTGGCATGTTCCAAATTGTTTCAAGTCTCAACTACTCTCAGTGGAATATGATGTCCTGACATTACTTCTGATCTTCTCCCAACTAATTTCACATTGTTCACCCTTCTTCTTGTGTTTAGTTGTTTTTTTTGTTGTTGTTGTTGTTGTTGTTTTTTAAATTAAAAACACTTGTCTTCTGAACCTTATTTATACCTTTAAGTGTCAATCATGTTCCCCTTTCCTTAAGCCTGTATAGCTTTATGTTTCAGACCATTCATCATTTGTGTAGCTCTCCTTTGAACCTATACTAATTTATATGGGGGGTTTTGTCTCCAAAACTAAATACAGTATTCCAGTATACCAGCACTCTAACTACTGGGATCACATTCTCTCTCTTCCTACTCGTTAAACCTTCATCAGCCTACTTGCTTTTCCTTCTGCCTGACTGCACTTGGCACAGATTTTGAAGCTGTCTCATATCAGGACCCTTCTTTTCTGAAGTCTGTGCTAATACAGAACTTCCAGTACGATACTCCTCAAGTGCATTATCTAACATTTGTAAATGCTGAAATGCAGTTTTCATTGTTTGGGCAATTTATTTATTAAATCTAGATCTTTTTTCCATGTTACAAACCCATCTAGAAGAATGAACCTTATTATATGCTTTTATGTCATTAACAAATAGTCAAATTTTAGCAGACCCCTGAGCTACACTACTTGTGGTTTGTCTGTCCTCAGAATGCACACCATTGAAAACAATACTGTGAATCCACTGAACTATCCAGCCACTAAGTCCAATCTTCAATAATGTATCAATCTGTCATCTCTTTGATAGAAATCCAGGTAAGCGATATCCACAATGCCACTTTAGTTCAACACTTTTGTGTCATAGACAAATAAATCAATAAGCTTATTTTGACAAGGTATGCCCCTAGAAAATCTGTATTCGCATTGCAGATTTTTGGAACCTTCTTTGAATCCAACAATTGCAGGTTTTTAGGGGGTCAATTATCATATTTTTTGGAGCGTTTCCATTATGTATACCACTACCAAGGTCAAGCTATTTCGTCTGTAGTTTGAAGCTTTTTTTTTCCAGTGAATCAACCTGCAACATGATGTAAGCATGGAAGATGATTCAAGACTCATGTAACTTATGTGATCCCTTCCAACAGCTTTGCAATGGGGGTGCAGACAGTCACACCTCCACTGATCTGATATGAATGCTAAGGATAAGCTAATAATTTTAAATAACTCCCCGGTCTCACAGTACAGCGCTATAGGCGCTGCTGTGAAGAAAGACGTTCCTGACAGACTGTCAGGAATGCCCTTCTGACTGTGAAGAGCTATGGTACCGGCACTGATAGTTCTCCACCTGGGGCACAGATTGTGAAAGCCGACAGTGCACTGAATTCAGCGCACTGTCCGCTTTCCAGCGGTATACAAAACCACCTGTGCCCAAAATCATGAAAGGTCCTCTTTAATAGATGGAAGATTCCACTGTATGTACAATAAATGAATAAAGCTTCATATACTGGCATTTATCTAAGGAAAGGAGATACAATGGCTTGAAAACATTTCTGCTTATTTAACTATAATGCACAATTAGGAAAGTGAAATAGATGAACGAAGAAACTGGTTTAAATGGCATTAATAAGAATTGTTATAGCACAGCATCAGTAAAAGGATAAACAACCACATTAACAATATATGGTCAGAGGTTTTGAAAACAATTACATTTTAGGTTATCTTTGTATGAACTGAAAGAATTTCATTTATTTCTGTTCTTTGTCAGCGCATCATTGTTAAGAAGTGGAAAATTAGGTCAAAAAAGCAACCAAATGTATAATACATAATGGAAAAGATACATTTAGCATGCATAAATATATGTCAATGTCAATGGTATAAAAAGAATCTTAATACATTCAATGAACAACGAAAGAGCAACAGAAACATATACATTTAACGATTCGAAAAGCCAGGTATGTTTTATGTATACTATGATCTGTATCCACAGCCAATAACAAGTCCCCTCAAGTTATGAAATTCTATTTAAACTGTGAAATATTTAGCCTTCCTGAAGGGTAAATTGAAGAGATAAACTTTGGTCAGACTGACATAATGTGCTGTAGCTGATTCAGAATCATCTTTCATTCCTTTAGAGATTTGCATTCATTACAATTGCAGAATGGTTAAAGATTAAAATTTGAATCTCTTTTAGTGACATGTATTTGATAGCATTTAGAGTTTGTGATTTAATGGTTTTTGTAAGCTTAATTTGAATTAAACTAAGTATCTTAAGTCTCTAATTGAATAACTTAAATATTCTAAGCCTATATGAATAAGAAGGAAGATTAAATGAACAATAAAAACCATTTCTCAGTTAATAAATAACATTCAGGTGCGAGTGTGTGTGTGTGTGTGTGTGTGTGTGTGTGTGTGTGTATGTGTGTATATGTGTGTATATGTGTGTGTGTGTATGTGTGTTTGTGCGTTTTTATGTATTTGGTTGTGTGATTTTAATATTTGGTTTCATGGTTCATAGGATTGAAAAAAGGCACAAATATGTTAAATCTGTTGGTCAATAGCTATGACTTCCTTATTGTAGTCACTTTATCTTTTCTTACAGGAGCACAGAAACATGCAGGGATAGCGGATCATGGATGGGATCCTAACAAGTGCAATACAAATATAAGTTCTTACATTCATTGCTTTCAAGACAAAAGAAAGTCAGCTGTAAGATGGTTAGAGAAAATCATATATATATATATATATATATATATATATATATATATATATATATATATATATATAAAACTTTTAATTATATGTCAAATTTAATTTAATTAATTAATCTAATTAATTTTATTTTCATGATAAAAATCCCCTTGAGCTGAGACCAAACATTGCAGAAAAGCTATATCTTTTGCTGAAGATTTTGCTGCTTTTTGAGTCAAAGCCAGCAGTGGATTTAGCAACTGGGAGAAATATAAATGTTTACTACTTATTACCCTTTCCTTTTGAAGCCACTCTTAGCTTTGGCTCTAGCTTTTCTGCTACAAGTGACCTGAGCCTTAAGTACTTATTGAGTACCTTGAGTACTTATTCTGCATTGTCATGAATGTGTAATGGTGCCGTTAATGTGCAGATTTTGGCTGAAAAATTATGACATAAACAAAGGGCCAGTTCTGATAGACTAGGCCCAGACTGATTAACTAGCAAACTCATGTGGGACCACATGCATAGGGATCAGCATCAGTGGAGTTAGTAAAAGCCTCTGCTTTATGACCAAGTCACCACAGAAGCAGGGATGGGTTGAAGATATAAAGACTGGATTCCTATAACATAGTGGTTAGATCAAGTGGGAGTACAACAGGTAGCAGCTGCATGGGCAGAACTGGAAGGAGGAAAAGTCCAGGGCAGTTGAGTTGACTTTGTTCAATAGTTGGAATCAAAGTTCCATGTATTGTAGACTAAGAGGTTTGTAGGTAATAGTATATTACAATACTAGACTTGCTAGAATAGGGCAGTTAGATGATCACACAGACATAGCTAAAATGATTGTAAGAGTAATGATCAGCCCACATACCATCTCAAAACTACCATAATATTCAAGCCAAGATGTTGTTAGAATTCACCTATAAAGAATAGAATAGTGTCAGGATACGGAGTCGCCGCGGTCTCCTTGCTGCGCGGCGTCTCCCTGGGAGATGTGTTAGGAGTTCTATTGGGTGTGCTTAGGTCATTAAGGGTTAATCTTTTCCTTGCTTTCAGTCTCCATGTCATTAGCCATCAGGTGTGTTCTCTGCTGCTATTTAAACCCCACCCAGGCATGGATCCTTGCCAGCCATTCACTTTGGGTTTCCTGGTCCCCCTGCTCAGTCTGATTCCCTGTCTGTTTGTATTCCATATGTTTCTTGGTTTTTAGACCCGGCTTGTATTTTTGACTCTCCCTTGTCTTTTGATTCGGTACCTTTATTATATCTCCTGGCTCGACCTCTTGCTCGTCTGACCTCGCCTTCTCTTCTGTGTCTTGCTGGGACTTGTGGTCCTCCCTGGTTCCATGATGTTTAGTCTTTTGTTTTGCATTGTATTTACACTGTGCTTTCTGTTTAGGTGTGACCCCGTGACTCCAGTCCCTAGGACTTTCAGGGCCTCCTCTTCCCTAATCCTAGCCGCCGGGATAGAAGCGTAAGGAGTTGTGGTAGGCACACTTCAATTAGGAAGTGCATTGGTCTGCCTCATCTCAGATATTACAGCATAGGTATAGCTGCAGGGCCTGCAACCCCTTTTGTCATTAGTTGCACAGTGTTGCTTTCCCAGCTGTGTCACTTTGCACTGCCTGACCCTGACTCCAATCCTTACAAATAGGCTAGAGGGGCAGCCAGGTGGCTTCATTCACAGCCTCCCTACAAAGTGTTAAAGTTCAAGTTTAGTGATGTATTAGTGGTATTAGTGACTACAACCATTTATAACCCAAGACCTTAGTGTGTCAGTGAGTTGATCTGATCTGTAAAACTACAGTGTGACAGTAATTCTGTTTAGCAAAAGTAAAAGAAGTGTTCCCTGTTTTAACCACCTTGCTCCTGAACTTTATATTGCTATATTGACCCAGAAGAATGTAAGGCATATGTGAATTCCCACTCTTTAGTGAAAAATCCTTCCCATTTCCAATTATGGCAATCAGACAAAATCCCTAGATCATTGTCCCTTCTCAAAAATAGATTACCATTAACTTGGGGTACTTTTATGTCAAGAAAAATTACTAATCCGCTCTTGAACTTGTACAATGTGTCGACCATTACAACATCCTTTGACAGAGAATTCTGTGCTCTTTCATCAAAAATTCCATTCTATGACAGGTAAAACTTTCTTTCCTCTAAGTATAGAGCATGCCTTCTTGTTATTGTTACAAATCTAAGGGTCAAATCTTCATTGACAAGATTTCTGGACTGTCCATCTATATTTGTACATTGTGCTTAAATCTTTTTTTAAACTAAATAACCGTAAGTTAGACAACCTGTCTTTTATACTTTAATCCCCCCACCCTGTAATTATCTTGGCTACCCTCCTCCACACCCACTCTAGTTCAGCTATATTCTTCTTTTACACAAAGTTGTACACAATATTCAATTTCCATCTGAGTAGTGATTTGATTTTTTAGAAGCAAAGCTATGCCATTATGATAACTATGTGTGTCTCGATGTGTCCTTTGATTGCATAAAATAACATGATTTACATACTGATACTGGAAATAGAGACCAGTCCACATGGGCCTGCAATTTACAATGGAAAAGGGGGAGATGAGACTTTCTAAGAGACTTAGTGTTTTTAATTCATTAACGCTTTTAAAATCTCTGCTTGATTTCAGTAAATATACCATATATAACAGTATATACTGAATAACAGTATATAGAATACTTCGCAAGTAATACACTAACTACCCATATTATTGTGGACTCCTAGTTACCCCCTGCCCTTATTTACTGGGGTCCCTTAAGATTATCAGTTTAATTGTAAAATATTTGATTTAAATCTTTTAAGTCTTTGCACATTTCTAATATTAACCATATTTTACAGAGAAATAATTAGATTGTGAATTAAAATAGGCTGTTTTGGGGGACATCTGTGAACAGACTGAAACAGGGGATATATATTTGTAATTTCAAAGTATCCATTTTGAACTATATTAAATAATTTATAAAATTTTTAATTTGCCTCCATTTCCTTCGAAGTGACTCTCTGACACTAGTTGCTAGGGTCATGTTTGACTCAGACCTTATCTTCACCCCTCATATTGAATCACTCACATGTTCATGTCACCTCCACCTCAAAAACATCTCCAGAATACGCCCTTTCCTTACCAGAGATACATTAAAGACACTTATTGTCTCTCTGATTCATTCTCGCCTTGACTACTGTAACTCCTTACTTATCGGTTTTCCCCTCACTAAACTCTCCCCTCTACAATCTATTCTGAATGCAGCGGCCAGGCTCATCTATCAGGCTAGACGCTGCAGCGATGCCTCTGGTCTGTGCCAGTCGCTAAACTGGCTGCCTATTCATTATAGAATAAAATATAAAGTTATCACTCTCATCCACAAGGCTCTCCATAATGCCGCACCTCCCTACATTTCCTCCCTCATCTCTGTCTAACGCCCAACCCGTGCTCTCCTCTCACTCAATGACCTAACACTCACATCCTCTAATATCAGAACTTCCCACGCTCATATACAAGACTTCTCCCGAGCTGCACCACTTCTCTGGAATGCTCTACCCCGGACAATCAGATTAACTCCCAGTTTCTACAGTTTCAAACTAAAGACGCATCTCTTCAGACAAGCCTATCACAATTTCTAACGTAAACCCTTCCGTACTATAAATAAGCAATGCCACCCCTGCTACCTCTTGTGAGCAGGGCCCTCAGTCCCATTGTGTAAAATGACTTTCTTTGTAATGTATCTGTCTGTCTGTATTTGAACCCTACAAATTGTACAGCGCTGTGGAATATGTTGGCGCTATATAAATAACATTTTTTATTATTATTATTATTATTATTATTATTATTATTATTATTATTAATGTTGCTATCTAACAATATAACCATGTCTTCTTCAGTGGTAAAGTTAAGTCATGTTTTAGTATTTCATTTACAACTGTAAAGATTTTGTTCATGCCCCAAGAACATAACATTGGAATTTTTGCAATTTCTCTGTCCAAATTCAGAGTTTTTCCAAATAACTGAAATATTATGCTACCCTCCTCTGTATTAACTATTTTACCAAATGAAATAAAGTAATGGTTTCTTCAGAATGGGATACAGACCCTTCCAAGTATTATATGGTGGATGCTGCATAGGAATAAGATAGGGTAAAATAAGATAAGATACAACATCCACCCACACATCTACAATCTATGGAGGATGTGGATGACTAGTATTTCATATGTGCACAGATAAGGCTTATATAAGGTGCTAGACAATTGATAATGTGCATTGTGCTGACTTACTGCCTATTAGTGTCATCCATGCAGATGGTGCTGGTTGTCCAGCACATATATACAAAACACCCCACCTCCTTAGGGTAGGCCATCAATATAAGATCTACAGGGGTCTTGCAACTGGGGCCTCACAGATCAGCTATTCCATGACAGTGTGGCTCCCTTAAAAGTTTACAAGCCACCTTGCTTACCCGAACTATTGTAGTAAATTATTTTATCAATCCAAACACAATCCCTTTACTCTGAAAAACAGTGATCATTTTTAATCGATGATGATCACTCCTACAATAATTTAATTTAAATGAATATGACACGATGAATATTTGCGAAGATAAATACAAATTGTGGCAATTATTACATATAAATAGTAGTCATATATTTCTGTCAGCATACTAATGAATGATAACCAAGTTTCTGACCAACAATACATAAGAATAATTTACAATAGATTAAAAATAACGATAATTGAATTGCAAGAATTCCACAAAATCGAAACATGTACATGATCACATGTAGGAGTACACAATAAAGTGGCCTACCTCGTGGAATACAGGTAAATCTGATACTATAAAGTATAATAGGGTGCCAGAGTATGCATTGTGGCAATAGTTTGCCAAGAAATGGGAAAAAATGCTTGCATCCGCCTATGGAAGAGTAGTACAGGATATAAGTGCAACGCCCAAGATAGCAATGAGGCAATAATTGGGCCACCGAAGACTGGTTAATGCTGGAATCCAATGGGGTGATGGAATACACAACTAAAAAGGACTTGTTTCTGAACTACTAGAAAAGAGTAGCAGACATTCTCTGCTGCCTTTGCATGACACAGAGACTTCCAAATCTGACTACATGAGATTACTTACAACTGATGAGGGACCAAGTCTTTCTCCATCAGATGACCTGTGAATGGTGGGAGACCAAGTCTTCTGAATGTGGGTGAACTGTGCTTAAGTGAGTGACCTGTGTAGTTACCAGCCAGCTTGTGACGCAACAGACTGTCATGTGTGTCTCATGTGTGTTGAACAGAAGAACAAACTGCACTGAAACCATGGTATGTAAACTGAGAGTTATATAGAGAGAAGGAAAGAGAAAGAAAGCTTTTGAACAGGTGGGCTATCTGGGATGACCTGTTAGAGAAGGGTTTCCACTATATTAAACTTTCCACTATATGAAAATGTGTAACTGTAAAGTTCCTATCTTCTCTGAGAATATTTAAGGTGTAATCAATCTTTATTAAATGTTCATAAGAGAACAAAGTAAACAAATGGTACAAGAAACAGGTAATAATGTAAACACCACAATGTGTGTGCTGAGGGACATGAGAATAGGTAAGAGAAATCGGATGACTCCCGAAACACTACCCACAGCTACCAGAGGATCTCAAACTTAGAGGAGGTAGAAGAATTCTCTGCAACCAGGTCTTCCATCCACCTAATGAGGAGGAACTCCTGAAGCCACTCCATCAGAGAGGGGGTAACAGAACTACGCCAATGGCAGCCGTGAGAAAGCGATGCAGGAGGTCGCGCTTTACCTGGGATATCCTGCCTGGGATGAGAGAGAGGAGACCCAATTGAGGGTAAGGGACCACATCCCATCTGCTGACCTTAGTGTTCTCTGACAATATTTAACAAAGCTAGCTGCCCCTTGTAAGACTGTTGTGATTGCCCCTTCTAAGATCTCTGTAACCATCAAACCTGTTCCCTCAAACTCTAAGTAAACATCAGGTATTGTTATCTTAGCCACTCACTTAGCTAAAAACCTTGTAATGACTGACCTCCTTACATACTGTACTAAACAATTTTTCTTTAGTATCAATAAACTGTCATTTTTTATTAATTCAAAATGGAAAGAGAACATATATCAGTATATTGCTTACTATTTTGCAAACAAAATTTGGCATCAATAATTTCCATAGGAAAATCCTTTAACAAAAATACTTTATTACATGCAACTGATTTTGCATTCATTTATTATTGCGGAATTTGACTGTGGTATAAAAAAACTCTTAGCTAGTGCTATAAAAAATATAGCTTTGTCAATATATAGATTATTTAATGAGTAATAAAGCAAACCATTAAATTTCATGTAATTAATATTCTTGTATTTTCGAAGCCTGCAGAATAAGTATACGTTTTACAATAAAGTAACAATGGAAATCAATCACGCTCTGGATAGCAATATATTTAAATGTATTTATATATAGTACCAGTAAAATGTTTGGACACAACATCTCACTACGTGATTTTATTTGTTTGTGTTTGTTTTCAGTTATTTTTTTCTACATTGCAGATTCATATGAAAACATGACAACTGTGAAGAAACACATATAGAATTAACTACACACAAGTGTTACGCAAGTACATTTTTCTGTTTTAGATTCTTTTAGTCCATCCCATTCCATAATATCTCAATTGGGTTTAGGTCAGATGGAGGTCATGGCATCTATTGCTGCACTCCATCACTCTCCTTTTAGTCAAGTGGCCCATAAATAGCCTGGAACTGTGATTTGGGCAATTGAGGCAAATTTATGAAGACTGGCGTTACCAATGCCAGTCTTCATAGCCTCTTCACAAGTGAAGGAGGCACAACAATTTTTTGGTTTGTATTCTTAGAGGGGAAATTTTTCACCTATGATTTATGTCACACCTTATTTTCAAGAAATGGCTAAGATGGCAATGAAGTGAAAAAGTCAACTTTCTTTTTTTTTGTGCAAACCACCAATTTTACTTGTGAACAAGACCTAATAAATATGCCCGATTGTCCTTTTGCAAAACACGTAATGGTCTCCAAATCAAATTGGATGACGTATCACTGCAAAATTCTGTCTTAGCCATGCTGGTTAAGGCTGAGGCCCCAAATTGCAGAAAAAACAAGTTTTTTTGTTGCAGATTTTATTGCGTTTTTTTGAGAATGGAGTGAATTGAGCAGAAGGGAGAAGTATAAGAACTTTTTATAGAGTTCCCATTCCTTTTATGGCCATTCTTGGCTTTGGTTCAAAAAAAAAACAAAAAAACGTCAACAGTGATTAAACTAACTGTTAGGATTGGCCAATCCAAACCTCGCCCTCGGCGCTGTGCAGTAAGGTGTCTGGAGTCTACGTCCAGCTTTTGGCCCACTGAGCATGCTCAGACATTTTGGAGCCACTCAGAGGCTAAGTGCCATCCTCTCCCTACTGAGCATGCTCAGACATTTTGGGTCCGCTCAGAGGCTAAGTCCCATTTTGACCATACTGAGCATAATCGGTGATGTCATTCCACCGCCCCGTTGGCGGGGACTAGCCTTTAAATAGTGTGAGCCGACACCCGCCCGGTGCTCACACTTTGACTGGTAATACTTTGAGACAGGAGGTTAGGGCCAAGTTCCAGTCAATGGCAGGAGCTGTCTAGGGACCAAGTTAGAATTCCTTGGCTCTACCTGTGGGAATCAGTAGCCTATTCCTTGTCTAACTGATGTGTAGCTCCTAGTGGGTTAAGGAGTTTTTTGTGTGACTGACCAGGAGTGAAGTTAACCCCTGACAGTCTTGTTTTTGTAGCAGAGTGAAGCATATTCTAGGGCCTGGTTCCCCTGCTGTAGTTGGCAGGTGCTTCTGGCAAGGCTTCATTTGACATCACTCAGCTGCTATACATAGGCACGCTCTCCCAGTGAAGTTAACTGGAGAGAGTCTGTTGCAGCCTGTTCACATTTGTGCCGCACAACATCACTGCCAGTGCAGTTTAACTGGTGGTTCATGTTCAGACATACGGCTGCCCATCTGGGCTTGTGGACCTTGCTGCAGTGCTCTGCAGCTTAGCGGTTCTGGTTGTGTTCATTATTATTTTTATATATACACACAGAACCGTAACACTAACCTTCATGTCTTAAAGTAATGATAAACTGTTATTTCGCTTTATTCCTTTGAGTGGCCACCAATTGTGCATGCGCGACCTGAAACAAAATGTTGTACATCAGGATCCAACATGGCATCCAAGGACAAGCATATACATATAATGAGGCATGGTTATTGAAAAACTATGAGATACCTCTCCAACAGAGTACAACTTTTAAAAATACACGCGCCCCTTAAGTCATGTATTGTTCTTCTACAGTGTGTAAAATAAAACATACTCTGTAAATCACTGTCTTAACAATAATAGGGAACATTTTCTTGACAGGGCACACACTATTTCTGTTCCATTCCATTATTCTTAACTTTTCAGTAACTATTCAGTTGTAATGTTAACTCCTTTAAATAACATAATTTGATATGAGTTAAAATTATCATTTTTAATTACCTCATTTGTAATAATTATCCTTCTGAAAATGCTGCATGATAAAAAAAAAAATCACTTATTCATTGTCATGCTCCTCTTTGCCAGTTCATAGAAATTATTTCAAAAGTTGCATTGCGTATAGTTTATTATAGGCTATTATATGTTTAGTTTTATTTTGCTTTATTTTATTTTGGCATGCTTTCAAGTCCATGGTAATAGTGCACAATAAGGTAGAATTTATTTCAGTCTTATTTAGCAGTATTCTATGATATTTATAACACTGAAATGAATTATCTTGGACTGCTCCATTTAGAAAAAAAAAATCTTCATATAATACTACATAGATTTCTTCTTATTGCAAGAATGCACAGCTGAATTGCCTTTAGATATTTAAGATTTCTGCATTGTTGTTTTCTGTGTACATCACTTGATTATTGCTATTTTTTCTGGCACATACAATCTGTCAAAACAGTAGGAAACAATTGCTAGGAGCACTGACCCACATAGAAATGACTGTGAATTTCTGATCTCTTTTGACCAGTCAATCAGCAATGTATAGTACAGCAAAAAAAAGTTTCACCTGATTTGTCCTTAAAGAAAGCTATTGTCTTATAAAACCCTGTGGCCTATTGTTAGAGTCACAGGTGGCTTTGAAAACTCTTTATTTGAAAAACAATGAAATATTTACTGCAAAATGTTTCATTTCTTAGAAACTATTTCTTAAAGGGTTCTTTTGATACTAAGATGTTGATAGATCATCAATATCAGAGCAGTGGGGGTCTGACACCTAGGGCTGCTTCAACCATAGGGCCAATGGTGCACTTGTACCAGGTCTTATGATAGCGGGGGCCATCTTGGGAAAGCAGAACAGTCCGGCATTTGCTGTCCCACCATTCTGGACTGCCTCAACTTCAGCTCATTGGCATCTTAATGAGTTGTATACAATGATGCAGCAGCGAGCTGTCCACTTCCTGCTTCACCATTCATCCGAGCTGTCCGCTTCCTGCTTCACCATTCATCCCATCTCTTCCCTGGCAGCTGCAGGTGCTATGTTGTGATGATGTCTTTTACATCACACCTGAAGTTCCCTGAAGACTCCAAACCAGAGACAGGAGAGGTGAGTATTATTTTTCTTTTTCTTTTTTTTTTTTTTGTTTGGTAGAAAACGGACATAATATTGTGGGGGCAATGGCAGGGGGAAGTTAAACTATGGGGGCAACCGGAGGGCAACATTAAACTGTGGGGGCAGCTGAGCGGACATTAAAATGGGGACAGCTGGAGGAGGACATACAACTGGGGCAGCTGGAGGGGAAATTGTACTGTGAGGGCAGATGGCCGGGGACATTGGGGACATTATGCTGTGGGGCAGATGAACAGGGATATTAAACTGTGGGAGCAGCTGGAGGGGGATATTACATTGTATTGGGCCACTTGGGAGGCATTATATAATATAAAGGCCACTAAGGGGGCATTATAAGTTATGCACAGCATGTTGGTGAGCACTGTATAGTGGCTGGGTCTAATGGATTGGCTATTAGTGTAAAACTGACATGAACAATACCTTGAAATAAAGGTGTATTGCAGATTACTATGCAAGTGATCAAGTGATTGCAGGTTCAAGTCCCAACAGAAAAGTTTATTTTTATTAAAAGTAAATGAAAACAACACAAAAACTGATGTTTTGTTAATTTTAGAGATGAGCGAGTAGTATTCGATCGAGTAGGTATTCGATCGAATACTACGGTATTCAAAATATTTGTACCCGATTGAATACTACTAGCTGTTCACAGTAAATATTCGATTCAGAACAGTTGCGCTGGTTCTGCAGCAGGCTCATCCTTGCTAGTCAGGAGAGCTGTCAGCTTGCTGTTACAAGCGAGCTTACTTTTTCTAATAGGAATGAATAGACCAGTGTTGATTGGCCAGTGTACAGCATTCGGCCAATCAACACTGGTTCTGCCGGAGGCTCGTCTGTGAGGAGGCGGAGTGTAAGATCGGACCACAGCAATCTCCATTGTGGCAAATCAACGCTGGTTCTGCAGCAGGCTCATCCTTGCTAGTCAGGAGAGCAGGCAGCTTGCTGTTATGAGGGAGCTGAATTTTTATCAGCGCAACTGCAAGCGCTGTGCAGTTAAAGCGCACGATCCCCATAGGCTATAATGGGATCCGTACGTTTTAAGTGCACAGCACTCCTTCTAAACACTCTCCTCCTGCTATTCGTGGACTTGGTGACTCTCCTTTAGTAGAATAGTGGTTTCCCCTGAAACAAGCATTTTTTTCCCATAGACTATAATGGGATTCGATATTCGATCGAGTAGTTGAATATTGAGGCTCTACTCAAAACGAATATCGAATCTCAAATATTTCACTGTTCACTCATCTCTATTTAATTTCACTTAAAATAAAAAACTTGTCAAAAAGTTTAACTGTGCCACAAAAAATACAGCTAGTCCTGCAAAAAAATTCCAATGTAGAGTTTCAGCATAAAGTTCCTGCCACTAGGTGTCTCCCTTCTCACTAATTTGCAGTTCACTCATTTGTGACCAAGGAAGTCCATCCAGGGATGCCAGATAAAGACAAGATGGAGATATTGTGAGTGAAGGGGATGGGCTTTTCTCTCTTCACCAAATAAATGGAGAGGGGAGGAGATAATTCTCCTCATGGCCTAAACAGACATGCCTGCAAACTGTTGTTGTGTGCAAAAGACTGAGGATTCTGCATATCTCACAGCTTGCATTGTAAGGGAGCCTTCACACGGAGTAATGCGGTGCTCAATTTGTTCAAAATATGCTTGTGAAAATGCACGCATAAAATACAGTGTCCATTGAGTTCAAAGTTGTTGTTTTTTGTGTGTTTTGTCTTACACGTGTATTTTTACTGCCGTAAAATGACACCCGTAAAATTCTATGTATTGCAATGGTGTACGTGTTTTTACACACCGTGTATATGCGGCGTAATGCAGCGCGTATTTTGCAAAAATACTCGAGCTGTATTCCAACCCATATTCATGGCCCCGGCCCAAAAGGGCTGGCCCGGGGGTGTCAACCAAACGCAGCAGCCATTTTAGGGCACGCAGCATCTTCAGCATCCAAACTCCATTATACACTGTATGCTGTAATCAGCCAGGAGTGTCTCCTCATGTAAGTATTGCTTTAAATCTTGATAAAAATCTTCAAGAAATGCATGATAGACCATAATTTTGCATATTAGAACCTGTACTTATGTTTATTTTGTATTTTTGTTTGCAAAACAGATCCGAAATTAGGTTTAAAAATCAACTCAAAGAACACCCCATGTCTTTTGAAAAGGCTAGCAGCCCGACATCTTTAATGTAAGTAGTGGCCACATTTATGTATTGGTTTTTGCTTCAAAAGCAATTTGAACTTTTTTTTTTTTTTTTTTTTTTTTTTTGGTAATGCAGGCTGGATAGGGATTCATAGGGGATGTGTTTTATCTGCACAGACATGTGCTGTGGGTTCAGCATTTTTCATAGGCTTTCATTATAGCTAGCATAGCATTTCGTGGCAACATGTAATAGCATTTCAATTTTTTATATTGCCTTGCATGTTTGCTATAAAAAATAATGTTTGGTGTTTAAACTTTTTTTTTTTTTTTTTAGCAACAACATGTCTAGCCAGGGCAAGAAAACAGTCCAGGATCATAGGATGGACATACATGTGAGTCGTCTTATAGAATTAGTAAGTGGATGCTAGCCATGCATGTGACAAACTTCAATTTTTATTATTCTTTTCTTTTGAAAGGGCCCATTCACATGGATTTTAGAGGTGCACAAAATTACACACGCAACATTATGTGCGTGATACGCCCGTAACCCCATATTGAAATGAATGGGATCTGTTTTGAGCAAGCAAACTCTTACACATGTATACGTGCCAGATTGTGCGCCCCTAAAATCCATGTGAACGGGCCCAAAGTCTGCAAGTTTTCTGCACCAATACAATGTTTTTTTAAAAATACTGAGCAAAGAATCAAACTGAAATCACCTTCTGAGCCGGAGCATGCAAGCGGAAGGTGGTGCAGAGACCTAAACAGGTAGAAATGTTACATCTACATGAAAAAAAGAAACATTTATGGACTTTTTTTTAAGTATCTGGGTTCAGATTTAAATGTTGGGAGGTATGTATCTGTTCGACCTTTTTATAGTTCTTGAAAGAAATTTCAAAATGTCAAAATTAAACATAACGAGTTAATTATTATTATTTTCACTATTTTACATTATGTTCTGTTTTCATTCTTTGCATACACAGTTACATGTCTGAAGTATTGATTGGATAAAACATTAAGGATCATCTGAACAAGATTAGTTAATTATTGAACAGTGAAATATACTTGAAACACGATGATATAAAATGAAGAAAAGCAAACATTTTCAAGTACCAGCATTTCGAGTTTTTAATCAATATCTAGCCAGTGATATTTACTAACAATCCTAAAATAGTTTAGATCAAGTCATTTGAAATACATATGGATGGAATAATAAGTAGCAGTGGCAGTAATAATAATAATAATAATAATTGCATCGTTGGTGTTTCTAATTTATGTTTCTTATTTAGATTATTTGAAATATTTTTACCATATCTTACTATGTAATAGCAACACATTGCTCTTCATGTAGATACAGTGTATCATTGTAAACTCACTAATTGACTTGTGACGATTGACTGCATTTTTTCTGTGTAATAAAAGATAAGTCTGGTGGAATTCATGCTCCAGTTCATAACCCAGTTCCCACTAGCCCATTTTAATCTGCACTCTATTTTATATTTTTTTCTCCATGTAGAAGAATCAATACACTATTGAGTATAACAGTAAGTAATAAGCTCCTTTGAGAGAAAAAAAACCCTTCAACTGCAAATTACATGTAGTTGCAATATGTTTTTCAGTTTCTATTGCACTAAAATAATGTGTTTATATTTTGCTGATTGCATCACACCAGGTGGAAAGCTGTTTCTGAATAAAGCGCGTTTAATGTTCAAGAATACTCTCTATATTCAAAATTAAATTCACTAAGAAATAGCAACCGCAAAGATTAGCCGCGTAGTAAAAATAGCGTGTTCTTTATTAGTTATCACTCTTTTATTGAAATGTTTGTTTACATTTTCATAAAGTTAGGATTTACTACAAATATTTAGATTAGATGAAATCCATTTTAATTTATATTTTCTACATGTATCAAGTGCTTTATGGAAGTGTTGTTTAAACCTACCAAGATAAGCCACAATAATGAATCATCTCATATCGCAACAGGAATATTTTTACTAAATAGTAATATTCATGGATTTATGGTTCAGGAGAGTAGACATTAAAGACAAGTTTATATTTTTTTGTGCAACTTATCTAAGCATGGTGCAAAGTAGCTAATCTGAATTGAGTAGAATAAATCAGCGGCCAGTGCCTGCAAAAATAAAAACCCTCAAATGACTGTTACAAAGTTATGGATCATCAGAATGTAATTTTTTGTTGTTGTGCAATCTTTACAGAATTATATGAATGTGTTGTTTTCTAGATTACAGTGATTTTTTTTAATGAATAACTCATACTGCAACTATATTGAATTCACACTACACATCTGAATAAAACAGCTTCTGCTGAATATTCATTAGCCTATGTCCAACCCTGTTTGGATATAGAATTTAGCAGCTGACTGGTTTACCAAGTTACATCATATGTTCTTTAGAGTGTGAGTTAGGACGGTTGCAGATGACCAGGCTGCAACCGGCCTACCATAAATTAAAAGTATGGGCTGCACATGAGGGACACAGGATGTTCCTGTGTGACACCCATGCATGGGCCGCAAAATGGGACAGGAATAGGACCTGTCCTATGTGATCTGACCCGGACTGTTGGCCCACACATGGGACTGTGAAAATCACGTTTGTGTGTATGGTTCCATAGAAAAGAATGGGTCAGTGTGCTAACCCTAAATAGCACACTGACCCACACCACACTGACCCACACCCTAAGCCTGAGGCCCTTCGTTGAGAAAATGAAGCTTTTTTGTTGCAGATTTTGATTTCTTTGAGCCAAAGCCAGGAGTGGATTGAGTAGAAGGTAGAAGCATAAGTACTTGCTATTTATTTCCCATTCTTTTTATAGCCACTTTACTTTGGCTCAAAAAAGGTAGCAAAACCTGCATCAAAAAAGCTGTGTTTCTGGAATATGGGACCTCAGCCTTAATGAGAATTTACAGTATGTAGATTTCTTTATAGATATGCTGTCTCTTAGCTACTCCTTTAAATAGAAATATGTATAGTGTGGAGCTCAACTTCCTTTGTCAATCTGCCACAGTTACAATACTTCCAGACATCACTCACTGACATTGCTACCCTTTCTGGCTTTTGTTATAAAGAATAGATTTTTCACTGTTATGCTTAATCCTGTGAAAATAATAAATTATAACATGGTGTCATCCACATATGTCACTACAATATGAACAAAAAACCTTCATGAATGGCCGGTCAAATTCAAACTCAAAAATCTAATAACTGCCATTTGGTAAAAAAGGACAAAATGTCCCATTCATGTATACGGTAATCCTATTTTAAAATTTAGTGTTTATTATTTTCAGAAATTTCAGAAATTTATAGAATACTGAAGCAAAATTAAAATCAAAAGCAAATGTGCCTCAGTGTATAAATGTTGAGTGCTACACAGAACCACTATACTTTCTATAGACCGCAATGTCATGACTATCAGTGATGTTAGTGATAAAATAATCCCATACATAAACAGGAGATAAAATTATATTAGTTATTATTAGAGATTAGCAAACTTTTAGAAAATTTGATTCGTCCGCTTCTCCTGATTTCTCAAAAAGCTTTGATTCTATCTGAACTGATTTGCAGCAAATACCATTAAAATACAGTTATTTCCTGGCTCCAGAGAGCCTGTATAGTGGTGTAGAACAGTGTGCCTTGCAGTAACACACATAGGGAATCTGCTGTGGTAGTGAAACAATACAGTGAGTCAGCATAAGACAGGCTTCATTCTAAGAAACAAAACTGCAAAATTCACTTATTTAGCCAGTTAAGGGGCCAAAAACTGACCAAATAACTGAAGTGCGAACTCAGCCTTACATGTCGATGTTAGTGCCAGGTATAAAGAACTGTGCAGAGGCTTCCAGAGTGAGGATGTGGCAGCAGCCTCATGAGGCCATACAGTAACCCAGTGTCAGAGACTAGAGATTGAAGCAGCCTTAAGAGGCCATACAGTGACTCAGTGTCAGAGTGGGGTGATGGCAGTAGCATGAGGAGGCCATAAAGTGACCCAGTGGCAGAATGGAGAGATTATAGAAGGCTTATGAAGCCATACAGTGACCCAATGGCAGAGTGTGGAGCTTTCAGCAGCCTTATGAGGCCATACAGTGACTTAGTGGCAGTATGAACAGATAGCAGAAGCCTTATGAGGCCATACAGGGACCCAGTGGCAGAGTGGTGAGGCGGCAGTAGAGTGAGGAGGCCATACAGTGACTCAGTGGCAGAGTTTGGAGATTACAGCAGGCTTATAAAGCCTTACAGTGACCCAGTGACAGAATGTGGAGGTTGCAGTAGCCTTATGAGGCCATACAGTGAACCAGTGGCATAGTGTGGAGGTGGCAGTAGTGTGAGGAGGTCATACAGTGACCCATTGGCAGAGTGTCGAGGTCCTACTGTCGCCCCTTGAACTCCTCATGTTAAGATTGTGGGTTCTAAGCATTCCCATGGCAACCAGACTGCCTATGCATAGTTCCTATAATAACTATGTTCTGTAATACTATGTCCCTTGTAGGACATCTAAAAAACAAACAAACATAGTTTAGAATAAACACTAATAAACAAACAATAACATTTTAAAAAATACTTTTATATTTAATAAATACATAAGGTAATAAATAAACAAACACACATGTTAGGTATCCCCCTACATGCATATAAGTCCCCACTGTCCAAAAATAGCATCATTTATCCTGCATGGTGAACGCTGTAAAAAAATGATGCAAATAAAATATGATCAAAAAAATCATACATACCAAAAATTGGTACTAATAAAAAGTAGTTACCCTGCAAATAAGGAGCCCTGACTTATCTCCATCACCAACACAGAAAAAAAAAATGGATAGGTGTCAGAATACAGTGAAAATGGTTAATTTTATTTGTAAAAGTGCTAATACATAATAAAAATAAAATAAAAACTGAAATGGTCCCTAATAAATGGGTTTGGAAACTTCAGGAGAAATTGCATAAACAAACTATGGTGTCTCTTTTCTTCTTTAACCTATTGTAAAACTGACAAATTTGAGGCTAAATGGACAGTTTATTGGGAAAAAAAGGTTCACTTTTTGGGGGATTCCATTGTACTGGCATTTTAACACCTCTGCAAATGCAACATGGTACTGAAAACTATTCCATCAAAATCTGCCCTCCATAAGCCAAACAGCACCAAACCAAGCAATTGTTTAGTAAACTTCAGGGGCTTTTTTCTCCTTTATTCCTTTGTGAAATTGAAAACTTTGGATGTAAAGAGATATTTTAGTAATTTTATATTTACATATCACAATGTTAATAAAATCTGCAAAATGGCTGTAGGATCAAAATGCTCACTATACCACTTGATAAATTCTGTCAGGAATGTAGTTTCCAAAACGGGGTCACTTTTGGAGGGATTCCTTATATTGGTAATGTATTGCCTTTGCAAATAAAATATGGCACCTGAAAACAATTCCAGCAAAATTGGTACCATTTTACACCCACATGTGGGGTATATTTATGCTCAGAAGAGATTGTATAATAAACTGTGAGATGGATTTTCTCATTTAATCCCTTGTGTATGTGTTAATTTTAGGGATAAAGTAATGTTTTATTGAAAAAAATGAAGGTCTAACTTTTAATTATTGTGAATGCTTGAAGGTTAACAAACTTCCTAAGTGCTGTTTTAAATTATTTGAGGGGTGCAGTTTTGAAAATGTGCTAATATAGGGGGGTTTTCTAATATTTAGGCCTTTATAATCCCCATAAGAAATGAACTGATCAATAAAAAATTGGTTTGGGAAATTTTCTTGTACATCTGAAAATCTGTGCTACACTTGTAAGGGTCAGTGCACACAGAGTTTTTTGGTGAGGATTTTGATGCTGAATCCGCCTCAAAAACAGCCTCCAAAAAAAGCCTCCCTATAAAACTCTATTGGGAGGCTTTTTTTGGAGGCTGATTTTGAGGTGGATTCAGCGTCAAAAAACTCTGTGTGCACTGACCCTCAGCCTTCTAACATCCAAAATAAAGTAAAGGATAATTAAAAGATGATGCCAACATAATGCAGAGGTATAGTAGATAATATTTATTAACTAATTTGGGTGGTATGACTGTATGAGAAGCAGAGCATTTCACATTTGAAATTTGCTGATATTTCCAAATTTCCGTCTTTATTACTTAACAAGTGTACAAGTAATTTTAAAAGTGTATCCTTTGCATGAAAGCATTCTTTTCCATATATGCCTACAAAACATATTGTGGATTTGATGGGGAAAAAAAGTTAAAAAAAAGCCTGATCAGCTCACATATTTGAAAAGACTTGGCCCATGTGCTACAAAAACTTTAGTTAAGAATAAAAAGTAAAGAACAAAATAGTGGAAGGACAGTAAGAAGACAAAACAAGTCATTATAAATATTCAATGAGGACCTCAACATCTCCTCAAGTTCTCATACAGAGTTGTGGAATTTCACCTAGGGCTCACTGATATTTCAAGGAACACAACTGCCAGTATCAATGTTAAAAGTAGCATTATCAGTCTCATCGATGGTAGAAGTCTCTACAGCTGACATTAGGTCTATACTAACTTCCACATTGTCTTTATAGTATTTACTCTGAAGATACCATTGCTAGTGTGATATATTGTCAGGTCTAAAAGATAAGATTGTGGGAACCTGCTTGCCCTCATTACAAGCAGAGACACTAGACATCTGAACAACACAATAACATGAGACATACATATAAAATAACTGCTGTCATGAAGAAATGAGCATTCAAGTTACTGTATAATGAAACATCCATTGGCCTGTAGACTGTAGAAAACTATAACTGGCTTTTAGTATAGGTATCACATGATCTGATTTACTATAAATACAACCAGAACTAACACTCTAGAAAACATCTATTTAATTTTTATGTATAGCTACAAAAAAGCTAAAATTCAACTTATTCAATCACAGGAAAAATATTACAAAAAAATTTGCAGTGTCTTATTAAATTAGGAATAGCTTAACATCTATGGTGAGCAAAGTTTTTTAAAAAAATATATACTTTAAATTATAAAAGGTTGAGGGGGTAATTTGAAGGGCAAGTATACCCCGAAACATCTACAGTATTTATTACCTTTTACATAGGTACATGGTGATTAAAAGCACACCTAGGACATCCGTTTTTTAACAGATGTCACATTAAATTCAATGTCTATAAATGGGGCTATTCACATGATCATTATTTTGACAGACCATTGTCAAAGACTGTCAAAATATGGATCATGTCTTATTTTTCTGTGTTTTCATGGATACACCCAAATACAGTCCTATGAAAAAGTTTGGGCACCCCTATTAATCTTAATCATTTTTTAGTTCTAAATATTTTGGTGTTTGCAGCAGCCATTTCAGTTTGATATATCTAAAGTGATGGACACAGTAATATTTCAGGATTGAAATGAGGTTTATTGTACTAACAGAAAATGTGCAATATGCATTAAACCAAAATTTGCCCGGTGCAAAAGTATGGGCTCCGTAAGTATTTAGTAGATCCTCCTTTTGCAAAGATAACAGCCTCTAGTCGCTTCCTGTAGCTTTTAATCCTTTCCTGGATCCTGGATGAAGGTATGGTTGGACCATTCCTCATTACAAAACAATTCAAGTTCAGTTAAGTTAGATGGTCGCCGAGCATGGACAGCCCGCTTCAAATCATCCCACAGATGTTCAATGATATTCAGGTCTGGGGACTGGGATGGCCATTCCAGAACATTGTAATTGTTCCTCTGCATGAATGCCTGAGTTGATTTGGAGCGGTGTTTTCGATCATTGTCTTGCTGAAATATCCATCCCCGGCGTAACTTCAACTTCGTCACTGATTCTTGAGCATTATTCTCAAGAATCTGCTGATGCTGAGTGGAATCCATGTGACCCTCAACTTTAACAAGATTCCCAGTGCTGGCATTGGCCACACAACCCCAAAGCATGATGGAACCTCCACCAAATTTTACAGTGGGTAGCAAGTGTTTTTCTTGGAATGTTGTTTTTTTTTTTTGGACTCCATGCATAACTCTTTTTTGTATGACCAAACAACTCAATCTTTGTTTCATCAGTCCACAGGACCTTCTTCCAAAATGAAGCTGGCTTGTCCAAATGTGCTTTTGCATACCTCAGGCGACTCTGTTTGTGGCGTGCTTGCAGAAACGGCTTCCTTCTCATCACTCTCCCATACAGCTTCTCCTTGTGCAAAGTGTGCTGTATTGTTGACCGATGCACAGTGACAACATCTGCAGCAAGATAATGCTGCAACTCTTTGGAGGTGGTCTGTGGATTGTCCTTGACTGTTTTCACCATTCTTCTTCTCTGCCTTTCTGATATTTTTCTTGGCCTGCCACTTCTGGGCTTAACAAGAACTGTCCCTGTGGTCTTCCATTTCCTTACTATGTTCCTCACAGTGGAAACTGACAGGTTAAATCTCTGAGAAAACTTTTTGTATCCTTCCCCTGAACAACTATGTTGAACAATCTTTGTTTTCAGATCATTTGAGAGTTGTTTTGAGTAGCCCATGATGACACTCTTCAGAGGAGATGCAAATAGGAGATCAACTTGCAATTGGCCACCTTAAATACCTTTCTCATGATTGGATACACCTGGCTAAGAAGTTCAAAGCTCAGTGAGGTTACAAAACCAATTTTGTGCTTCAGTAAGTCAGTAAAAAGTAGTTAGGAGTATTAAAATCAATAAAATGATAAGGGTACCTACATTTTTGCACCGATTAAATTTTGGTTTAATGCATATTGCACATTTTCTGTTACTACAATAAACCTCATTTCAATCCTGAAATATTACTGTGTCCATCAGTTATTAGATATATCAAACTGAAATGGCTGTTGCAAACACCAAAATATTTAGAACTAAAAATGATTAAGATTAATAGGGGTGCCCAAACTTTTTCATAGGACTGTATATGGGGATCCATGAAAACTGAAGCCCATCGAGTGCAACAGGGCAATGAAAAATGGATGTTTTTTACTTTCATTATGTAGCTTAGTCATGTGAATCTAGTCTAAGGCATGCTGTTTTGCACCCGATTGACACCCATTTTCATGGATCCCCATACATTTGAGTGTATGGAATGCAAAAATGGACAATAATAGGACATGACCTATATTTTGACAGTCCGTTACAATGAAACATCAAAATACCAGTCATTTGAATAGTAAAAAAAAAAAAAAGTGAATATAATTTTCGGGTTTGGCAAATATTATAAAAGTTGTGCTTGTCATTGGAGTGTAAAATAAATATAAAAAAAAGATATAGAACCAAATAGAGAAAATCGATGGATGCAAAAACTAGTTGCACATTCAAAATTTTTCAAATGGAATGGGGGACAGAATCCCTAAACGGAAACCGGCACAGATGTGAACCGAGTCTTAAAAATTCAAAAATTTGCTGTCATAATCAGTATCAAAGAAGTAAATAAATAAAATATACTAGCATAAGTAATACTAAACCTGCTTTAGACATATAGTGAAGCTTGCCAGTTGTTCAAGCGAAATTTATATAAATATTGGGTTGCATTTACTCAGTTTCATGTACTGTACATATCAAATATGTTCAAGTGACACATTTGTAAAGAAAATCTAGGTTTTCAAAACAATTTTGTATTCTTTCTCAGCGTTCATTACTCTCACTGTTCAATACATTGAGGGGTATATTTTTCTGACCTGGTGGGAAATGTAGGTGGTTCCCTATTTTAGGGCATTGTACATGAAAATACATGGGACTTCAATATTGTATATCTAAAGTGCAAACTACTCTAAAATCTAACTTTTATTTAGAGAGACTATTATTACAACTCAATACTCAACTTAATACTCAATTAAAAGAAATAAAGATTAGGTAAATCCTCTCATTCCATTTTCATAATCCAAATAGATAGGAAAGAAGGGCAGAATTATAAAAGTGAAAGAAGCATATTATTGATAGCGTACTGATACCCCCTCACTATTCTTCCACTTTTGCCACTATGCCACATCACTATTGCCACTTTCAATTCTAATAGCAACATGTTAGGCTGCTATTCCACACTAAGGATATAATAAGAACCACTACATTATATAGGGAAATGTGTTGCAGTAGGATAGGAAGCAGCTGTACATAAGATCTTTAATGAGTGTAGGGCAAGATTCCAGTACAGAGCATTCTGTCAGCCTTCCTTAGGGTCAGTATATAATGATCCATTGATTAAGCACAATGACTCATATGTCAAAGCTGAGATAAGAAAAAGGGTGCAAACTATCAATTGACTATTGGTGTTCAATAAGGAGGCAAAAACGTATTGATACTGTGGTTGGTTGATACATACTTACAAATGGGACATAGTCTTATGAGACTAATAAACAAACCCACTTTATTTTGAAACACTGACTGGAGCCATGGTGGTATAATGAAATATCTCCACGCTATCACTAATAGGCTCATTTTGGTATTGTCCGTCTTCCCTCTCTTTGGTATGTGATAATGGAACGAGAGGACTTATTTACTATTTATTTTATTGAGTGTGTGTTACGGTTCTGTGTGCAAATATAAAAATAATATTTTTAACCAAGGAACCGCTAGACTGCAGGTCACTGCAGTGAGGTCCACAAGCCTCTGGGGCGGCCGTGTGTCTAGACAAGCTGCAGTACTGCGTTGGTGTGTACAGGGGTAACACGCGTACACCAGTTAATTTTACTGCAGAAAGGAGAAAGTGCAGCTCCCAATGTGAACTGGGCTGCAAAGGGAATTCACCCCAGTTAACCTCACTGGGTGTGAATGATGTGGGTGTGGCTTTAACGTACACTAGCCACCAAGGAGGACTCACCCCAGTTACCTCACTGGGTGAGTGGTGTGTGTACAGCTCTAAATGGAAATTAGCTGCAATAGCCGTAATCTTTACTGGAGGACTGCACCTGAGCTTAGGCTGCAGCCCGGGCTGCCAGGGGTTAACGTCACCCCTGGTCAGAAAATCAAACAGAACTCCTTAACCACTAGGAGTAGCAGTGGCGGGAGACAAGCAGTGGACTAACTAGTGAAACCACACCTGCTGCAGTGCCACAGGCTGGGACAGCGTCTGCTGCACCCAAGCCCTAGTGTGGAGCTGTCAGTTCAGGCTTTACTGGTTCTGCCTAAATGCTCCTAGAGTCAGAGACAGAGGTATCCCCACACAGAGGCCTAACCTGTCACCTAACATTTGCTGGAACCTGTCCCTGCAGTGTCATTCCCCAGTTTGATTTTAAGTGTGAGCACCGGACGGCGGAAACTCAAGCTATTTAAAGGGAAGTCCCCGCCCAGCAGGGCGGTGCCCATGACCTCACCGGGCATGCTCAGTGTGGCAAAAACAGGACTTAGCCTCTAGTCGTCTCACCGTCCGACGTCGAGGGCGAGGGTTGGATTGGCCCGCAGGTGGCGCTGTGCGCCTGAAAGCGAACCTGCGAGAGCCCATCCTAACAGTGTGGTACTATTGATGATTTTTAATAGTGTCTCTAAATAAAAATTATATTTAAAGGTAGTTTGCTCCTATGTTATACATCGGAGAATCCTCAGCAAGTAGTTGGTGCGCTATTAGTATAAATCCAATTACTAGTTTCTCTTGAAATTCAACATTATCAAAATGTTAGGTAAAACTTTAAGCTTTGTATAATATTTAAAAGTATAAATGGTTTTAAATACTTAGCTGTCAAAATAAAGTAGGGACATATGCAAATATGCCTTTCATATCACATTAGTATAGCACAAGCATAAATAGATTCGATAGGTGTAAAAATTGATAAAAAATTTTCACAAAAATGAATTTATTTTTTTATTTTTAATTTTAAAAAATGCAAATTGAAGAAGTTTAATTTTATCTCAGAAATATAGCACAAAAAGGGAAAACACAGTGGCTCAGTGGTTAGCACTGCAGCCTTGCAGCGCTGGAGTCCTGGGTTAAATTCTCACCAGGAACAACATCTGCAAGGAGTTTGTATGTTCTCCCCGTGTTTGCATGGATTTCCTCCCATTCTACAAAGACATACTGATAGGGAAAAAAAATGTACATTGTGATTCCTATATGGGGCTCACAATCTACATAAAAAAAAGATAGAAATATAGCACAAAATGTTATGAAAAAGCAATACCAGAATGAGTTTGATATACAAAACAAATACAGGTTTGTTGTAGAAAATTTACACATGCCCGATTTTCAAAATAGTTGAAAAAAAGTCATTAAGGTCAAAGTAGATTCAGACGTCTTGAACGCAGACGTATGAAGTTTGTGCTTCTTCTCACTTGTGCTGTCTATAGTTTATCTGATTTTTCCCATTTTTTTATGGTTTGCATGTCCATTGGTCTATGAACAACTAGATCACACACAGAATTCCTCCATTTTTTTCAAGGATACTTTGATCACATCCGTAAAAGCATCCATGAAAAAAATACAAACTTCAATTACGTCTGAATATACACATTAAAATGAATGGCTTTGTATGGTGTCTGCAAAAAATGTGGACGCCATACATGGGTGAAATACAGAGACGTGAATAAGGCTTCACCCCTCATGTATTGATCATATTGGTATATTTTAGTTACTTTTTATAAATTTAGTTACATTTGGTATATTTAGTTGCTTATTAGAGATGAGCGAACAGTGTTCTATCGAACACATGTTCGATCGGATATCAGGGTGTTCGCCATGTTCGAATCGAATCGAACACCACGTGGTAAAGTGCGCCAAAATTCGATTCCCCTCCCACCTTCCCTGGCGCCTTTTTTGCACCAATAACAGCGCAGGGGAGGTGGGACAGGAACTACGACACTGGGGGCATTGAAAAAAATTGGAAAAAGTCATTGGCTGCCGAAATCAGGTGACCTCCATTTTAGACGAATAGTGGATTTCAAATCCGGGTCATATGAGAATGTGAACTTTGTGACTATGAGACAGGGATAGCTGTACAGGCAGGGATAGCTAGGGATAACCTTTATTTAGGGGGGAATGTTATTAAAAATAACTTTTTGGGGCTCTATCGGGTGTGTAATTGTGATTTTTGTGAGATAAACTTTTTCCCATAGGGATGCATTGGCCAGCGCTGATTGGCCGAATTCCGTACTCTGGCCAATCAGTGCTGGCCAATGCATTCTATTAGCTTGATGAAGCAGAGTGTGCACAAGGGTTCAAGCGCACCCTCGGCTCTGATGTAGCAGAGCCGAGGCTGCACAAGGGTTCAAGCGCACCCTCGGCTCTGATGTAGGAGAGCCGAGGGTGCACTTGAACCCTTGTGCACCCTCAGCTCTGCTACATCAGAGCCGAGGGTGCGCTTGAACCCTTGTGCACACTCTGCTTCATCAAGCTAATAGAATGCATTGGCCAGCGCTGATTGGCCAATGTATTCTATTAGCCTGATGAAGTAGAGCTGAATGTGTGTGCTAAGCACACACATTCAGCTCTACTTCATCGGGCTAATAGAATGCATTGGCCAGCGCTGATTGGCCAGAGTACGGAACTCGACCAATCAGCGCTGGCTCTGCTGGAGGAGGCGGAGTCTAAGATCGCTCCACACCAGTCTCCATTCAGGTCCGACCTTAGACTCCGCCTCCTCCGGCAGAGCCAGCGCTGATTGGCCGAAGGCTGGCCAATGCATTCCTATGCGAATGCAGAGACTTAGCAGTGCTGAGTCAGTTTTGCTCAACTACACATCTGATGCACACTCGGCACTGCTACATCAGATGTAGCAATCTGATGTAGCAGAGCTGAGGGTGCACTAGAACCCCTGTGCAAACTCAGTTCACGCTAATAGAATGCATTGGCCAGCGCTGATTGGCCAATGCATTCTATTAGCCCGATGAAGTAGAGCTGAATGTGTGTGCTAAGCACACACATTCAGCACTGCTTCATCACGCCAATACAATGCATTAGCCAGTGCTGATTGGCCAGAGTACGGAATTCGGCCAATCAGCGCTGGCTCTGCTGGAGGAGGCGGAGTCTAAGGTCGGACCTGAATGGAGACTGGTGTGGAGCGATCTTAGACTCCGCCTCCTCCAGCAGAGCCAGCGCTGATTGGTCGAGTTCCGTACTCTGGCCAATCAGCGCTGGCCAATGCATTCTATTAGCCCGATGAAGTAGAGCTGAATGTGTGTGCTTAGCACACACATTCAGCTCTACTTCATCAGGCTAATAGAATACATTGGCCAATCAGCGCTGGCCAATGCATTCTATTAGCTTGATGAAGCAGAGTGTGCACAAGGGTTCAAGCGCACCCTCGGCTCTGATGTAGCAGAGCCGAGGCTGCACAAGGGTTCAAGTGCACCCTCGGCTCTCCTACATCAGAGCCGAGGGTGCGCTTGAACCCTTGTGCAGCCTCGGCTCTGCTACATCAGAGCCGAGGGTGCGCTTGAACCCTTGTGCACACTCTGCTTCATCAAGCTAATAGAATGCATTGGTCAGCACTGATTGGCCAGAGTACGGAATTCGGCCAATCAGCGCTGGCCAATGCATTCTATTAGCCCGATGAAGTAGAGCTGAATGTGTGTGCTAAGCACACACATTCAGCACTGCTTCATCACGCCAATACAATGCATTAGCCAGTGCTGATTGGCCAGAGTACGGAATTCGGCCAATCAGCGCTGGCTCTGCTGGAGGAGGCGGAGTCTAAGATCGCTCCACACCAGTCTCCATTCAGGTCCGACCTTAGACTCCGCCTCCTCCAGCAGAGCCAGCGCTGATTGGCCGAATTCCGTACTCTGGCCAATCAGCACTGGCTAATGCATTGTATTGGCTTGATGAAGCAGTGCTGAATGTGTGTGCTTAGCACACACATTCAGCTCTACTTCATCAGGCTAATAGAATGCATTGGCCAGCGCTGATTGGCCGAATTCCGTACTCTGGCCAATCAGCACTGGCTAATGCATTGTATTGGCTTGATGAAGCAGTGCTGAATGTGTGTGCTTAGCACACACATTCAGCTCTACTTCATCGGGCTAATAGAATGCATTGGCCAATCAGCGCTGGCCAATGCATTCTATTAGCGTGAACTGAGTTTGCACAGGGGTTCTAGTGCACCCTCGGCTCTGCTACATCAGATTGCTACATCTGATGTAGCAGTGCCGAGTGTGCATCAGATGTGTAGTTGAGCAAAACTGACTCAGCACTGCTAAGTCTGCATTCGCATAGGAATGCATTGGCCAGCCTTCGGCCAATCAGCGCTGGCTCTGCCGGAGGAGGCGGAGTCTAAGGTCGGACCTGAATGGAGACTGGTGTGGAGCGATCTTAGACTCCGCCTCCTCCAGCAGAGCCAGCGCTGATTGGCCGAATTCCGTACTCTGGCCAATCAGCACTGGCTAATGCATTGTATTGGCTTGATGAAGCAGTGCTGAATGTGTGTGCTTAGCACACACATTCAGCTCTACTTCATCGGGCTAATAGAATGCATTGGCCAGCGCTGATTGGCCGAATTCCGTACTCTGGCCAATCAGCACTGGCTAATGCATTGTATTGGCGTGATGAAGCAGTGCTGAATGTGTGTGCTTAGCACACACATTCAGCTCTACTTCATCGGGCTAATAGAATGCATTGGCCAATCAGCGCTGGCCAATGCATTCTATTAGCGTGAACTGAGTTTGCACAGGGGTTCTAGTGCACCCTCAGCTCTGCTACATCAGATTGCTACATCTGATGTAGCAGTGCCGAGTGTGCATCAGATGTGTAGTTGAGCAAAACTGACTCAGCACTGCTAAGTCTCTGCATTCGCATAGGAATGCATTGGCCAGCCTTCGGCCAATCAGCGCTGGCTCTGCCGGAGGAGGCGGAGTCTAAGGTCGGACCTGAATGGAGACTGGTGTGGAGCTATCTTAGACTCCGCCTCCTCCAGCAGAGCCAGCGCTGATTGGTCGAGTTCCGTACTCTGGCCAATCAGCACTGGCCAATGCATTTCTATGGGGAAAAGTTAGCTTGCGAAAATCGCAAACTGACAGGGATTTCCATGAAATAAAGTGACTTTTATGCCCCCAGACATGCTTCCCCTGCTGTCCCAGTGTCATTCCAGGGTGTTGGTATCATTTCCTGGGGTGTCATAGTGGACTTGGTGACCCTCCAGACACGAATTTGGGTTTCCCCCTTAACGAGTTTATGTTCCCCATAGACTATAATGGGGTTCGAAACCCATTCGAACACTCGAACAGTGAGCGGCTGTTCGAATCGAATTTCGAACCTCGAACATTTTAGTGTTCGCTCATCTCTATTGCTTATTATTGTCCACTACAAATTTTCACACCCTTTGTTGCTTTGCTTTAGAATTCTATTCATTCCTCCATGAGTCCTTAAAGACGTGTCTACTTATATCTCTTTTCTTCTTACTTTAAGAACTTTAACTAAGAGATAAATTATACAAATAAAGTACTAGACTATTATAATTACAACAAGGGAACATTAATTGGTATTGTCATATGTCTTTGCACATTTACATGTCTTCTGATATTTTTAAATGCAGAGCAGCATTACATATACTTACTTGTCAGGTTGAATTTGTTAAACAATACATTAAGTGTATTCATATTCATTAAACTTTAGTCAGGTAAGATGTAGATTTTCATTCATGTAGTCCATGCACATATGTAATGTGCTTATATAAAATATAATCTGTAAGGAAACATTTAGGTTTTGCATAAAAGCAATACATTTAGAAGATGTTTAAATATAAATGTAAAACTATATTGAATTTATATATTTATACTATATACTATATATTTTTAATCACATTTTATGTAGTTGCTCTTTCTAAACCTGAATGTAAAAGCAATATATGAATCCATGATCAAAAATTACTGATTGAGGTCTCATGCACATGACAACCATAAAATGTTTTAAAAAGCAATCAAAACATCAGATATTCCCCAAAATAGTAGATTAAATGTACAACTGGCCCTGCAAAAAAAGACACCTTGAAAAACTTTGTATATGGAAATAAAGAAAAGGGTGTCGGAATATGGTGACTGCCAAGAAATTTATTGTTAAAAAAAGTTTAGGATTTTTTAAAGTTGTTAAAACATAGCAAAAACTATATAAATTTGGTATCAGCATAATAGTACTGAACCACAGAAAACAGGTAACGTAGATTGGTTGCACAGCGAATGGAGTAAAAAACTACATACAAAGGCAGTTATTTCTCTAATTCTGCATGCATACATATACAGTGGGTAAGGTAGGTATTAAACATGCACTAATTTTGTGAATAAATATATTTAGAAAGGCGCAATTGATATGAAATTCTCACCAGATGTCAGTAACAACCCATCCAACCCACACAGGTAAAGAAATCAAACTATAGATGTCCATAAATTAAGATACATGTAATAATGAGACATGACATATTATTAAAAAAGCAATGGAAAGTCATTATACCAGCTGAAATCAGTGATTAGAAAAATATGTAAAATAGTGACTAAAAAGAAGAATAGTGAAAAATAATATCAGTTGGTTCAACTCATGGTCTATAAAAAGGTGTCTCATTATTAGGTGTCACATAATGGGTACATGATGGCCAGTGAACTGTCTCAAGACCTTCATGAACTTATTGTTGCAAAACATACTGATCGCATTAGTTACATAAAAAATTTCTAATCTAATGAAGGTTCCAGTGAACATTATTGAGGCCATAATATGAAAGTGGAATTTCACCATCAACCAGTCACTAACAGTGCAAGATTTCAGGCATTATCAGAAGAGTTGTCCAAGATCCAAGGAACAGCCGTGGAGAGCAACAGAAAGACCTGGAATCAACAGGTACAATTGTTTCAAAGAAATCAATCAGTAAAGCACTCAACCTCCATGGCCTGTATGCATGCTCACTGCACAAAATTCCATTGCTGAACAAAAAGCATGCTCAAGCGCATTTAAAATTTGCTCAACAATGTTTCGACAAGCCTGTGAAATACAAAGAGAATATAGTCTGGTCAGATGAGACCAAAGTAGAACTCTTTGGATACCATAATACACACCATGTTTGAAGACCAAAAGGCACTGCATATAACCCCCCAAACACCAAAATAACAGTAAAGTTTGCAGGTGGGAACATAATAGTGGGTGACTGTTATTCAGCATGCAGCACTGGCAAACTTCACATAATTGAAGGAAGGAGAAATGTACCAAGACATCCTTCCTAAAAATCTTCTGTTAACTACCAAGATGATGAAGATGCAAAGAGGGTGTTTCAACAAGACAATCATCCCAAACAAAAAGCCAAGGATACTCTCCATTGGTTTCAGAAAAATAAAATAAAGCTGCTAACATGACCTGAATCCCATAGAAAATATATGGAAGGAACTAAAGCACAGAGTTCATAAAAGGAGCCTCCAGAACCAAATGGACCAAAATCACAACTGAGCAATGCATGCAACTACTTTCTCCATACAGGAAGGGTCTTGAATCTGTCATCACCAACAATTTTTTTTGTACAAAGTTATAAATAAATGTCAGTAAGCCTGGTCAATACCTTTTTCCTGTGTCATTTCTCATTATTACACATAACTAGGGTTAAGGGGATATCATGACTCCATAGGGAGAGACCACCATATAGGTGTGTGGAGTCTTATTAAGCCATGAGCGCTCCACTGCAAAGGAACATGGGAAGAATATGCAAATCTGACTTCCATGATGTAATTAGGATGCCAGTGCCTCAAGTATGCACACCAATAGAGGGCGCTCACTGAGAATGTGCAAGTCTGTCTTCCATGATTTAATTAGGAAGATAGAGTCTCAGTCAAGCAAGCCTATAGAGGGCTCTCCCTTTAACATCATGCCGACCTTCTCAGAGGCCTTTGTTTGCAATGATGTTGGGATTATACCAGATACAGTCTTCTCAGCCAAGGACATCTGTTTTGATGTACTTGCATCTCGTCAGCTTGGCCCAGAGAGGACTGATCTGGCGGAAGTGCTTGTCTACCAGCTGGAAAAGATAGAGTATCTTCTGAAATGGAAAAGATTCTGACCCAGAAGACAACACTTGGTAGACCTGGCAGAAAAGAACCTGGGTTATCTTGCTGGTTATCCCTGAATGGGACCAAATGCCGCATCAATATTGTGCTGGTGGATTGACAATTTACAAAATTAAAAAAAATATATTTCTTACAAACTACCATAGCAAGCCTGATCTGGCCTGACTGCTGGAAACTCCGGACTATCATTCAAATATGATCCTCATGACTGAGGTAGAAACATTTCTTCCCCTTCTGAAAGACCAGTTGTTTACTACATTAAGTGTGCAGATGCACAACAATGCCACTGAATGTGCACCTCACCATACAATCAGAAAATGAGGAAAAGGAGTATAAGCAATGGCTTGTCCTGGGGAAGTTGGGGAAGGGAAATGGTCCAGTGTGAAGGAACTAGAGGAGGTGGATGAGTCCCATTGGTGTTGAAATTGTGCCTGCGCTGCACCTAGGAGGTGATGTCAGTTGTTATACTAGAAAGCAGTAGACCTTTCTGTGTTTCTAGGCCATGTCCTCTGAAACACAAATCAATGACACAGTGGGCCATGACAGTGAAAGTATTGTCCCTGCCCATAATTACTGCTCCACATATTGTCAGTGTGCACTGTTCCCCACATGGACATTTACAAGACGAGGTCCATATGGCCATATTAAGCAGGGAAAACTTTGCTCAAGATACAATGGCTGCTAGGTAGTCTTCATTGAAACTGTTTTCAGTTGGTGAAACAAGGTGGATTCCATCGCAAAGACTGCACTACCATTAACTTGGCCAAATGGTAGTTAAAGTTGCAGACCAGCCGGATGACTGGGTGCAGATTGCTGTTTACTGGACATATTACTTTATGGCTTATGACTGATGTTTGCATGGAGGAGAAATAGAGAGAGATGATAATAATGTATGAAAATGATGATGACCATGTGCAAGGTGTGAATGTCACCTTTTTACAAAGATGATTGTGGGGAGTAGAAATAGAAAGGCTTTGCTCACTTGCCAACACTGCCAATTTTGTTTTGCCAAATATGCAGCCATTTTGTGATGGCATTTCATGTGAATACAGGGAGATCTAGTTCCTACACTTGTGACTGCATGCCCCTGGGCTAATTATCTGCTTAATGCATGGCTTGGTTGGCTCATTCACATCTGCGCCCGTACTCCGTTCTGCGGGTTTCCATTTGCTGCACAAAACAGAGGCAGGAGACGGAAATCTGCCGGCATGTTTCAATCCCATTCATTTGAATGGGCTTGAAAAGTGTCCGGCCGTGTGCGCTGGTGAGCGTTTTATGCTCTTCGTGGCAAAATATAGTTGGACATGCAGTACTCTGTGTCTGGTTTTAAAAAATCCAGTTTCACCGCAGAGCACATAATACGCTCACTGGCGCTCACGGCCGGACTCGGCATGACAGGTTTCCGTCTTCTGCATGCAGAAGACGGAAACCTGAAGATGGAGATCGAACGCTGTTGTGAACCCAGCATTACCTAGCTCTAGTTACTTCAAAATTTAGAAAGAGAGAAATGTGCATATCTGAGTAGATTTATTACTATCCCAAATCAATACGTGGTGGTGGCGTGAATCTGGGTTGCATGGATTGTGCTTGAGTGTGATTTATGCTTAATTTGCAACTAGAGTGAAGAATTAATGCAAGATTTAGTGAGTAGCGTGGCATTTGCATTGGTTAATCTCTCTCCCATAAAAACTATAGACCACATCTTGCAGCTCTAGTCCTGACTCCCAAATTGAATCCTAAAATTTCTTCTTTAGGCTGAGGCTCCACATTGCAGAAACATAGTTTTTGTGGTGCAGATTTTGCGTTTTTTTTTTTAACCAAAGGCAAAAGTGGATTAAACAAAAAATAGAAGTAAAAGTACTTCTGATTTATTTCCAGGGGCGTACCTTGAGAGGGTGCAGTTGGTGCAGTCGCCCAGGATCCTTAGGGGGCCCATAAGCATTGGCATCAGTATTGAGATTGCACCTTCCATTTGGAGCATAAGCCAAGGAGACCCACAGATTACTCTAACTACACTAAGGTTGATTAAAATTCTTAGCTTCCATAACAATTACTATCAAGAATTCACTTTAGGGATGAGGTAGGGGGCCCCGGAAAAAAGATTTCACCGGGCCTACAAGACTTTATTTAGACCACTGTATATTTCCCATTCCTTTTGTAACCATCCTTGGCTTTGGCTAAAAAAAAAACACAGCAAAATCCTCAACAAAAAAAAGCTGTGTTTCTGCCTTAGCCTTATATAGGATATTTATTAAGAAGGTTTATGACCATGATACATTAGATCTGTTATTGGTCACTACCTCTTTTTCCTGATCTGTTTGAAAAACAGATTCTTGAAAGGTAAGGTCCATACTTCATTGTTATGAAACGTGAAGTAGATGTATAATACGTCTAAGGCCCCACATTGCAAAAAAAAAACTTATTTATTTGTAGATTTTGTTGCAGTTTTTTGAATTTAGCAGAAGGGAGAAAAATAAGTGCATCCTTAATATTTCTCATTCCTATTGAAGCCACCCTTGGCTTTTCCTCAAAAACAGCAGCAAAATCTGCTACGGAAAAAAAGCCTCTCCGCAATATGCGGTTTTAGCCTAAAAATTGGAGAGATAGGTCACTGATCTAAATTAAAAGATGGCTCTAAAGATGTCTTATTAAACAGTTTAGTTGTAGATTTGTTTGCATAAACATTTGGTTTTAGCATTCCCACACATTTGTAGAATGTCTATTGTCTAATTGATATGTGATGACAGTAAGGCTCTATTCACACAAGTATTTGTAAATGGTTGTTACTTTTAAAAGCAAAGAGAGTATATGGCGCTAATCACATGATTATTTTTAACAGATCATTTAAATGGTCCTTCAAAAAAGTCTAAATCTAAGAGGGAACCTTGAAAAATTTGTGCCCCACACATGGAAATTGGGCATGGAAGATAGACCATTTTGTCCACTATTCAATTTCATGAGGTTGTCTGAGTAAAGCTTTTAATGGAAAAATCCCTTTTCCTCAGTATCTGATCTGCATTCAATAGAAGGTACTGACAGCAAATTGTAGGACACATTTTAAGTATAAAAAACATTTTGGTGTCTCTATGAATTAGATGTTTCAGTGTTACATCGGTGATACTGCTGATTTTCTCCTGCTTTCCAGAACAATTCTGTTCTTACATTTTGTAAATAGACTTTGAATGAACATACAGATTTGCAGACTGTTTAATAAGCTCATTAGGCTATGCTTGTGAATAGGTAGTACTGTACCTTCCAAGATACATGTATTTAAGATTGCATTGTATTCAACATGTGTAAGCTATGAGTAAGAACCTAATTAGCTCAAACTACGTCAATGAGGCTGTTATGCTTTTAATTCATTAAAACGATTTATTCACTCTTTGCATTTACTCCACTCAAGCTAATAAGCTTATTACAAATCACCTGAGAGAGCGCTTTAAAAAAAATATGTGAACCTCACAGACTATATTCCCAGTCTGAGGAAGAATCAGAATTTGCCAAGGTCTGTGGGACCCACAACAATGTGATGGTATTGACTATGTTTACAGATGATGAGTAGTAGGAACAAGTTGTGGACTCTCATACCCTCTTCCCAAAAGAGTAAGTAATATACAACTGTACCATCATTTACAAATATACTGCACTCCATTTTGCAGGTTAAAAATTAACATTGAAATAAGTTTTCCTCTACATCAGTCGATCAGTGGGCTGCCCATCATGGAAATATAGAAACTGCACTGATGAGGCTAGCTACAATATCAGCGCAGTTTCCATTTCTAGAAAAGATGAAGGACATCATAGTCACATTACCAGCCAGAGAGAAGTACAGCTGTATTAAGGGGCCTGAGAATGGTAATCCATTCGGGGGAGTCCGCATGGGGACACCCCCCCCCTGAAACGGACTACCGAATCCATTGGAAAGCGGGGTGCAGTGAAAGCAGACGTACCCCATAGACTATATGTGGACAGAAAAGTAGTTCACATATGTGGCAGTGTGGAGGGGTAAGGGTCTGTTCACATGGAGGAATTTGCCATGAATTTATAGATGGTCATGAAAGTATCAAGATTTAACTCAGTAAAATCTAGTCATACACTTATCCAACATGTGTGCTTAGAACAGTAGTATAAAGTATGCTCAGAAGCTTTTTTTGAACTGCCATATAATTGAGAGGACAGATCTGTACATGCAGGACTCTGAAGATATATGTGGATCGCAGAGGTGGGACCTGTAGATATTCCATACATGTCTAGGATGAGAATATCCCTTTTTTATCTATGGCCAGCTTCAACAAAAATATGACTGTTCTTCTAAATAGTTGTGTTTTCCATTTTTGTTCATTTCTGTAAAAATGAATAGAGAAAGAACAACTACAGTATACTGGTTATTACTTTTGCATTAGATTCTCAGCAACTTGTATATCAACTCCACTGAGATTTTTACTGTACTATTACTTTACTATTTTTTTGTATATATTGCCTTCTTACATTGAGTATATTATGAAAAATGTTGTTTTACCCCATAAAATCAATTTGGGATATCACAGATTGTAATCTTCTCAATACTACTAAATGTCGTTAAATGACAAACTGTCGTCTACGACAATGCCAATTTGGCTGGAGTTTGTAAACAAGCAGATTGGACTAGTGAAAGTTTACATAATAATGGCTCAATTGTACAGGAAATAATAATGCAAATTGAATTCTTCCTTAGATGGACATTCACACCTGGTGTAGCACAGAAAGATATCTAGCACTGTAAAATGTGTATTTTATCTTCCTGCAGAAAGAAATATGAATTGGAAAAAAAGTTAATTAGGAAATGTTGATAAATTGATGAACTGAAGCAGCCAGGGAAATTTGTACAAATTACAAAATCATTTTCATTAGCAAGTCCTTGCTGCAATGAGTGAATATTACATTACATTAGCATGCAGTAAGAAAAGGCTTGTTAAGTAACAAAGTACATTGTATTCCTCTGTGGGTATGAAATGAATAAAGGTTTTTTTGTGGATATACTTTTTATGGATGTGGGATATGATAGATGTGCAAGGCAGTGAATGTAGCACAGCTGGGAATAAAACAGTATTAAAAATGTGCAATTCAGCACGTGTGGGCTGCTATAGAAAGTGATAATAGCATCAAGTCTGGTCAGTGATGAATGTGATGAATGAATCATCACATAAATTCACTTTGATTGGCATACTTGGCACTAACCACCATTACAGTAATTTTACAATTATTTGACATTTTAAATATGGCTGCATTGAGAGTACTTTGAAAAGAAGTTGGTATTAACCTTTAAATAAATACAAAAACTCTTTTCTCCCTGAGCCATGGCATACTGTTTAATACATGGCATACATTAATCAAACATGAAATAAACCCTGCTGTTTGCCGAGTAACTTCCTCCGTAGTTCACAAGCCTGACAGATTATAAATATTATTCACACACATGACATTTTGTTATGTTACAAAGAAAACCACTTTATAATCCAATAATTTCACTGCTCCATGGATGATAGAATGAGCATATCATTGACAAGTGAATGAGATTTTTAACTCTTTAATAGTGAGGACCGTTTGGGCCTTAAAGGGGCTCTATCATTGGGAAAATTCATTTTGAACTAATCACATCCTTGCATAGCCTTTAGAAAGGCTATGCCACACATACCTTTAGTATGTAAATTGTCTCAGTAGTGCTTTAATGAGCCTGTTTTATTCATATGCTAATTAGCTTACAGCCAGCACAGGAAGTTCCCATCAGCACTTGTCTCTGCTATTATCTCCTATGTGTGTGTGCAAACAGGAAGCAGGAAGTCACCAGCAGCAGCAGCCTGTGCTCTACACATATATAGGAAAGAATAGCAAAGAGGAGTGCACAATGAGATTTCCAGGGTGCATCAAGAGGCTAATTAGCATATGAATGAAAACGGTCTCATTTAAAAATTTAAAACCACTCCATTCACCATGAACTCTACAGTGGTCTCGCTGCACTGTTGCTCAGATCTCATTTTAATATTGTAGCTCACTTATTAGGATAGGTTAATTTTTTTGTTTTTTTGTTTTAGACAGCTAACTTAAAGGGGTTTTCCAAGTAAAAAATGTTTTTTTTTTTTTTTTTTTGGGGGGGTATCTCTAGGAGCTCCTGGTATCTCCTGCCATGTAACTTCCACACTAACCCTTCTCATTTTACTCCCTTCCTTACTCCTGCCCCCTTCCTCTGTCCCTCCCTCCTCTCTCTCCCTCCCATACAGACCCTTCCTGTATCTATCTATCTATCTATCTATCTATCTATCTATCTATCTATCTATCATCTATCTATCTATCTATCTATCTATCTATCTATCTATCTATCTATCCAGCCTTTCCCTACCTACTCAGTCCAACCCCCCACCCATATTATATACTTACCACAACTCATCTTTCTTTACAGATTCTGCAGGGTGCATGGTCTTCTCCATCACTGCTCTGTCCTATGCAGCAATGATCCACCTCTACTGTGCATGTGTAAGGCTTTCCACTTATCCCAGACAACCCCTTTAAGTCTCCTAGCTGCTCTCAGCTTCAGATCTTTGACATAACACGTATTACATCACATAGTGTATTTGATCTTTAAGTATTCTAAATATGTTAAACTAAATTACCGTATATACTCGAGTATAATCCAAATTTTTCAGCACAGTTTTTGTGCTGAAAAAGCCCTCCTCGGCTTATACTCAAGTCAAGCAACAAAAAAAAATGTTTTTTTTGTTTTTGTTTTTTTTTCTTGGGGGGGTGTCTATGACCAGCCGCAATAGTAATGTATAGAATCTCCCATAAAATTGTGGGGAAAAAAAGAAGCTTTAAATAAATATAATAAAAAAATAAATTAAATAAAAGTTCTAAATCACTCCTTTCCCTAGAATGCATATAGAAGTTGAAAATTACTGTGAAACATATACACATTAGATATCCTTGTGTCTGAAAGTGCCCGGTCTACTGAATATAGGATATCTGCAGTGCACCTGTTCTGTCGGGAAGGGGTTAATAGGAGCACTGCAGATACGCTATATTCAGCCAGGCTGAATTCCAAGTGGGCGAAAAAAAAAAACAGTCCTTAAGCTCAGGGAAGGGGCAGACAGACAACCAAAACACCCCCTCCCCTTCCCCAGCACACAGCAACTACTGCACCCAAAAACTCTGACCATTTTAATTTTTGAAATTTTCCAGTAGCTGCTGCATTCCCCCCCCCCCCCCCCCCTCGGCTTATACTCGAGTCAATAAGCTTTCCCAGTTTTTTGTGGTAAAATTAGGGGCCTCGGCATATATTCGAGTTGGCTTATACTCGAGTATATACGGTATGCTTAGGAACTGTTTGCGTTTTCTTTTATATTACTAGAATCCTGGAATGCGAAGTTACCGACTTACTGATGTAGCTATACTTTTAGGATATTAGTTTTTATTTATTTTTTTACTTTTCAAAGGGAAAATGCTGTCAAAATTAATCTGTCATTCATTTTTTTTTTAAGCTTTACAGTAAAATGCAAAAGAAACTTTAGCATAGTTTATGGATTTTAGCAAAAGGATCTGAGTGATCTGTAAAATGGGCTCAATAAAAAAAATCAATAGTTATTTAAAATCACCCATATGACCATGTGATCTCTTCCCGTGCATGTGAAATATCAACACATTTTATTACATTACTGTTCTGAGGGTAAAGCTTTATTATGCTACAGTAATTTATATATTAACAGTCAAAGAAGTTGCCCAGTGGCAAAAAAATACTCTTTACTATTAATCATATTGACTATTTCAGAGTCCCCTTCCTCGTTCAGACAGCTCTACTTTTGTGTACAGTCCAACACTGTTGTTGATGGAATGCTTGACGGGAGCTAGCCAAGCCTACCCCCTACTCTGTCTGCATTAACTGTGATGGACAATGGTTCCTAGGAATCTTTAAATCCAATCTTTAGTTCTATAAGGCAAACACAGCTGAGGCTAAGTCAAAGAGAAAGTGACTTGTATTTCTATGGAAAAATAGATGAGAAGAAGTGGATGCAGACTCAAAATGTAACCATACACTGCACTGACAATTGCATTCTATGCATTTTAACATTTAAAATGCTCCAAAAGTTGTGGTTGTTGATGTTGCTGTTTTTACTCCTGACACTTGTAGCTGTCACAATGACAGAGGAGGTGGAGTGCTGTCTGAGTGAGGTGGAGTGGGAGCGGGGCAGAGGCCATCTGGGTATGTGTTTGTCTAGAAGTTACAGTGGTCTCCCTAATCACTACGACAAGATGGGTATAGAGCTTATCCAACTTTTTTGTTACCCAAAAAGCCACGAACAATTGTTTTAAAGGAGGACCAGGCTGATAACTCAAGATTCTTTAGCTTAGCATCGAAATTTGGAACTTTCAACAATTTTCTTATTTGAGGCCCAACAAATATGCCCTCCTTTAGTTTTGCTTCACTTAAACTGGGAAACATTTCTCTGAAACATGAGGTGCCCATGATTTCTCCTGATCACCAAGAGCACAATCAAAGTACAGTTTATAAGCCTTCTTGAGTAAACCAGTTATTGGCTTTTTTTGTGTTTTTGGAGTAAACCTCCTGCACACATAACAAAAGTTGTGAGGTTTGTTTAAACAACTGCAACATTGAGTAGTTGCCATTAGACATAGGTGTCTCAAATGTGCTACTTCTTTGAGATAACAGTCTGTAACAACACTATATGCTTAAACAAATAAAATTCTTCATGTACAACGCTCAAGAACAAAGTCTGAGTTTTGATTCGTATAGCTTCACCTCCCTTGCAGAAACTTGGCCTTAGATACTTTTTTGGCTGACTCAAACAACCTTTCTGCTAACTCAAAAGCCACTCTTTCTGCTGACTCAGCAGCCGCTATTTCTACTGGCTCAACAACCTAACTTTATGCATCTGGTGACTTTATGATATCATCATTTCTTTTGCACGCTGCATAGACCACCCTGCAAAAGAAAGACTGCAGACCAGTCGGGAGCCTTTACAAGGCTCCCGGCTGTCATGGAAACATGACATGTAGCACAGTAGACACCAGGTGGCTATAGCGGCCGCCCGACTCCCAGGTTAAACACCCGACATGCGCCATACTAGTACGGCGGATGTCGGGAAAAGGTTAATTAAAAAAATGTTATTTCTTGCCCAAAAGAGTAAAAATATTTTTTACTAACTGTATTGTCTTCTTCAGTACAAAAGTATATTTAAGGCTGAGGCCTCACGTTGCAGAAACACAGCTTTTTTTGATGCAGATTTTGCTGTGGTTTTTTGAGCTAAAGACATGAATGGATTGAGCAGAAGGATGAAGTATAAAACTTCCTATATTTTTCCTATTCGTTCTGTAGTCATTCTTGGCTTTGGCTAAAAAAACACAGCAAAATCTGCAACAAAAGAACGGTGTTTCTGCAATGTGGGGCCTGAGTCTAAAGAATGTGTAGATGAAATTTCTCCATTGTCAGCAGTCAGTACTGTCAGACAATATAGATAATTGCATGGCAATGGAAGGGTTAACTGTCTGCAGCAGACTCACTGTTTTATATCTGTCTATTCACTTCTATTCTGACACTACTGATCTGCCTATGTATAATTATTACTTGAGTCTCTAAGTCAGTGGTTCTCAACCTTTCTAATGCCGTGACCCCGCAATACAGTTCCTCATGTTGCGGTGACCCCATTCAGTTTGGAACACGCGTCCATAACGGCGTGTGTTCCAGCTGAATAGCGCTGCTGCAGACAGTAGCGTGGCTTCTCAGTGGCTAAAGCCATCAGAAATATGTATTTTCTGATGGCTTTAGGCATACCTTGCAACTTTTGAAGATTAGAAAGAGGGAGGAAATATGCGGCACGCGCAGCTGCGAATTTAGATCTGCCCACTTTTATGTTGACTCTGCCCATTCTCATTCATTTTTTATGTGCTCCCACACAGTATAATCCTCCTACAGTCACCCGTACATTATATGTCCCCCCGCCATCTCTCCCCCAGTTTCATATAACCCCTTCATCTGCCCACAGTTTCATGTCCCCCATCTCTTCCCCCAGTTTCATGTCCCCATCTGTTCCCCAGTTTCATGTTCCCCCATCTCTGCCCAGAGCTTCATGTCCCCCCATCTCTGCCTCCAGTGTCAAGCCGTACCCCCCTTCATCTGCCTACAGTTTCATGTCTCCCCATCTCTTCCCCCAGTTTCATGTCCCCATCTGTTCCCCAGTTTCATGTTCCCCATCTCTGCCCAGAGCTTCATGTCCCTCCATCTCTGCCCCCCAGTGTCATGCCATCCCCCCTTCATCTGCCCCTTCATTATGTTCAACCTTAATGTTTAAAACAAAAAAACAAACAAAAAAAAACACACTTACCTTCCAACGCTCCCCCGCTGCCTGCTCAGTCTCGCTCACTCATATAGTTGTAGCCGCGATGTGACGTCATCACATTGCGGCTACACATACAGAAGTCGCAGCACAGCGTTAAAGCAGGATCTGGCTGTGTCAGCTCCTGCTTTAATCACCTGTGTTTCCAACTCATCGGCGTCCTCCGGGCGCCGATCAGTTGAAACCGGGACATACCTCCCATCGACCAGGACGGTTGGGAGGTATGTGGTGACCCCTGTGTTTTGGTCGTTCGACCCCCGCCGGGGTCGCGACCCACAGGTTGAGAACTGCTGCTCTAAGTCCTCCTATGCAGTGAGACTGATCGCCGAAGTGTGTACTTGTTCACACTGCGATAACTGAAAGCTGATCACAATTGCACAAGCTTATATAGTCAATATGACATCATCACTCTAAGGTCCACCTATCACTGTCTATTGGCTGAGAGGATGCCAGCTGTTGCTATCACATGATGTGTGAGACACTGCGCACATGACATTGTCTACTCTGTATTTCCTGGTCTAATACGTCACATGGCCACATGGGACAAGCTCAGCTTCTTATGAACTCATTCACTCATCTCTAGCAGATTAAACAAGAATAGACCCAGCATTCCAAGATTATGAAGATGATGGAGAGATTAGAGACGGATCAGTAGTTAACAGCACGGAACATGTTAAGGAAGGATTCCTTCAGTAGAGGGGTTATGACAGCTTGTTTGAGAGAAGAGGGAAAGATTACAGGAGAACGGTTACTAATTTTAGTATGTTAAGTAGTGATGGGTGGCGAGAGAGACTGGAGAAGTTGTGAAGGAAAAGGGTCACTATTCCAGGTAGTAGGGCGAGAAGAAAAGAGGAGCTGGGAAACGTCTTCTGTAAATGGATCAAAAGATGAGAATGAGCAGAATGATGTGTAGTAGGTAAGGGGATCAATGCTGCATTGTGAAATTGTTTCCTGACTGGTTTTATCAAATTTTCATGGACCTGGTGTTCGAGAGAGAACAGTTAAAAGGGACAGGGACAGGATAAGGAGAGGGATTACAGTGAATATTGATGAGGTTAGTAGGACTTCTATGTATACTGGGAGAAGTAAAGTTACTGAAAGATGATGGGTACTTTCCTCTAGCCACTAGTAAGAGCATAATAGACAAAGACAGAAGGTTGTGCAGTGAATTATTTGGGCATTTCTGTTTGATAAAAATTTCTGTGTCATTGATAAAATAAATATAGGAATTAGGGTGGTTAAAGAGAGTGAAAAGTGTGTGAGAGCTGTATATGGGGTGTGAAAGAACAGAGAAATGAATGTGGATAGCGTGCACTGGTGGTATAGATGGTAGGTAGTTTTGTATGAGAGCAATTGCTAAGAGCAGAGATCTAGATGTCATGTTGCAGGCATGGCGCCAATGGCTCTGACATGAAAGTGCACAATTATGGTATTGAGCACTAACTATTTGCTCAGTCCAATGTACCATAGTAAAGTGAGGAGCAGGAATGGGTTAAAGGGACTCTATCATTAGAATCCCATTTTTAGCTAAACCCATGTAGGAATAGCCTACGGCGGCACTGGAGAGTTTTCTCGCAACACTGGAGACACCCCCAGTGCTGTTTGAGCGCTGGAGACCGCCCTCAGTGCTGTGAGAAAATGAATTAGAATATGGCCAAAAACTGAGATATCTAAGGAACAGCAGTGCAGAGAAGACATTTAAAGGTAGGGGAAGAATAGCCTTTCTTAAGGCTATTCCGACGTGGATTTAGCTTAAAATGGGATTCTAATGATAGAATCCCTTTAAGCTATGGTTTTTAACAAACTTATTTAACCTGAAAAATATCTTTGAAGCATCCGTATTTGAAAAAAAAATTAAGATTTTCGTCCATCTGTAGTCTTGAAATGCTTTTTGTGAGAACCAGCCTTTCAAAACAATATAGGGCTACCCACTGATTATATTGTGAATAGTGTTGAGCTGATCTTGAGATTTCAGAATCGTTTTTAAAATCCGACTTTCGATCATCTTCCAGCCGATCCCGATCGAGAAATTTTCTCAATCGCCGATCGGGATCCAATCTTTCCGGATCCCGATCGCTCAGCCCTAATTGTGAATTATGGACTTGCAATGGTTTTGCAAGATTGTTGCAATATTGTATTGAATTTCTTTTCTGAGAAATTTGAGGGATCCCGGTGCGATTAAAGGGAATTCCCTCATCTGAAACCACACAGTCAAAATGTTACTTACTATACTTATGATAAACGATTCACAGCACAGTAAGACCAATAAATCTTCATTATTAAAAATAAATAATCAAGATCTATGCTAACCTATTTCCCCATGGTGTGAAATACTGAGCATACAACTGGAAAGTGAAGTGGTGGTTATAACCTGCCAGATTCTTGGGAGATGTAGTTGGTTAATAGCCACATGGTATGTCACATGGTACAAGTATGTGCCTGCCCACGAAAAATGAAAGGAGTAGAGCTGTATCCAGAAATAAAGAGGCTAAAGCCTGTCGAAGTGACAATGTAGAGGGTTTTTTTTGCAATTGATAGTGTTAGCATAATGGTGTACAACACTCCAGAGATGTCTCTTTTTTACAGTTCTTGGGATAACCATTAAGTCAGTCATTTTTCATTCTTTTGTGCTTATGAGCCACACAGAATTTTTACCTTTTGCTTGTATATCTTCTAAGATATATTTTCAATCGTATTGATTGTGTTCAAAGCCAAACTGAAAGTCACTAAAACAAATTATAGGTTCCATAATATAAAGTTATAATAGCAACAAAATCATAGAAAAAGCAGAAGATTGAATGAAATACTCTATAAAATCCATATAATGAACTATAATTAATTTCTAGTTTTGTGTCTTATATTTTTTATACTGGTGAATGTTAGCTGTCTGAGATCACTACCAATGACTATCAATGTCTGCAGCAGTCATATTCAAGTAAAAGTTTAGTGCTATGTTTAAATCCAATGAAGGTGACTTTTAAGTAAGTGAAACATTGGTAAAATAAATCACGCTGTAAAAATGAATGTCCTTGTGTGCATTCATAATTCACTTTACTGTTGTCCTGATGAGCTGAATGAATCCAGGGTAAATTCAGATCTTTTCAAGAATATATAAAAATGAAAAGATAACTATTCATTTGCTGCATCTTGTAAATGTATAATATTGTAATAGTATAGACTAATTTGTTTTAGCTCTTTTAATTGTTATTTATGCAGCAATATAATACGAAGACTGCTGTTTCTGCATCATTTAAAAGAGACTTGTTAGCAAATATACTAAGAAATTATTTTCAAGGTTTTTTTAATTGTTTTATGTTAAATAACAGTCTGCTTACAGTACAATGCAGACGTTCTAGAGAGGAGTGGAAACGTGTTGCAAAGAATTGACAATTAAAAATTATAGAGAAATCTAAATCAAATCAATATTTGGTGTTACCTGGTGTGCATAGAAAAATGAATGCTGTTTTGAAGGGAAAGAGTGCTCACATGAAAAGTGTATTTGATTTAGATTTTTTGTATCCATTTGCCTAATTTGGTTAATTAAAATTTTAAAAAATAAACAACACACCTATTTTTTCAACACCTGCAAGTTCCAGCTAAAATCTTGCTTCAGCACCACAATTAGAGCTCATGTCACAATAAAACATGGTCATATGGCATTTAATGTCTTCCACTATAATAGCACTCCCCATGATCCAACCCCACAGCGAGTATGGTGGGGATGTCCATATGTATCCCGGGCTTTCTGGACCCAACATACCGGATTGATCCTTCCACAATGGGAGGAAGTCAGTCTGTGCATCTACATAGGGTGACTTCCACTATACACTGCAATACACGAGTAAGTAGAACATTTAGCAAAGAAAGAGTGTCAAAAGCCAGCAAACCTGTGTGGGCTGATGACCTGTTTATAGAATTTTCATAACTAGAGATGAGCGAGTAGTATTCGATCGAGTAGGTATTCGATCGAATACTACGGTATTCGAAAAACTCGTACTCGATCGAATACTACTAGCTGTTCAAAGTTAAGATTCGATGCAGAACCAACATTGATTGGCAGAATGCAATATATTGCCAATCAACGCTAGTTCTTCTCTTACCTTTAGAAGTCTTCTCCCTGCGCAGCGTCCCTGCGTCCTCTTCCGACTCTGCATTCACTCTGCTTAGGCATCGGGCCTGGGCAGAGCCGACTGCGCATGTTCGCGCTACAAGAAAATGGCCGCTTACACTGTAAGTGGCCATTTTCTGGTAGCGTGGGCATGCGCAGTTGGCTCTGGCTAGGCCCAATGCCTAGCAGAGTGAATTCAAGGCCGGAAGAGGACGCAGGGACACTGCACAGGGAGAAGAATCCAGCCCGACCCTCACTCATGGACTTGGTAAGTAGAATTTGATCTAATGTTGCGCACCCCTGAAACGAGCATTTCCCCCCATAGACTACAATGGGATTTGAAACCCATTCGAACAGTCAAACAGTGTGCGGCTGTTCGAATCGGAGTTCGAACCTCGAACATTTTAGTGTTCGCTCATCTCTATTCATAACCCACCCAAGACTTTATTGGCAAATACGCTGTAAATCACACAGGTAATGCTAACATTAACCATTCCAGGAGAAGAGGGAAATAAAGGTGTTACAGCAGGGTGTGGTCTAAAAATCAGTTATAGAGATGAGAGAATACAGCAGTGTTCAGACAGAGTAACAAGAATCTAAAGCAAAGAATCATAACTGAACATACCTCCCACACCCCAGAGTGCAAGCAAAGGGTGGAGCAGAGACCTGAACAGGCAGAGACGTTACAGTAGTAGCTACTGGACCCTCACCAGACTAACCAGCTTTTGAAGGATTCTATGTTTTCTCTGCCTCGTAGCCTAGATCAGAGAGGAATACTACAAAAGCTGTTGTGCCTGGTATAACTGCTTATTAGTTTTTGAAATGTGGGTCTCTGCTGACAGAAGCTGGGTGCAACATATTGGGCATTGAAATGGTGCATGTCTGAATAAAATTGCAAATTTCACTTTTTATTATCCGCTGTGCAAACATTTCTGGAAATTAAATTAATGCATCACCCAAGGGTTAAAAATTCTTGCTACACCACTTGTTAAATCCCTTGAGGGGTTTAGTTTCCAAAGTGGGGTCACATGATTGCAGATTCCACTTTACTTGCAATTCAGCAGCTTTGCAAACGTGACATGACGTCCAAAAACCAAATTGTGCTCCAAAAACCAAAGTAGCGCTCCTTGCCTTCTGTGCCCAACTGTGTCCAAACAGCAGTTTATACACACATATGGCATCATTAAGTAAGTTATCCAGGGTACAACAGTAGCAAAAATGTGGGCATAAACTGCATTTTGGTTACATAGCAAGGCACAGATTTAGTTTTGTAGATGGCAATTCACGTTTTCACCCTAAAATTGCCCCTGCAAATTGAAATTTCTAGAGAAATTCTAATTTACTGGCACCTCCAGGGTTCTGCAAACACAACATGGCATTCAAAAAGTCCCTCTAAATTTATACTATAAAAGCTAAAAAGTATGGCTCTCCTTCCCTTCTGAGCCCTGTTGTGTGCCCAAGCAGCAGTGAACACCCACATTTTTTGCACATGGGATAACCAACTTAATAGTTTTAGGATTGCGTGTCTCTAATGACACAAATTGGGCACAACATTTTGGGCCCTGAAATGGCATATTTCTTTAAAAAATTTAATTTTCACTTGAGATCAAAATGATATTCAAAGAAATCCCCTGATGGGTATAGTTTTTACAATGGGTCATTTTTGAGGGGTTTCCATTTTACTAGTACTCTAGTACAATGGACTAGCCTCTGTAAATGTGACAAAGCATCAGAAAAGTATTCAATTCTGCGGTCCAAAATCCAGATAGCACTCTTTCCATTCTGAATCCTTTCTCCTTACACATACCCATACAATATTCTATGACCACATTTTTCATTTGAAAAAATGAAACATTTGAGGCTAAATGGACAGTTTATACACAACACAGGGTGAAGGGATACCAATCTAGATATAAAGGGGTTCCCCCAAATGGAAAATAGGTTAAAAATTAATTAATTAATATTCAAACCATTAAAATTTCAATGCAGGTGATGTCACCTCCACCAATGAAACAGTAGTACCCCCTGCCCACCAATAAATTGTAAAGGGAAAAACAATGTGTATTTGAAAGGATTATCATAGCAAGAGGTAAGTATCCAGTCCACAACCCAATATTTGAGAATGTGGTCTGAGCTGGCTTCCAGATAGGCCGATGTAGTGCGGTTACAACCACAATTCCTGGAGCCGCGGTGGTAGGCTCCGGTACTTCAGAAAGACTGACTGGGGAGTAGCGGAACACAAGGAATTCAAGCCTTAACTTCAATGTCACTATAAGAATTATTAGCTTGAGTTTGAAAAAAAGTATGAAAATTGTACAGTAGAAGATTTGAAACAAGTGATTTGGAGTAATGAGACAAAGGTCAATAGACTGGACTCTGATGGGCACAAAGGGGCCTGGAAGAAACAAGAAAAAAGAGGGCTTACAGATTGAGAAATTGAAAGAGCTGCCAATTTTGGTGGAGAAAGCCTGATGACATGGGGTTGTTACACAGCCAAAGGCATTGGATACTTGACGAGGATGGATGTTGGACTCAATGCTAAGCTATATGTGAGTATCCTACAAAAGAAGTTACTTTGTACACTGGGTATGACAAATGTACCAGAAGGACAATGACCCAAAGCATACATCAAGATTAGAGAAGAAGAAATGGTGTAATGGCAATGAAGTAGAGGTGCTGGATTGGCCCCAACAGTCCTCAGACCTCAACCTAATCAAACACTTCTGGATAGAGTTGAAGAAAAAACTGTATTTTACCCAAGTGAGAAGAGCAGTATATACCGACTTTGGGATTGTGTATAAGAGAGCTGGGTTCAGATTTTGGTTGATACATACTTGAATCTGATCAACAGCATGCCCAGAAGGATGCAGGTAGTGTTGAAAGCCAAAGGTGGATTTACAAACTACTAACAAAATAATAAAAATTAAAATTTAGATTGTTAGGAGCAAAACTGTAGCAATGCAGTTACATGACAAGAATTTTCCTAATTATAAGCTAAATAGATGCAAGTTATATTTATGTATGAGGTAGCCAAGATGATTGTATATAAAATGATGGCAGTCTCAAATTCTAAGCCAGACCTGGGCAATGTCCAGCCCCCGGGCCACATCTGGCCCTCTGACTGCTTCTGTCCGACCCGCATAGCTAGTGGAAGGTTTTTCAAGGACCTGTGATGATGTCATCACAGCCTATCACCAGGATAGGCTATGACTCGTTAGTGGGCGGAGCCACACGGGACTGTGTGCTTGCTGCAAGCTGCCGGCAATGGGGGCTGCTGGATGATAAAGAGAGAAGAGACAGCATGTGTGAGCAAGAGGGGGGGACTAGGGGCAGATAGAGGGCGACATTAAACTGGGGCAGCTGGAGGAGGATATTAAACTGTGGAGGTAGCTAGAGGGGGACATGTCTGCCTCTAGTTGCCCCCAGTTTAATGTACCCCTCCAGCTGCCCCAGTTTAATGTCCCCTCTAGTTTCTGCTAGTTTATACTGGGGCACCAGTAGAGGGACTTAATACTGTGGGACATTTGAAAGGAAACATTATAATGGGGGGGGGGTATAATGTTAAGGTGACTGTAGGAAGATTTTACTTTGTGGGGCACATGGAAAAATGATTGAGAATGGGCGGAGTCAGCGGAGAAGTGGGTGGAGCTAAATTTGCCACAACGCGCATGACCCTCTAGAACCGTTACAATTTCTCATGTAGCCCACCCCTGTTCTAAGCTGTAGTGGATGGTGAGATATGGAACATAAAAGTCAAAAGTTGAAAACATTGTTACCCTTTTGCTAATCAGTGTATGTTCTTTTCTCCAATGTATTTATATCGAAGTCAGCAAGGCTTGTTAATATAATTGACCAAAAGGTATAAAAGTGCCCAAAGAATAACCATTTGACTCACAAGTACACATAGCTGACAGAAATCTACTGTATGTGCACATTAGATGTATACATGTCCTCAGTTTACGAGTCTCCAATGTGTTTGAAGAGGCCAATTTCTTAGGAAACCAATTCAACACAATGAAACAAAATGCAAAACAAGCTGTGAAAAACTGCAAATCACACTCTTCCCCCACACTGGCTAACATACATAGATACAAATAGGATGATGAACATATAAATTGTGATAATTTGTGACAAAATCATTCTTTTAGAAAATCAATTTAACTTGTGATACACATACCTAGAGATGCTCAGCCAAGAAAGGATACATCTGTAGATGGAGATTTTCTTTCACGTTTGGATGAAAGTAGACTTAACCAATCTCCAGATTAGTTCATTGCTAAAATTTTTCAATTTAACACAATATCTTGACAAATGTCAGATCAATGGATACCATACAGTCGTTTTTCTGTAGATGAGTGATTACTTGAATATGATCTCAGAAGGTAAATTATCTTCATGCAAATCTAAGCGAGAAGTGAAAAAATACACTGACTCCTGGTCTTTGGGTCCTAGCTATAGGGAACCTCTAATGGCTCGTTCACATCTGCACCCCTGTCTCCATTTTGCAGGTTTCCATTTCCTGTCCGAAACTGGACAGGAGATGGAAATCTGCACTCACTTTTCAAATCCATTCATTTGAATGGCTTTGGAAAGTGTCCGGCCGTCAGTGCCTGTGAATGTTTTGTGCTCTCCGCAGCGAAACCGTTTTTTTTTAACCGGACACAAATTCGGTCATGCAAGACTTTGTGTCCGGTTAAAAAAAAAACGGTTTTGCCGCGGAGAGCACAAAACACTCACCAGCAGACACGGTCTGCCAGGTTTCCGTCTTCTGTCGGCAGAAGACGAAAACTTGGAAACAGAGATTAGGCGCTGGTGTGAACCCAGCATAAGTGGTTATTTGTTGATGTATTGCTATTAAGTTGCCTCTGTGTTATTGTACCCAGGGAAGCAATCCCCATTTTTTCTGTGTTGCTGATGATGGAAAGGATAGATATCATATCCACTTTAATTACCTTATCAAGAGATCATGTTACTTTTACAAATAGTGCTTAATTTATGCCACACATATCTGGTATGTTGAGCCATGAGGACGAGAGATAGCATATCCTTATATCAAATGTAGTAACCAAAGGTGATGTGAACAGAACCTTACTATCCTGAATCCAGTCCTTGGTTGGGCAATTATCCTCTGAATAGCTTTTCAGAGTACTAGAACTGAGGAGTATGATCAAGACATATTGATCCCTCGAGACAAGATCTTTTTTTCATTTTTTTTCCAGTGTGGACTTGATAGAAAAGAAAACAAATAAATAGGAATTCATCTCACGTAACCACTGATAAAATGTTTGTATGGATGAGACGGAGCCAAGAATAAAAACTCTATAGGTTTCTTTAAAATGCATATACAATTATTCTGCTTATACTATGCCATGTGCGATAAGCCATCAGTCTCAAAAGACAAATTAATTAGAAGAAACAAGAATTTAATCTGAAGGCTTAAGTGGCATTTTAATGAGTGCGTCAGGATTGTTATATTCATGCGATACAGAAAATTCATCGGTAATAAAAGGTGAATTCAAGAATAATGACATAAGAATGGCTCTTTAATAACCTGTCAGAAACAAAACAGAAGTACAACAAAAAATATAAACCAAAATGTATAATGGGCCACACATTGATCATCATTAATACTGTCTCACTTGACAGTCAATAGATTAAAAAGGAGTGCAGCTGCCATATAAAGCATTAGTGCAACCTCATTTATTATTTCTTAAAAATAAATTTTACTCCCATAATTGTGGTTTTACTGAGGAGAAAGATTCTGAAAATTATCATATGTGTAGGTGTGTATTATATCAACTCGATTTCTTGAATATTTAGAGTAAAAACATGGACAAATCAACCCTATATGGAATGATAATACTTACATATTTAGCCAAGTTAACCTTGACTTTCTGCAGCATGATAACTTGCTGTAGTGTGATATTGGAGTCATTGAAAAGTCATTGACACACCCAAGATAACACTTTGGACTAGAGATGAGCGAGCACTATTCGAAACTCCTGTTTCGAATAGCACTCACCCATAGGAATGAATGGACGCAGGGGGTTAAGCAGCCGGCCGCCGGAAAAGTCGGTGTGCCGGCCGCCTCATAGTTACATAGTTACATAGTAGATGAGGTTGGATAAAGACATGAGTCCATCAAGTCCAACCTATAACCCTACAATCCCCTACAGTGTTCATCCAGGGGAAGGCAAAAAACCCCATGAGGCTCATGCCAATTGCCCTATTTCAGGGGAAAAAATTCCTTCCCGACTCCAAATCTGGAAGTCAGTATAAAACCCTGGATCAACGTGTCCTTAAAATCTAGAGACCATAACCCATTATATTTTTCTCTTCAAGAAAGGCATCGAGGCCCACTTTGAACTTGTTCAGTGAATCCGCCATCACCACTTCCTGGGGCAGAGAGTTCCAGAGCCTCATTGTTCTTACTGTGAAGAATCCCCTTCTATGTTTCTGGTGAAACCTTCTCTCCTCCAGACGTAGAGGATGTCCTCTTGTCATTGTCACTGGCCTTGGAGTAAAAAGATCCTTAGAAAGTTCTTTGTATTGTCCCTTCATGTATTTGTACATTGTTATTAGATCTCCCCGTAGACGTCTTTTCTCTAAACTGAATAACCCCAAGTTTGTTAATCTATCGTTGTACTCCAGTCCACCCATTCCCCTAATCATTTTGGTTGCCCGTCTTTGCACTTTTTCAAGTTCACTTATGTCTTTCTTGTATATCGGGGCCCAAAATTGTGCACAATATTCTAAGTGTGGCCGTACCAGTGATTTGTATAGAGGCATAACTATGTCCTTGTCATGAGAATCTAGACCTCTTTTGATGCATCCCATAATTTTATTTGCCTTGGAAGCAGCTGCCTGACACTGGTCACTAAAGGTAAGCTTGCTGTCCACCAAAATCCCTAAGTCTTTTTCATTGACAGTCTTACCCAGTAATTTACTATTAAGTACATAATCATACATTTTATTACGTCGCCCAAAGTGCATTACTTTACATTTGTCAACATTATACTTCATTTGCCAAGTCTCCGCCCATGCTTTCAGCTTCCTTAGATCCCCTTGTAATATTCTACTATCCTCCTCATTATTGATTACCCTACAAAGTTTAGTATCATCTGCAAATATGGACACCCTGCTTTGTAAACCCTCTACCAGGTCATTAATAAAGATATTAAACAAGAGAGGACCTAATACTGACCCTTGTGGCACCCCACTGGTGACTGTGGCCCAGTCTGAATATTTACCATTAACAAGTACCCTCTGTTTCCTATCAGTGAGCCAGTTGCTAACCCAAATGCATATGTTTTCCCCCAGTCCCAACATTCTCATTTTACATACCAACCGTTTATGTGGAACAGTATCAAAAGCCTTTGAAAAGTCCAGGTACACCACGTCTACTGCATTACCCATGTCCAGTCTTGAACTGACCTCCTCATAGAAGCTGATCAGATTAGTCTGACAGGACCGATTCTTCATAAACCCATGCTGATTTGGTGTTATAAGTTTATTTACATTGAGATACTCCAGGATATCATCTCTTAGAAAGCCCTCAAATATCTTTCCCACCACAGAAGTTAAACTTAATGGCCTATAGTTTCCAGGTTCCCTTTTACACCCCTTTTTGAAAATTGGCACCACATTTGCTATTCGCCAATCCTGTGGAACAGACCCAGTCATTACTGAATCCTTAAATATTAGATACAAGGGTCTATCTATGACCATGCTTAATTCCCTCAGAACTCGGGGGTGTATACCATCTGGACCTCCATTCATTCCTATGGGTGCGTGCTATTTGAAATGGCCGTTTCGAATAGTACTCGCTCATCTCTACTCTGGACCACATAACACATTGAATGTCATGGTTACGCGGCCAATTATATCATGTTTTAATCATCAGTTTATCTGATCATTTTTTTCAGAGACAAAAAACGGATGTGAAAAACGAATGATAAAGTATGGAAACTGATGACTATCCATTTACATAGAGTCCATGTTAAGAAAGGATCAGTTGTCGTAGGACAGAAAAGTAGGACAAACCATACTTTTTTTTTTCTAACTGTACTGTAGATTGTGAGCATCATATAAAGCTTTCAATGTATATATTTTTTTCCTATCAGTATGCTTTTCTAGTATGGCAGGAAATCCATGCAAACATGGAGAGAACATATAAACTGTGTTCTCCTGGCAGGATTTGAACCCAGGACTCCAGCGCTGCAAGGATGCAGTACTAACCATTGAGCCACCATGTTGCCCCAAACCATACTTTTTTGTCCCACAAAAGAACAAATAGTAACTGATCCATTTTTATTTAACATTGACAAATATATAAGCTGTAATATCACTGGCAGACACTGTTAGTCACCAGAGAGAGAAGAGAGAATATTCTTTAAGTACCAGAAATTCTGGGATGACCACACAAGTGAATCTTATAATTCATTCAACAATCTAAGTTAAAATTGAAGACGTTCAAATTTTAAAACGGTAGTATTTTGAGGTGCTATTTGCTGATTCTCTCTGATCTTGGAGGTGAGATCAGAAAAAAACGGTTGAAATAAAAATGTCTTCAGAGAAGATTGGTTTAGGCTTAGGATCAGAGGTTTGAGAGGAACAAAAGCTTCTAGGTAAGGCAGAGGGCCAGGCAGATATAGAGGTAGATAGGTCAGAGAGGGAACAAGCTGTAGTGGTGGGTTTAGAAGTGGTTTGTTGTAGGGGGATTAAGATAGTTGACGGGGAGATCCATTTGTTACAACTGAACAGACAAATCTGGCCATAAAACTTCAAAAATGCACATTTCTGAAAATTAATTTGTCAACTTGGATGGCAAGTTGAAGTGTATGTTCACAAATGCCAGAAATGTAGCAGGCAAACATGTTGCAGGACAGTTTTATGGTCCATCTTGTAGAAGATCCAACTTGAGGGGATGCACAGCTGGATCTTATTATTTCTAATAATGTCACTGTTGGTGAAAATCTTAATAATAGTGACTATGATATACCGTATATACTCGAGTATAAGCCAAATTTTTCAGCACAGTTTTTGTGCTGAAAAAGCCCCCTCGGCTTATACTCGCATCAGCAAGGGGTGAGGTCTATGACCAGCAGCAATATCAATGTATAGAATATCCCATAAAATTGTGGGAAAAAAAAGAAGCTTTAAAAAAAATTAAAAAATTAAAAGTTCTAAATCACTCCTTTCCAAAGAATAGACACAAAAGTAGAAAATTACTGTGAAACACATACACATTAGGTATCCATGTGTCTGACAGTGCCCGGTCTACTGAATATAGGGTATCTGCAGTGCTCCTCTTCCGTCGGAAAGGGGTTAATAGGAGCACTGCAGATACCCTATATTCAGCCAGGCTGAATTCCAAGTGGGGGAAAAAAAGCAGTCCTCAAGCTTAGGGAAGGGGCAGACAGACAACCAAAACACTCCCTCCCCTTTCCCATCACCCAGCAACTACTGTACCCAAAAACTTTGACCATTTTAATTTTTGAAATTTTCCAGTAGCTACATCCCCCCCCCCCAGGCTTATACATGAGTCAATAAGTTTTCCCATTCTTTTGTGGTAAAATTAGGGGCCTCGCCTTATATTCCTGTCAACTTATACTCGAGCATATACGGTAATCAGACTCCACTTAAAATGTAAAAAAAAAAAAAAAAAAAAAAAAAGGCTGAGAGTGCCGAATTTATTTTCCACTAGCTGAAAAAAACGCTAGTGGAAAAAACTGCAAGTGATTCCCATTGAAAGGCAGTTTTTTAGGCAGATTCTGTGTCAAAATCCACCTGCAAAAAACTCTGTGTGAACTAACCCTTAACGGGTGAAAGCTGCAGTGGAAAGTTACTGGGATGGAAATTGTAGAAGAATTTAAGACATAAGACTGCAGCTTTCATTTATAACATTGTGGGCAATGTGTGACACCTTGATCAATTTTATTCAATTTTTGGGGGACGCTTAGATATTTTTGCCTCTGTCACCTTCATCATATGTCATAAATATTTGTATATTTTAATAGTCCTAGCATTTCGATGCAGTAATGCTTAAAGGGATTCTATCATTAAAATGCAATTTTTTGTGACTAACACGTAGGAATAGCCTTAAGAAAGGCTATTCTTCTCCTACCTTCTCCTACTGTGTAAGTGGCCACAAGAAAATGGCCGCTTACACCAGATGGGCATGCACAGTCGGCTCTACCTGAGGCCCAACGGCAGAGCTGACTTGCGCATGCATAGAAGTTTCAAGCCAAGGCCGGAAAAAGATGCTTGAAGAGGCTGTTCTAGAAGAAGGAGGCATTGCTGGAGAGTTCTCTTGCAGCATTGGGGATGCCCCCAGTGCTGTTTGAGCGCTAGGGACTTCCCCCACTGCTGCGAGAGAACTCATTTGCATACTGAAGAAAACCGGGATTTCTACCGAATGGCAGCGTGGAGAAGACATCCAAAGTTAGGAGAAGAATAGCCTTGCTTAAGGCTATTCCGACGTGGTAGTCACAAAAAATTGCATTTTAATGATAGGATCCCTTTAAGGGGTTTATATTTTTTGGTTTATCTATTTACATTATATACAGTATGTATTTTAGGGAAAGGGAATGATTTAAATTTTTATTTCATTTTTTTTAAATATTAAAAAATAGAGCTTGAACTGATGATATATGCCGATGATACTGATGATTGCATATACCATAGACTGCCATATTACTGTTAAATCACTGTTTTATTACTCAGCCCTGTGACAATAAATGCAATTTTACAAATATAACTAAAAAGGCCACTTTATCAGTTTCTAAGAGTGGTGTCTCAGCTTGGAGTCAGGAACCAGAAATAATTATTGTTTCATCATAGGATGTTGTTCCCATGTATTATGCACACAGGTACATGGCTCATTTACAATAATAGAGCGCCTTCAATAATTCTATTCATAACTGATTTACCACAATGTAAATTACTGAGAAACTACTTGAACCTGGTGAATCAATTCAATCATCTCTATAGATGAAAGAATCTTTAAAATCCTCTTCTCCATTGATTCTCCAGACTCGAGTCTATCATCTCTAATGCTTAATCACCAGATCGAAGTACAAATTCATTGATCCAGATTTTTTCATGTGTATTGCTTTACTGCAGAACATGATGTTACAATACAATTTCTTTTAGTTCTCCTTAATAAATATGGATGTAAAAGAATGACAGAAAAATGTTCCAACTCAGAGCTGTCACTGAATGTGCCCTTTGCGATTACATAAGTAACAAGATCATAAAATAAGTAACAGTTAAACCTATTAAAGTTGTAAATATAAATATTTTGGAAGCATCTTTTTAATGTAAACATTCATTTAAATAAAAAGGAACGATTGGACTCCTAGATTTCCCTTGTTAATGCGTCCCTGCAATATGCCATCTGGCTCCATCTGTCAGACATCCCATTTTTCTCAGTGTACCATAGACATGTAAAAATAACTGATTTACACACTGACAAGTTACTTTATCTTCATTATAACAGTGATAACAAATGCTTCTGAACATTGCAAACATTTTAATTAGACAATTAGAATTTCCAAGCCTGCATTGTAAAACTTACCTTGTTCTTAATTGTCTACATTTTATGCGTAGAATTTCTTCACCTTGTAGGGTTAGCGCCTCACATTTTGTAAATGTTAAATATTTGCAGTGGCTTAGAGAACTCTAAAGCTAAAATACATTGTATTACTGCCGTATAATTTATTTAGGTAGATTCCATGTTCTTCATGTATATTATATTGTGCTTAGTTAGTAAATATTTTTAATATATATTTATAGATGAGTGAAGCAGTTCATAATGAACTGGTTTTTTTACAATATTTCTGAATTATTTTTAAGTTCACTTGATAGAAATCCATAATAGTTGATTATTAGATCCAGTGATCTCTTCAAGCTCCAAAGTATAATAATCGAAGGCCAGGGAGGGTGTGTAAAATTAAAAAAAAAAACATTTGTTTTCAGTGGTGTCATAATGAGAAACCTGGACTTCTAAGGACCGGAATCATGTTGTCTTTAGCAGCAAATCCAGGTTCTAATCAGGATTCAACAACAGTCTGGTTAAAATATGGAAGCCTTGTGAAGAACACTTCAGTCCTGCCTTTACTGTAGAGCAGCACACTGCCCCATCTGCTAGTGTCATGATCTAGGAGCCATCACATATGACAGTTGCTCACCCCTAGTTGTATGAGGGATACTAACAAACAGGAAATTAATTTTTCAATAGAGTGATGCTTACACACCCACATAAAGGTTTTCACAGGAACATCTCCACAAAATTGCAACACATCCCTGGCCAGTTTAGTCATCAGATTTATTGCTGATCAAACATTTATGAGACCAGGTGAGACACCAGCTTTTACAACTTTCAACACCTATTTGCAAATGTGCACAGGATGTTGTACAGAGCCTGTAAGCCTCAATGTGCAACCATATGTAATCTTGTATAAAGGCTAAAGGTAGCCCAATAGGATACAAGAGCCTTTTTTCAGATAAATTTATAATTTTACTGTAATATTGAAATCACTTACCTTATATAATCATTACAGTAACACCTACAAAAGTTTCATTCAATTTGTAATATCTGCCTCTTATTGCATTTCTTGTCAATGACGATTATTAAAAGGAACTGGCCTCTAAATAATTAAGGTGCATTGCACCAGTTGGGATTGACAAAGGTTTCAACTGATAGGATGGTGTACAAACCATCAGCTACAATGTATCTATGTAAATAAAGGACTTGGTACTCCTCCACCATCTGAATTCTATTTATAAAAGGAAATGTGGCAGTGATGCTGGACACTGAAAGTAAGTTGAACTATTGGACTTTTTGGACATGATATAAAAAGTGGTGACCTCAATTGCTGAAAAAAAATAATGCTGGCTATGATGGAAATATATCAATACACAATGTTCAAGCAATATACCAATAGTTTCTACAGCTACCGGCCTGGTACCAGATATCACAGTACACTTTGTAAGATCATGTAGAGTCCATGACTTAATGAGTCAAAACTGTGTAGCAGGTAGCTTTCATTCCAGGCAGCATTGATGCAATAGGTACATACAGTATAATAGATAGCTAGATAGCTAGATAGATAGATAGATAGATAGATAGATAGCAAGAGGCAAGTACACTTTAAAGGGGATTCTATCATTAGAATCCCTTTTTGAAGTAATATCATGTCGGAATATCCTTAATATTTCTGCTCAGCACTGGTTTCCGTTAATATACTGGAACGCCTCCTGTGCTGTCTGGAGACTCATTTGCATACCGGGTAACACTGGTGTATCAATGGAACAGCAGCACAGAGGAGAAATATAAAGGCAGGGGATGAATAGCCTTTCTCAAGGCTATTCTGACATGATATTACCTGAAAAAGGGATTCTAATGATAGAACCTTTAACTGGTGTATTGTTAACAAATATAATTTCTCGTGAAGCCACAATATAAATTGTGTATATATATATATATATATATATATATATATATATATATATATATATATATATACACACTGTATATAATAGTGAGGATGATCATAGAGTGCTTTGTGTTAAAATTAAAGTATGCTAAACTATTTTCTAAACTTTTGAAATACTATACTAACTTGGGCATTTGGGACATAATAATCAACTGAGGATGTCTTGTACTGTGAAGTATATTTCCTTAGCAGTATGAGTGCAAAAAAATATGAGATTAGACAGGGATAATTAGAGGAATATCTTAAAAATCTCATTCCATAGCCTCGAATAGTTAGTTAATGATTGTCCAAAGAGAACAAAGTCCTCTAAGCAACAGCCAGACAATCTGAATGAAGAAAAATATTTAATTCACATTCTCTAACTTCAAAATAACAAAAAAACTGCAGGAAGATAGCCTTAACACACATCTCCCTGAAAGTGCATTATTAGATACACATTAAAGTACGTGCAAATAAAAGAAAATACTTTGCCAAGTTTAGCTTTTGCTTTTACCTGACAGTAACTTAGCCCAAATCACAAACAACCTAAATGTTGTTTTTTTGTTCTTTCAAATCCAAGCAAATGTAAAACATAAGTAACATATGTATAGTGTCTGGAAAGTAAGTACACAAAATGAAAAGGTGGACTTTAGCCGGTATATGAAGCATTTTTTATTAATGAACGTGTGACCGGAAATGTACCATTGTGGCACTGCAGGTAGACCAAGATGTCTGTTTCCTATCCCTCGCTGCTCCTTGTGAAAGGAGAAATGAAGAAGATAAAGCACTTCAATGGGAAATCAATTTACTCATTGTAACTTATTACAAGATTTGCTCAAAGTGCTGGCCGCTTGTCTCGATGCCAGCAGTGCATTGCCAGGAGATGGATTGATGCACTCGTACACAGTCTCCTGGCATGGCCCTCACTGCGACGAACGCAGCCTGGATGCGATTCACGAGCTCTTCTTGGGTTGATGCAGGCATACAATGGACGTGACATGTCCCCACTAGAAAAAATCAAGTGGGGTCAAATCCGGCAAGTGAGGGCACCACAGCACAGGTCCGCCACATCCAATCCACCAATTCGGCCATCGTTTGGTGTTGTGCTCATGGACAATGCAGCCAAAATGGGGAGGTGCTCCATCCTGCTGGAGCCACATCCTTGTCCTGATGTTCAAAGGCACGTCTCCGAGCATCACCGGCAAATCATCCTGCAGAAATGCCAGGTAGTTGTTGGCGTTGAGTCTCAGTGGGAGGAAAAAGGGTCCTAAGATTTCCCACCTGTGTTTAAACTGATTTCCCATTAAAGCTTTTTCTCTTCTTCGTTTCTCCTTTCATATGGCACAGCGAGGGATAGGAAACCGAAATCTCGGTCTACCTGCAGCTCCACAATGGTACATTTCCAGTCACATGTTCATTAATAAAAAAAAAATGCTTCATATACCGGCTAAAGTCCACCCTTTCATTTTCTGTACTTACTTTTTGGACATCCTGTATATCTGGGTAACGTTTGCAAAGCGTACTATAGGTTTATACAGGATACAGTTGCAAGAAAACGTAAGTATTCCCTTTGTAATGACCGTCATTTATGTATTACTTTTTTTGTTACTAGTATAGTGTGGTCTGGTTGTTCTATATATTACACTTATAGACAAATATGATCCATCTAGACTAATAAGACAAAAACAGAAAACTCTTCATACTTAGAAATGTACTCTTTATACATCCTGTGAACAAGAATTTAATTTATGGAAAGACAGCACAAGAGAAGTCACTGCGGTCTATAAACATATTGCAATAGGCCTCAAGTTTTTAGCTTTTTACTTTTTAGCACAAATTCACAAAGCTCTACATGTTAGGAATATAAATCACTGAGCCTAATGTACATGTTTTTCTTTCTAATATGTGTAAATAAACAGCATGTATTCTAATACTCAACTTTCCGTGTTGCAAAAAAAATATTATTTGTATATCTGGGAGAAAACAAGTAAGAACATTTAGCATTTAAAGCCGTATGGCATATTACAGTCTAAACATCAGCTAAGAAAACAAATCTGATGATACACATTGAATAAATATTTATATTGCAAATATAAACTGTTCCTTGCTTAGAAGAACAAATCAATTAAATATATTGTTATTGTGCCGTATTAAAGATAATACACATTGTTTATGTTTTAACATTAAAATAATTTAGCTAATTGCATCCTAAAATGCATAAACATTACACAATATTTATATGGTTAACAATTTTGACATTCATTTAACAAAACGGGGCTTTATTTTCCCCAAGGTATTTTCAGAAAATTTGTAAAGCTGCCATCAAGACCAGATTCATTTGTCATCTGGTAATCAATTTGTAAGTTTTATTATTGTCATATTTCTAAATGATGCTTTCTGCATTTTAAATTATTAAATTATTCTTTGGCAGAGGAAAAATAGTAGACACAGTTCTAATTGGCTGGTTATGTCGTCTTTGGGGAGGTATAGCTGTCGAAAATTAAAACAAAATATTGGTTAGAAACAGAAAGCATCCTAATTCCAACGTAAATGTGTGTATTTATCTCGGAGACAAAAAGTGACTTCGATTTTCAAATTCTAGACAATAAAAGAAAGGATTTTATATAGCATGTGTATACTTATACGGCATGCTATGTTATTATAATAATATGCCACAAAGCTACCAGGGAAATGTACTAAAATAACCACACCTGTTTCCTGGCGCAAAAGTGGTGCATTGTTGATGCATGGCAGCTTGTGCAGAAGACAATGCATACAAAGTTTGACACTTTCTTTATTTTCAGACCTGCTTGCACTTTTTAGAAAGGGGGCAAAACAGAGCAAAGAAATCTGGCATGAATTATACAGGAAATGTCTGACTGGTGTAGATTTTAATTTTTGCAAGACCTTGCAAGGCCACAATAATTATTAAGTGATCTGAGCCTCTTAATAATTCAGGTACATCTTATGCCTGCAGGGGAATGAAATTTACATAGCACAGCCATTATATGACTAAGTGTATGAATGGTATCCTACATCGCGTAGTATAAATATAGTCGTTGTGCTACATTAATGGCATAGCTGTATTACAAATCTTTTCTCTCCTACAAGCTTTGCTTCTAAAGACAAATACTATATATGGTGGTACAAACCTTTTCCATGTAAAGAGTATATAGAAATATAGTATCACAGTTACTAGTATATAATACTTATCAGTTGGATAAAGGTACAAGTCCATAAAACCCAACCTATAATCCTTTCATGTTGATCAAGAAGAGGAAAAAACTTACTTTAGGCTAAGATTCCACAAGGCATCCCACATCACTTTGCACAGAAAGTTTGCAGACATTATCTCTGCAGACGTTCTGCTTCAGTTATATCTATCTTCTTTACCCCAAGTGTAAGAAGGAGCGCTGTCGGAGATCCTTTCTCCCAACCGCGGTCAGGCTGTATAATCAGCATCAGGCTAAGCGAAGATCACTCCGCACAGAGAACTAAATGATCATAAAGTCTTTCTTTCTTTGCTATGACTCCTACTATCTTTTGTATCTTCTATTCTGAGCTTTGTATGTGTTTTTTCTTGTACTATTATTTTCCTGACAATCCCCTTGGACCCAGTACAGGTGGGGGGTGACAGAAGGATACTGTCCGTGGTGAGCTCCATGCTGGAGAATAACTCCCATCCCACGTATGAGATGTGACAGCATTGAGCAGTACTTTCAGTGACCGACTGCTTCACCCCAAGTGTGAGAAGGAGCCTTACCGGAGGTTCTTCCTCCCAATCGCTGTCAGGCTGTATAATCAACACCAGGCTAAGCGGAGATCACTCCGCACAGAGAACTAAGTGATCCTGAAGTTTATTTTGTTATGACTCCTACTATGTTTTTTATCTTTCGATTCTGAGCTTTCTGAGCTGAATTTTTTTCTTGTATTATTATTGTATTATCCATGCTGCTGTAACACACTGAATTTCCCCATGGTGGGACTATTAAAGGATTATCTTATCTTATTTTAACGGGTAACCACTGGTGTTTCCGTAGATATAATTAGAATCATTCATTATATTGTAATGTACATGCTGCGATTTCCAAAACTGCAACACTTTTGGAAATTGCTGTGTGTCCACAGCACGTATTTTAGCGCAAAAGTGGGGATGAGATTCACTAGAAACCAATCCACTGCTGTGACCGTGGGTGAACCATGGTATTTACAACACGTGGGGCCCTAGCTTCAGGATAAAAAAAGCTAAAAAAAAAAAACTGCAGTGGAAATGCATTGCGTTTTTTTTCTGTGTTTCACAGAAAGTCTACAGAGTTCCTCTGCAGGCTTTTCTTCCCTATTATATCTATGCAGAAAATGGCAGTGTTTCCACATGAATAAATGACATGCTGCAACTTTTCAGAACGCGTTTTTGAAATGGCACCATGTCCACTGCAGATTTTGTGTGCAATGTGTGGATGGGATTAGCCAAGATCCCATCCACTTTACAGGTACTGCAGGAAACGCCGTGGTTAAAATGCTGCATTCTCACCTTAGGTTGAGCCCTCATGTTGAGGAAACTTTGGCTCAAAAACTCAGAAATATCTGTAACAAAAAAAGCAGTTTTTCCTCAATGTGGGGTCTATGGTGGATGTAAATTGCTCTTATTAAGGGAGGGGGGGTGGACATTTTTCCCTACTTCTGTCTACAAATTGGAAAATATGTCTGTATTAACTTTCCATCCCAAAATATTGAGGCAGAATCTGCCTCAAAATCTGCTACCAAAAATGGCTCCCATTGACTTCAATGGGAGCTGTTTGCTTCTTTTTTTTGCTAGCTAGTAGCGGAAAAAAGAAACGAGTTGCCCTATCTTGCCGCAGATTCCGCGGCTGACTCAGCGGTGTCATCTGTGGTGCGAAGTTCCCTCCTGATTAGGCCCATTCACTCAGGCCTAATCTGGAGCAGAATGCCGCGACGGGATGCTGGTGCACTGCATCGGCATTCAGTTGCGGCTAGCCGTGCAGTATGTTCACATGTGAAATACAAATTCCGCCATGTGAACATACACTTAGAAGTACGAAACTGAAGAGCTGACCGTTCAGAATATCCTCACTGAAATAGAGCTGCTAGTAAGTAAATAGTGATGAAAAAATAAGTATGCAACAATGCTAAAACAGAATAATGGTGAATGGTGAATTCTATTATGAATAGAATAAATAATGGTGGTGACTGTGACTCTGGCTCCAGTTTGAGCTCCAGCTCCCTAAATCAGGGGATCGGTGGTAGGTAAGTATAATTTTTTTTCACACACTTTGAGGGACAATAATGAATACAGTGGACAATATTAATTTAAGGGGACCTTATTAAAAAAAGGGAAACATCAGGAAGCAGTAACAATTTTAATAGGCATCTTTTATATAAGCAAGGTATTTTGAGGTATAAAGAGTTGGCCGGAGTAAAAAACATGAGAGACAGGGGAAGTGTAAATGATAGAGCCATGTTTATATTTGCCAGCATCCTTCCCTCCATTGCTGCCCGGGGCTGGCTATCATTCCACTGTGTGTTTGCATGCGGAGTGGCTGCAGCAGTGATATCATTACAGCAGGATCGCTTCAGCCAATCAGCACAGTATACAGCTGCAAGCAGTGAAGGACTGCAATGGTACATGTAAAGTAGTGGAGGAGAAAATCAGCCCAATGCAGGAACGGAGGAGAGGATGCAGGTAGATATAAATTCATTTTTCTTTTTTAAACCTCCCCTGCTGCCTGCATACATTTTTATTACATCCTGGGCATTCCCTTTAATATAAGGGGGGCATTACAGAGTAGTATTTATCCACAATGCATCAGAGGCATATTATTAGGGGGTACTAACCTCTAGGGAATTGGGCAGCATTGATTGAAGGGGTAGTATGCATTTCCAGGGGATTTTAATATATTTTATAAATGTGGATAGCAGCAGCACGAGGACTTTGTGCAGGTGAGGACATGTGGTCAGGTGCCTGAAAAAGTGAGGATGTCTGTGCTGCAGAGACAAGTCACAGTTGGAGAAGTGGTCAAGACAGTCCAGTCCAGATGGAAATGTGAATAATTACCGTCAGAGATGTCACTTATAAGTGACAAACTTTTTGCTCCATACACACAAAGTTCCATGTTAATACTGTACTTGTTGAAATGTCATCCATCTTTACAGTTTCAGGCTATTCTCCTCAGATGTCACTTTCACTTCACACTTTATTAGTTATCCTCATGTCTTCATGACCAGATGTTTATTGTTCAAGAGTCCTTCCCATCCTTCTATTGAATGCATGTAAATATCACGACTCCATTATTTACTCTCTCTTCCTCTCTCTCTCTCTCTATATATATATGTATATATATATATATTGTAAGCCGATGGCTGGTCAGGTAATGTAGGGGGTGTGCATCTCACCCAGACCACTAAGGTGGGTGAGATGAGAAAACTCCAGAAAGAACATTTCTCAGCAGATAACTATTGTCTACTGAGGGTTATTTCAAAGTTCCAGTTACTGGGCTGGATTTTTAGGAATGGCAGGTAGGATTGGTAGTGGGACCTGCCATTCCACCCCCTCCAGTCCGCACTTTGGGGATGTTCCGGCAGTGACTCAGCTGCAGAGAGTCTCCCCGTCAAGGAGGCTTAAGAAGTTAGCTCCAGCAGCAATACTTTGGCAGAGTTTGGATGGAGAGCAAACAGAGAGGTCATTTTTTTTTGGAGCTGTGTCCTGAATGATTCTACTGGCTTTTGAATTTCTGTTATTCTAGGTGAGGTAACCTATTCTATGTTTAGTTAGAGCCTAGCCGGGCAGGTATTTATTTTTGTATTGTTTCCTTTTGTTGCTGCACTGCCTTTTTGAGCAAAAATAAACTCTACCTTTGTTTTGGACTAAAGAAACTGGACTTTTGTGTCTATGCCACCTCACCAGCAACCCCAGACCCTGACAATATATATGCATACAAGTGCATTTCAATCAATTAGAATATCATCGGAAAGTTTTTTTTTTTTTTTTTTTTAGTAATACAATTGAAAAAAGTGAACCCCATCTATTACATTGAGTCATTACAAACAAAGTGAACATTTTCATGTGTTTATTTCTGTTAATATCGAGGATTATGTCTTACAGCCAAGGAAAACCCAAAAGACATTATCTCAGAAAATTAGAATATTACATAAGACCAACTGTAGAAAGATTAACACAGAAATATTGACAAAATGAAAAATATATCCAGTAAATGCACAATGTACATGGTGGGGGCTCCTTTTACATGAATGACGGCATCAATACGGCAATGTGACATGGAGGCGATCAGCCTGTGGCACTGCAGAGGTGTTATGGAAGCCCATGTTGTATGATTGCAGCCTTCAGCTCATCTACATTGTTGGGTCTGGGGTCTCTCATCTTCCTCTTGACAATACCTCACATATTCTCTATGAGGTTAAGGTCAGGTGAGTTTGAGTCAGGTGATATTGTGGTTAGTAAACCAGGTCTTGGTACTTTTGGCAGTGTGAACAGGTGCCAAGTTCTGTTGGAAAATGAAAATTCCATCTCCAAAAAGCTTGTGGGCAGAGGGAAGCAGGAAGTGCTCTAGAATTTCCTGGTAGACGGCTGCGCTGACTTTGGTCTTGATAAAACACAGTGGACCTACACCGGCAGATGACATGGCTTCCCAAACCATCACTGATGGTGGAAACTTCACACTAGACCTCAAGCAGCTTGGATTGTGTACAGCAGCCTCTCCACTCTTCTTCCAGACTCTGGTTTAGAGGGCAGCATAACAGACGCACTGTCTCTCTGTTTACATCTTGGGAGACAGATTTGCATATTCTTCCCATGTTCCAGACTCTGGGACATTGACTTCAAAATGAAATTCAAAACTTACTTTCAGCTGAAAACACCTTTGACTACTGAGTAACAGTCCATAACTTTTTGATGATATTCTTATTTATTGAGATGCTCTAGTGTATGTGTATGTGTGTATATACATATATATATATATATATATATATATATATATATATATATATTGTATATATATATATATATATATATATATATATATATATATATATATATATATACATTGCTTTGGCAACGCCAAATGTCTATTTGGATGGCAAATAAAGCTTCTTTGATTTGAGATATGTATATATATATATATATATATATATATATATATATATATTGTTTTTATGTAATGTTATTCACTATATCTCCTGCAGGTTTTTAACTTATGTTTGGTCCGGGGCTGATCTGGAGTAGGCCTCAGCTCCAGGTGTGAGTCCTTGGCTCATTACTGGGCCAGAAAAGGCTGCAGATCCAGGGAGTGAGAGGAGGCGGCTGGATCTGTCCTGTAACCCTGAGACAGTGAGACAAAGTTGTGTTTGTTTTGTTCATGTGGTTGGTAGTAAGTCACATGTATAGTTAGGTTCACATTTCTGTTTAGTTAGTTGCTCAGACGAGCAGGATTTTGTTTTGATTTTGCCTGAATTTAAGGCTGTATTCTATTTTGCTCATTTTGTGCCTGAAGTGAAGGTTTACTTGTTTTCCTGTTTTTTTTTTTTTTTTGTCTAAATAAACCATCTTGCTGCATATTTTGTGTCACTGTCTTTGACAGTTTGGGTCCGCTCCACTGCTTCTACTGAGCTTCCTCCCCCACAATATAAAGAGAGAGAGAATGTTAAAATGCAACTAAATGGATGAAATCAGTGAAAGCTCAGTTAACAGATGGAGTAATTCAGTTTCAGAAACAAACTGCATGTCATATGATCCACAAAACAAGATTTGTAGTGGGGCAGCAAGCTGAGCAATGTACAATTGTATCAGTAGTTGGGGCATAAGCTTTATTTACCATGTGCTTACAACAGGTGCAAAACATTCATTACCAATTTGAACATTACGGCTCAGTCTATGCTTACCAGCTTGTGATGAGAGTCTAATGTAACACTTACAGTAATAATATAGCAAATCTTATCAAAGTACAGTTTTAGAAACCGTTTATTTGCTATAACAATATACTTGTTTGAATTGCATATTACACTAAATAAAAAATGTATAAGCAAATAAAAATTGTTACAAAGATATATGAATGAGTATAAAATAAAGTACACAAATACACGTATATAATACAGGAAGCATATATGGAAAATGTATAGTTATTAAACCTTAATTGTGTCAGTTTATGAGGTTGTGCTATCAATACAAATGTCAATGAGAAGCTGAATATACAGTTTAGAACATGTCTGTAAAGTGATAAAGATATAAAAAGTAAAGTTATAAAAAAGTTTCCTTCCAAAAATAGCATAATGATCTGCTTGTAATAAAATGGTCTGTACACATCATTCTATGGCAGCACTGTTAGTCATACATGCCTTGTACAATACTTAGCGAAAGAATCAGGGACTTCATTTAGGCTGTACATAGATAGCTGTTCGGGATCTGTATCAGGACATCTATCTTTTACTATCTCCTTCCCGACCCATGTGGTACTATTACCACATGGATGTCTATTGCTTCACGACCGATGTGGTAATAGTACCACATGGATGTAAACAATCCCCGCAGCGCAGTGCGGGCGTTCTTGGAGCAGGTGTTAGTTGTATCTGACACCTAACAGCCTGCTCCATCCCCCTCCATCAGACATGAGTGCTGATTTTGGGTTTTAACCCGTTGATTGCCGTGATCAAACATGATCACGGCAAACAACGGGTTGCCCGATCTTGTAGGGATCCCCGGCACCCCCCGCTGCGAGATCTGGGGGTGCTGGTATCCCTACCATGTAGCCAGGGGTCTGATTAGTCACCCCTGGCAGTCCTGAGTCCCACTTACCTTTCTTATCCTGTGCGGGATCTCCTGAAGCTGTGCTGTCCCGTCCGCACGAGCCGAGAGCTTCACTTCCTGGTTACAGAGTGAGACGTGCAGGCTCTTACTGCAGCCTGTGACTCACTCTGTAACAGAGGAGTAGGTGATGCAATCTTCACTCATGCAAGTGTCCCATAGGGACACATGAAAAAGTTAAAAAAAAAAGTGGAAAAAAAAAAAAAGTGTTTTGAAACAATTAATAATGTTATCAAGCCCCAAAAACCCTTTTTTTCTATAGAAAATGAATTATATAAAAAAAAAACCTAAAAATTAATAAAAACAATACATATTTGGTATCGCCGTGTCCGTAACAATCTGTACAATAAAACTGAAACAATATTTAATGTACACGGTGAATGACGGGAAAAAAAAAACGGAAAAAACCCGCCGGAAGTAGTGATTTTTCGCCATCTCACCTTACAGAATGTGCTATAAAAAGTGATCAAAAAGTCAAATGCACCTCACAACAGTACCAATAAAAAGCACACATTGTCCCGCAAAAAATAAGCCCCCAACCAACACTGTCAACCAAAAAATAAAAATGTTACGCCTCTCAGAAGATGGCGATGCAAAAAACATTGATTTATGTCTCCAAATGTGTTTTTGTTCTGCAGAATTAGTTACGCATAAAAAAATAATATAAATGAGGTATCGCCGTAACCGTACCAACCCACAGAATAAAGATAATATGTTACTTATACTGTACGCTGCATGGCGAAAAATTTACAAGGTAAAACGCAATACCGGAATTGATTTTTTTTATTTAAATCCAGCAAAAAAAGAGTTAATAAAATGTATTCAGTAAGTTGTAGGCACCCAAAAATGGTGTCATTACAAAATACATCTCATCCCGCAAACAACAAGCCCTTATATGGCTGCGTCACCAGAAAAGTAAAGAAAATATAGCATCTAGTAATGCAAGAATAAAAACCTGCAAAAATCGCCAAATCATTAGAATACAACTGGCGGCGTCAGGAAGGGAATATATAAGCTGTGCGAGCGAATATCAGGGGACACCCCAGATTTAGAGCTTACGAGGGAAAATATACCAGAAGTGACCCCAAAGTGACCCCCAGAGTGACTCCCCCAATTATAGGAGCTACTGGGACATAGTAGGAAATTCGGTGTTTGCAATGTCCTCCGCACCGCTTATATATTCACTCTTCGCCATCCGCTGTGCAGTCACGTCTGGGATACTAATACTCACTACACCCCCTGATAAATTCTTTGAGGGGTGCAGTTTTCAAACTGGGGTCACACCTTTGGGGAATCCACTTTTCTGGTACCTTACAGGCTCTACAAACATGACATGGCGTCCAGATACCAAACATCTGACTCTGTGCTCCAAAAGCCACATAGCGCTCCTTCCCTTCTGCGCCCTGCTGTGTGCCCAAACTGCATTTTATGCCACATATATGACACATGTATGATACTGGTGTACCCCGGATAATGCACGTAATGTCATATGTGGGTATAAATTGATATTAGGGCACAGCCAGACACAGAAGGGAAGAAGGGTTATTGGGTTTTTGTAGCACAGACTTAGACAGTTTGGGGGGTTTTTTTTGGATGCCATGACACTTTTGCAGAGACCCTAAAATTGCCCTTACAGAATGGGGTCACTTCTTGGGGAATTCCAGTTCACTGGCACCTCCAGGGCTCTGCAAAAACATCATGGCACCCAGAAAGTCCCTCTAAATCTGTACCCCAAAAGCTAAAAAGCGCAGTGCTCCTTCCCTTCTGAGCCCTGCTGTGTGCCCAAGCAGCAGTTTATACCCACATATATAATTTTTTGCCCCTCAGGATGGCCCACTTAATAGTTTTAGGAGTGCAGGTCTCTGACAACACGAAGTGGGTGCAACGTATTGGGCACCGAAATGGCAGATTTCTTTAAAAATTAAAATTTTCATTTTGTACATTAATTTTTGGGAAGCATTTTTAGGCTCAAAATGATAATACCACTTTATTCATTCCTTGACAGGTGTAGTTTCTAAAATGGGGTAACTTTTGAGGGGTTTCCATTGTATTGGTACTTTAGGGGCTCTGCAAATGCGACATGGCACCAGAAAACTGCCCTCAAAAGCCAAATAGCCCTCTTTCCATTCTGAGCCCCGCCATGTTCCCATACAGCAGATTATGGCCACATATGGGGTATTGCCGTGTTCAGGAGACATTGTGTGACAAACTGGGGGGCTTTTAATTCTCTAACTACTTGTAAAAATTAAAAATATGGCGCTAAATGGACGATTTATTGGAAAAAAGTAATTTTTCATTTTCACATCTCAATGGTAAAAAAAAAATCTGTGAAACACCTGTAGGGTCCAAGTGCTCACTAAACCCCTTGATAAATTCCTTGAGGGGTCTAGTTTTCAAAATGGGGTCATTTGGGGAGGGGGGTTTCCACTGTTCTAGCACTTCAGGGGCTCTCCAAATGCAACATGGTGCCTGAAACAGATTTCAGCTAAATTTGCCCTCTAAAATCCCAATAGCGATCCTTCAGCTCTGGACCTCACAGTGTGCCCATACATCACTTTACATCCACATAAGGGGCATTTCTGTAGTTGGGAGAAAATGCTTGACAATTTTTGGGGTGCATTTTCTCTTTTAACCCCTTGTGGAAATGCAAAATTTGGGGTTAAAGCAACATTTTATAGCAAAAAATGTCACTTTTCCTTTTGTTGGGCCAATTCTGTTACACTCCTGTAGGGTCAAAGTGCTCACTATACCCCTTAGTAAATTCTTTGAGGGGTATAGTTTCCAAAATGGGGTCACATTTGGGGGTTTCCACTGTTTTGGCACCTTGGGAGCTCTGCAAACGGGACATGGTGCCTGAAAAGTATTGTAGCAAAATCTGGCCTACGAAATCCAATTAGCGCTCCGTCAGCTCTGAGAGCGACCGTGTGCCCGTACATTAGGGTACCAGCACATATTGGGTATTGTCGTGTTCGGGAGAAATTTTGTAACAAAATGTGGGGTGCAATTTTTCCTTTAACCCCTTGTGAAGATGAAACATTTGGGGCTACAGTGACATTTTATTATAAAAAAAAGTAATTTTTCATTTTCACATCTCAATGGTAAAAAAATCTGTGAAACACCTGTAGGGTCCAAGGGCTCACTATACCCCTTGATAAATTCCTTGAGCGGTCTAGTTTCCAAAATGGGGTGACATTTTGAGGGTTTCCACTGTTTTGGCACCTTGGGGGCTTTGCAAACGGGACATGGCGCCTGAAAAGTATTGTAGCAAAATCTGGCCTACAAAATCCAATTAGCGCTCCATCCGTTCTGAGAGCGATCGTGTGCCCGTACATTAGGGTACCAGCACATATGGGGTATTGTCGTGTTCGGGAGAAATTGTGTAACAAAATGTGGGGTGCAGTTTCTCCTTTAACCCTTAGTAAATGTGTAAATTCTAGGGCTAAATGAATGTATTAGTGACAGAAATTGAAAAATGTAAATTTGACCTCCATTTTGTTGTAATTGTTGTGAAATGCTGAAAGGGTTAAGAAACTTTCTAACTGCTGTTTTGGATTCTTTCAAGAGTGCAGTTTTTAGAATGGAGTGATTTTCGGGGGGTTTTATTAGAGAGGCCTTTCAAGTTCCCTTCAGAACTGAACTGGTCCCTTGAAAAATGTGTTTTGGAAATTTTCTTGAAAATTTGGAAAATTACTGCTTGACTTGTAAGCCTTATAATATCTGAAAAAAATGAAAGGGTGATTAAAATTTGATTGCTACATAAATCAGAGACATGGTTAATTATATTTATGAAAAAATTTGGGTAGTATGGATTTCTATTTGAAAGGCTTGCAATTTCAAAGTTTGAAAACTGCATTTTTTTCAAAAATTTCACCAAATTTCCTATTTTTTCATAATGAAAGACAAAACATATTGACAAAAATTTACTACTGACATGAAGTACAATGTGTTACGAAAAAACAATCTCAGAATCACTTGTGTAAGTTAAAGCGTCTCAAAGTTATTGCCATTTAAAGTGACACATGTCAGTTTTGAAAAAAGAGGCCTGGTCCTCAAGTCACTTTTGAGCTGTGTCTCTATAGAGATGAGCGAACACTGTTCGATCGAATGGATATTCGATCAAATATCAGGCCGTTTGAGGTGTTCCATTCCAATCGAATACCACGAGGCAAACGCACTAAAAATTCATACCCCCTCCCACCTTCACTGGCGCTTTTTTAACACCAATAACTGCGCAGGGGAGGTGGGACAGGAACTATGACAACGGAGGCATTGAAAAAAAAATAGTAAAAAGTAATTGGCTGGCTAAATGAGGTGACCTCCAATTTATACGAATAGTGGATTTAACATTCAGTTAATTTGAGACTGTGAACTATGTGACTGTGAGACAGGGACAGATGTACAGGCAGGGTTAGCTAGGGATTACCTTTATTTAGGGGGGAATGTTACTCACCCAGCTCTTTGGGGCTCTATCTGGTCGGGATACCTGTCAGCTTGCGAATAGCGCGAGCTGACTTTTTCCGATAGGATTGCATTGACCAGCATTGATTGGCCGAATGCCATACAGAGTACAGCATTCATCGTCTGTGAGGAGGCGGAGTCTAAGATCAGACCAGAATGCAGACTGCTGTGGACCAATTTTAGACCCCGCCTCCTCTGGCAAAACTAGCGTTGATTGGCCGAATGCTGTACTATGTATGGCATTCGGCCAATCAACGCTGGTAAATGCACTCCTATGCCGAGATGTAGCAGTGCTGGCCGTGCGCTCAGCTCAGCTACTCCGAAGATGCAGTCGAGCTGAGCGCACGGCCAGCACTGCTCCACCGGAGATGAAGCAGAGCTGGCCGTGTGCTTAGCTTGGCTACTCCAGAGATGTAGCCAAGCTGAGCGCATGGCCAGCACTGCTACACCAGAGAACCGCTGCTACACCAGAGAACCACTGAACCCTGCTGTACACTCAGCTTTGCTGCATCAGAGATGAGCTGAACCCTGCTGCACACTCAGCTCTGCTTCATCAGAGATATAGCAGAGCTGAGTGTGCGCTGAACCCTGCTGCACACTCAGCTCTGCTGCATCTCATGTATGTATGTTTCTTTATGTACACATGTATATATGAGCATTACCACTTTACCCACCATACTTTATTGTGGAGATATATGAAACCATTGTATACCTATGCGTATATATACGAGCACCTGACTCCATTTTCATCTTTTCTATGTAGCCCAGTGCACTCCCTTTTATTTATTTATATATTCAACCCAATCTGTAAAATTGGAACAACTCAAATGTAGCAACATGCACTTTTCATATATACAAGAATGATTGTACTTAGGACTAAGGGCCCATATTGCAGCTATTAAACCTACTTATTACTCTGAGGGTAAAGCAATACGCTCTCGAGAAGTATATCCCCCTTCTATTTATGCACCCCTACCAGTATTGCAACCGGTTATTATACAGTTTACAATTGATACAAAAACTGACCATTTGAAACAATTCTGTACCAAGTTTTGTAAGAAAGCTGAGATGTATCTTTGTGTATTTCATTTATGTTTTAACAGTTCTTATGCACATGAGAAAGGGTCGTTTGACCCGAAACTCATTGTGTGTGAACCTTAATAAATCTGTTTGAATCTAATCTTGACGGGTGAAGTGCAGTCCTGTGTTTTTGGTCCTTGACACATACCAAAATTATGGGATTGGTTGTGTAAGTACGCTATTACCGGTAATTATTATTATTATTTATTTATATAGCACCATTAATTCCCTGGTGCTTTACATTTGAGGGTTTACATATGGTACACAAAATATATAAACAAACAATGACTGACTGGCACAGTGGGATAGAAGGCCCTGCCCACGAGGCCTTACAATCTATGAGGTAAGAGGCAGACAGAAGGTCAGGGTAAAGACTGTTCAGATGGTGGTGTGGTGGTAGTATTATTGGATGTTGTAGGCCTTCCTGAATAGATGAGTCTTCAGGGCCTTCTTGAAACTTGTGATTGTGGGGGTCAGTCATAAGTGTCTTGGTAAGGAGTTCCAGAGTATGGGGGATGCACGGGAGAAATCTTGGAGACGGTTGTGTGAGGAGCTTATTGTATTTTTATGAGGTTAAGATTTTTTATTTACAATCATGAGAAAAACAAAGCACACCCTTCTATAATTCTATGGTCTTACATATAGGTACACTAAAAAAAAAATCTGGTACCTAGAAGGTGGAAGCAAAAAAACATGGAGGAAATGCATTGCAGTTTTTCCCAGAGATCTACTCTGCTATGTGTGGATGGGGTTTTTACACCACATGAGGCCCTGACCAAAAATTGGTAACTAGAACCTTGATTAACCCTTACATGACACAGACATTTTTCATTTTTGTGTATTGTTTTTACTCCCTGCATTTTCAAATCCATAATTTTTCATGTATGTGGTCACATGAGGGCTTGATTTACTGTATACTTGTATTTTCACTGAAAAAGGAGGAAGTGTTCAGATAAACTAAAACTCTTTATTTAAGTATATGATATACACATTTTTGCGGATGAAAATCTCTCCCTGATACTAGTTATTGCAGGTTTATGTTTATCCTTATTTATTAAGGGTTCCCTTAGCTTTTATCATATACTTAAATAAAGGTTAAGTTTGATGACTTCCTCTTCTTTAAGTGAAAATACTAGCTTTTTCTTCAGGAAGCCTTCTCTCAGCGATTTGTTGATTTATACTTGACAAGTCTTATTTGAAAATCACAATCGTGCCTCCTACACCATTAAATATTTGGACTTTTTTTATTGGTATCATTCTGTGGAACATGGGAATTTTTGTTCACTTTTATTATATTTTTTAAAGACAACGTGACCAAAAAAGCAACACTTTTTTTCATTATTATTAGCATTTTTATATATGTACATTTATACATTTATACAATTTTTACATAATAAAGGATTTTTTAATTAGAAAAAAGGGATTTTTTTAAATACATTCATACATTTTATTTTGCCTTTTTTTCAAGTCCAAGTAGTGCACTACTATGAAATCTTCTGATCACTGCTATACTATGTAAGGGTAAGTTCAGATGGAGTTTTTAGGTACGGGACCTGAGGCGGAGGCCGTCTCAGGTTCCGGACCAAAAACCGGGTAGCCGCGACTGAAATCCGGTGCACTGCACCGGCATCCAGTCGCGCACTCCGCTCTGGATTATACCCAATGAATAGGTCTAGTCTGGAGGAGGGTGTGTCTTCAGGCCGAATCGTGAGGCGACTCGGCCTGAAGAATGAGCATCTTGCATCTTTTTTCTGGGAGCCAGAAGAACAGCTCCCGGAAAAATGACCTGAGTGGCTCCCATTGAAATCAATGGGAGTCGTCTTTTTGGACAGAGTTTTGAGGCGGATACGGCCTCAAAATCCTGAACAAAAATTTCTGTGTGAATTTACTCTAAAAGTATTTGTACAGGGGAACTAAAAGTACAGAGCCAAGTATAACATGAATTTTAACGTATTAAGTAGAGATGAGCGAACAGTGTTCTATCGAACTCATGTTCGATCGGATATTAGGCTGTTCGGCATGTTCGAATCGAATCGAACACCGCGTGGTAAAGTGCGCCATTACTCGATTCCCCTCCCACCTTCCCTGGCGCCTTTTTTGCTCCAATAACAGCGCTGGGTAGGTGGGACAGGAACTACGACACCGGTGACGTTGAAAAAAGTAGGCAAAACCCATTGGCTGCCGAAAACATGTGACCTCTAATTTAAAAGAACAGCGACGCCCAGCTTCGCGTCATTCTGAGCTTGCAATTCACCGAGGACGGAGGTTTCCGTCCAGCTAGCTAGGGCTTAGATTCTGGGTAGGCAGGGACAGGCTAGGATAGGAAGAAGAAGACAACCAACAGCTCTTATAAGAGCTAAATTCCAGGGAGAAGCTTGTCAGTGTAACGTGGCACTGACGGGCTCAATCGCCGCAACCCAGCTTTCCCAGGATCCTGAATGGAATACACTGTCAGTGTATTCCCGTATACCCGATATATACCCCGATACCCGTTCCAACGGTGTGCCCCCCCACCTTCACCCCAGAAATACCCTGCAAGTCCCCTAGCAATAGAATTGGGGCTATATACACCCACAATTTTTACTACTGGTATACAGTGCCATTGTCTGACTGGGAATTCAAAGAATATATTGGGAATACAAATACCCTCATTTCTTGCTACTGCCATATAGTGCCAGTTTCTGACTGGTAATTCAAAGAATATATTGGGGTTACGTGCACCCACAATTTTTACTACTGGTATACAGTGCCATTGTCTGACTGGGAATTCAAAGAATATATTGGGAATACAAATACCCTCATTTCTTGCTACTGCCATATAGTGCCAGTGTCTGACTGGGAATTCAAAGAATATATTGGGGTTACGTGCACCCACAATTTTTACTACTGGTATACAGTGCCATTGTCTGACTGGGAATTCAAAGAGTATATTGGGAATACAAATACCCTCATTTCTTGCTACTGCCATATAGTGCCAGTTTCTGACTGGGAATTCAAAGAATATATTGGGGTTACGTGCACCCACAATTTTTACTACTGGTATACAGTGCCATTGTCTGACTGGGAATTCAAAGAATATATTGGGGTTATAAATACCCTCATTTCTTGCTACTGCCATATAGTGCCAGTTTCTGACTGGTAATTCAAAGAATATATTGGGGTTACGTGCACCCACAATTTTTACTACTGGTATACAGTGCCATTGTCTGACTGGGAATTCAAAGAGTATATTGGGAATACAAATACCCTCATTTCTTGCTACTGCCATATAGTGCCAGTTTCTGACTGGGAATTCAAAGAATATATTGGGGTTACGTGCACCCACAATTTTTACTACTGGTATACAGTGCCATTGTCTGACTGGGAATTCAAAGAATATATTGGGGTTATAAATACCCTCATTTCTTGCTACTGCCATATAGTGCCAGTTTCTGACTGGTAATTCAAAGAATATATTGGGGTTACGTGCACCCACAATTTTTACTACTGGTATACAGTGCCATTGTCTGACTGGGAATTCAAAGAGTATATTGGGAATACAAATACCCTCATTTCTTGCTACTGCCATATAGTGCCAGTATCTGACTGGGAATTCAAAGAATATATTGGGGTTACGTGCACCCACAATTTTTACTACTGGTATACAGTGCCATTGTCTGACTGGGAATTCAAAGAATATATTGGGGTTATAAATACCCTCATTTCTTGCTACTGCCATATAGTGCCAGTTTCTGACTGGGAATTCAAAGAATATATTGGGGTTACGTGCACCCACAATTTTTACTACTGGTATACAGTGCCATTGTCTGACTGGGAATTCAAAGAGTATATTGGGAATACAAATACCCTCATTTCTTGCTACTGCCATATAGTGCCAGTTTCTGACTGGGAATTCAAAGAATATATTGGGGTTACGTGCACCCACAATTTTTACTACTGGTATACAGTGCCATTGTCTGACTGGGAATTCAAAGAATATATTGGGGTTATAAATACCCTCATTTCTTGCTACTGCCATATAGTGCCAGTTTCTGACTGGTAATTCAAAGAATATATTGGGGTTACGTGCACCCACAATTTTTACTACTGGTATACAGTGCCATTGTCTGACTGGGAATTCAAAGAATATATTGGGGTTATAAATACCCTCATTTCTTGCTACTGCCATATAGTGCCAGTTTCTGACTGGTAATTCAAAGAATATATTGGGGTTACGTGCACCCACAATTTTTACTACTGGTATACAGTGCCATTGTCTGACTGGGAATTCAAAGAATATATTGGGGTTATAAATACCCTCATTTCTTGCTACTGCCATATAGTGCCAGTTTCTGACTGGTAATTCAAAGAATATATTGGGGTTACGTGCACCCACAATTTTTACTACTGGTATACAGTGCCATTGTCTGACTGGGAATTCAAAGAGTATATTGGGAATACAAATACCCTCATTTCTTGCTACTGCCATATAGTGCCAGTTTCTGACTGGGAATTCAAAGAATATATTGGGGTTACGTGCACCCACAATTTTTACTACTGGTATACAGTGCCATTGTCTGACTGGGAATTCAAAGAATATATTGGGGTTATAAATACCCTCATTTCTTGCTACTGCCATATAGTGCCAGTTTCTGACTGGGAATTCAAAGAATATATTGGGGTTACGTGCACCCACAATTTTTACTACTGGTATACAGTGCCATTGTCTGACTGGGAATTCAAAGAGTATATTGGGAATACAAATACCCTCATTTCTTGCTACTGCCATATAGTGCCAGTTTCTGACTGGTAATTCAAAGAATATATTGGGGTTACGTGCACCCACAATTTTTACTACTGGTATACAGTGCCATTGTCTGACTGGGAATTCAAAGAGTATATTGGGAATACAAATACCCTCATTTCTTGCTACTGCCATATAGTGCCAGTTTCTGACTGGTAATTCAAAGAATATATTGGGGTTACGTGCACACACAATTTTTACTACTGGTATACAGTGCCATTGTCTGACTGGGAATTCAAAGAGTATATTGGGAATACAAATACCCTCATTTCTTGCTACTGCCATATAGTGCCAGTTTCTGACTGGGAATTCAAAGAATATATTGGGGTTACGTGCACCCACAATTTTTACTACTGGTATACAGTGCCATTGTCTGACTGGGAATTCAAAGAATATATTGGGGTTATAAATACCCTCATTTCTTGCTACTGCCATATAGTGCCAGTTTCTGACTGGTAATTCAAAGAATATATTGGGGTTACGTGCACCCACAATTTTTACTACTGGTATACAGTGCCATTGTCTGACTGGGAATTCAAAGAGTATATTGGGAATACAAATACCCTCATTTCTTGCTACTGCCATATAGTGCCAGTTTCTGACTGGGAATTCAAAGAATATATTGGGGTTACGTGCACCCACAATTTTTACTACTGGTATACAGTGCCATTGTCTGACTGGGAATTCAAAGAGTATATTGGGAATACAAATACCCTCATTTCTTGCTACTGCCATATAGTGCCAGTTTCTGACTGGTAATTCAAAGAATATATTGGGGTTACGTGCACCCACAATTTTTACTACTGGTATACAGTGCCATTGTCTGACTGGGAATTCAAAGAGTATATTGGGAATACAAATACCCTCATTTCTTGCTACTGCCATATAGTGCCAGTTTCTGACTGGTAATTCAAAGAATATATTGGGGTTACGTGCACCCACAATTTTTACTACTGGTATACAGTGCCAATTTCTAACTAGGAATTCAAAATGCGCAAGGCTCCCGGAAAGGGACGTGGACGAGGCCGTGGGCGAGGTCGGGGGAATGGTTCTGGGGAGCAAGGTAGCAGTGAAGCCACAGGGCGTCCCGTGCCTACTCCTGTGGGGCAGCAAGCATTGCGCCACTCCACAGTGCCAGGGTTGCTTGCCACATTAACTAAACTGCAGGGTACAAACCTTAGTAGGCCCGAGAACCAGGAACAGGTCTTGCAATGGCTGTCAGAGAACGCTTACAGCACATTGTCCAGCAGCCAGTCAGACTCTGCCTCCTCTCCTCCTATTACCCAACAGTCTTGTCTTCCTTCCTCCCAAAATTCCGAAGCTTTACAGAACAATAACCCAAACTGTCCCTGCTCCCCAGAGCTGTTCTCCGCTCCTTTCATTGTCCCTCAACCTGCCTCTCCACGTCACGATTCCACGAACCTAACAGAGGAGCATCTGTATCCAGATGCTCAAACACTAGAGTCTCCTCCATCTCCGTTCGATTTGGTGGTGGATGACCAGCAACCCACCCTCATCGACGATGATGTGACGCAGTTGCCGTCAGGGCATCCAGTTGACCGGCGCATTGTGCGGGAGGAGGAGATGAGACAGGAGTTGGAAGAGGAAGTGGTGGATGATGAGGACACTGACCCGACCTGGACAGGGGGGATGTCAAGCGGGGAAAGTAGTGTGGATGTTGAGGCAGGTGCAGCACCAAAAAGGGTAGCTAGAGGCAGAGGCAGAGGTCAGCAGCTTAGGCGAAGCCAGGCCACACCCGGAATCTCCCAAGATGTTCCAGTTCGTACCCAGCCCCGAAAAACTCCCACCTCGAGGGCACGTTTCTCGAAGGTGTGGAGTTTTTTCAAGGAATGCGCCGAGGACAGATATAGTGTTGTCTGCACAATTTGCCTCTCGAAATTGATTAGGGGCTCTGAGAAGAGCAACCTGTCCACCACTTCAATGCGCCGTCATTTGGAATCCAAGCACTGGAATCAGTGGCAGGCAGCAACGGCAGGACAAAGGCCGCCTGCCGTTCACGCCACTGCCACTGCCTCTGCCTCTGCCTCTGCCACTGCCACTGCTGACTGTGCTGGCGATGCACTCCAGAGGACGAGCCAGGACACCACTTCATCTGCCTCCGCCACTTTGTTGACTTCTACCTCATCCTCCCCTGGTCCTGTCTTATCTCCTTCTCCTGCACCATCAAAGGCACCATCAGGCGTTTCTTTACAACAACCCACCATCTCTCAGACATTGGAGCGGCGGCAGAAATACACTGCTAACCACCCACACGCGCAAGCCTTGAACGCCAACATCGCTAAACTGCTGGCCCAGGAGATGTTGGCGTTCCGGCTTGTTGAAACTCCCGCCTTCCTGGACCTGATGGCAACTGCGGCACCTCGCTATGCCGTCCCTAGCCGTCACTACTTCTCCCGGTGTGCCGTCCCCGCCTTGCACCAGCACGTGTCACTCAACATCAGGCGGGCCCTTAGTTCCGCGCTTTGCACAAAGGTCCACTTGACCACCGACGCGTGGACAAGTGCATGCGGACAGGGACGCTACATTTCACTGACGGCACACTGGGTGAATGTAGTTGAGGCTGGGACTGCTTCCCAAACTGGCCCGGTGTACCTCGTCTCCCCGCCTAACATTCCTGGCAGGGACACGAGAAGAACACCCCCCTCCTCCTCCTCCTCTACCGCCTCCTCCTCCGCCACCGCCTCCTCCTCCGCCACCGCCTCCTCCTCCGCTGTTAGATTGACCCCAGCTACGAGTTGGAAACGTTGCAGCACTGGCGTTGGTAGACGTCAGCAGGCTGTGCTGAAGCTGATCAGCTTGGGGGACAGACAGCACACTGCCTCCGAGGTGAGGGATGCCCTCCTCGATGAGACGGCAATATGGTTTGAGCCGCTGCACCTGGGCCCAGGCATGGTCGTTTGTGATAACGGCCGGAACCTGGTAGCAGCTCTGGAGCTTGCCGGACTCCAACATGTTCCATGCCTGGCCCACGTCTTCAACCTAGTGGTGCAACGTTTCCTAAAGAGCTACCCCAATGTTCCAGAGCTACTGGTGAAAGTGCGGCGCATGTGCGCCCACTTTCGCAAGTCGACAGTAGCCGCTGCTAGCTTAAAATCTCTCCAGCAACGCCTGCATGTGCCACAACACCGGCTTTTGTGCGACGTCCCCACACGCTGGAACTCAACGTTTCAGATGTTGAATAGAGTGGTTGAGCAGCAGAGACCTTTGATGGAATACCAGCTACAAAACCCTAGGGTGCCACAAAGTCAGCTGCCTCAGTTTCACATCCATGAGTGGCCATGGATGAGAGACCTTTGTGACATCCTACGGGTCTTTGAGGAGTCCACAAGGAGGGTGAGCTCTGAGGATGCGATGGTGAGCCTTACAATCCCGCTCTTGTGTGTTCTGAGAGAATCCCTGATTGACATCAGGGATAACTCAGATCACACAGAGGAGTTAGGGATAGCATCCGATCCGTCACAGCTGGAGAGTAGGTCCACACATCTGTCCGCTTTACTGCGTTTAATGGAGGAGGAGGAGGAGGAGGAGGAGGAGGAAGAAGAGTTGTCCGATGATGTGATGGTGATACAGGAGGCTTCCGGGCAACTTCGAATCGTCCCATTGTTGCAGCGCGGATGGGTAGACATGGAGGATGAGGAGGAAATGGAGATTGAACTTTCCGGTGGGGCCAGAGGAGTCATGCCAACTAACACTGTGGCAGACATGGCTGAGTTCATGTTGGGGTGCTTTACAACCGACAAGCGTATTGTCAAAATCATGGAGGACAACCAGTACTGGATCTTTGCTATCCTTGACCCCCGGTATAAAAACAACATCTCGTCTTTTATTCCGGTAGAGGGGAGGGCCAATCGCATCAATGCTTGCCACAGGCAATTGGTGCAGAATATGATGGAGATGTTTCCAGCATGTGACGTTGGCGGCAGGGAGGGCAGTTCCTCCAGTAGGCAACCAAGTTCTCACCGGTCCACACAAACGAGGGGCACACTGTCTAAGGTCTGGGACACCTTGATGGCACCCCCTCGCCAAAGTGCCGCCACGGAGGGTCCTAGTGTCACCAGGCGTGAGAAGTATAGGCGCATGTTGCGGGAATACCTTTCCGACCACAGCCCTGTCCTCTCCGACCCCTCTGCGCCCTACACGTATTGGGTGTCGAAGTTGGACCTGTGGCTTGAACTTGCCCTATATGCCTTGGAGGTGCTGTCCTGTCCTGCCGCCAGCGTCCTATCTGAGAGGGTGTTCAGTGCAGCCGGTGGCATCATCACTGACAAGCGCACCCGTCTGTCAGCTGAGAGTGCCGACCGGCTCACTTTGATAAAAATGAACCACCACTGGGTAGAGCCGTCATTTTTGTGCCCACCTGTGTAAAGCACCCCAACATGAAACTCCATGTCTGTACTCAACCTCTCCAATTCCTCCGCATCCTCATACTCATCCACCATAAGCGTTGCACAATTCTGCTAATACTAGGCTCCCTCCACCCTGATTTCCCCCAACTCTGCTGGTTAGAGGCTCCCTCCACCCTGATTTCCACCAACTCTGCTGGTTAGAGGCTCCCTCCACCATGAATTTGCCCAAACTGGGCTGTTTAGAGGCTCCCTCCACCATGAATTTGTCCAAACTGGGGTTTTTAGAGGCTCCCTCCACAATTAATTGGTCCAAACTGGGCTAATTAGAGGCTCCCTCCACCATGAATTGGTCCAAACTGGGTTTTTTAGAGGCTCCCTCCACCATGAATTTGCCCAAACTGGGCTGTTTAGAGGCTCCCTCCACCATGAATTGGTCCAAACTGGGCTGGTTAGAGGCTCCCTCCACCATGAATTTGCCCAAACTGGGGTGGTTAGAGGCTCCCTCCACCATTAATTGGTCCAAACTGGGCTGGTTAGAGGCTCCCTCCACAATTAATTGGTCCAAACTGGGCTAATTAGAGGCTCCCTCCACCATGAATTGGTCCAAACTGGGGTGGTTAGAGGCTCCCTCCACCATTAATTGGTCCAAACTGGGCTGGTTAGAGGCTCCCTCCACCATGAATTTGCCCAAACTGGGCTGTTTAGAGGCTCCCTCCACCATGAATTTGCCCAAACTGGGCTGTTTAGAGGCTCCCTCCACCATGAATTTGCCCAAACTGGGCTGTTTAGAGGCTCCCTCCACCATGAATTTGCCCAAACTGGGCTGTTTAGAGGCTCCCTCCACCATGAATTGGTCCAAACTGGGGTGGTTAGAGGCTCCCTCCACCATGAATTGGTCCAAACTGGGGTGGTTAGAGGCTCCCTCCACCATTAATTGGTCCAAACTGGGCTGGTTAGAGGCTCCCTCCACAATTAATTGGTCCAAACTGGGCTAATTAGAGGCTCCCTCCACCATGAATTGGTCCAAACTGGGTTTTTTAGAGGCTCCCTCCACCATGAATTTGCCCAAACTGGGCTGTTTAGAGGCTCCCTCCACCATGAATTGGTCCAAACTGGGCTGGTTAGAGGCTCCCTCCACCATGAATTTCCCAAAACTTGGCTGTTTAGAGGCTCCCTCCACCATTAATTGGTCCAAACTGGGCTGGTTAGAGGCTCCCTCCACCATTAATTGGTCCAAACTGGGCTGGTTAGAGGCTCCCTCCACCATTAATTGGTCCAAACTGGGCTGGTTAGAGGCTCCCTCCACCATGAATTTCCCAAAACTTGGCTGTTTAGAGGCTCCCTCCACCATTAATTGGTCCAAACTGGGCTGGTTAGAGGCTCCCTCCACCATGAATTTGCCCAAACTGGGCTGTTTAGAGGCTCCCTCCACCATGAATTTGCCCAAACTGGGCTGTTTAGAGGCTCCCTCCACCATGAATTGGTCCAAACTAGGCTGGTTAGAGGCTCCCTCCACCATGAATTTCCCAAAACTTGGCTGTTTAGAGGCTCCCTCCACCATTAATTGGTCCAAACTGGGCTGGTTAGAGGCTCCCTCCACCATGAATTTGCCCAAACTGGGCTGTTTAGAGGCTCCCTCCACCATGAATTTGCCCAAACTGGGCTGTTTAGAGGCTCCCTCCACCATGAATTGGTCCAAACTGGGCTGGTTAGAGGCTCCCTCCACCATGAATTTCCCAAAACTTGGCTGTTTAGAGGCTCCCTCCACCATTAATTGGTCCAAACTGGGCTGGTTAGAGGCTCCCTCCACCATGAATTTGCCCAAACTGGGCTGTTTAGAGGCTCCCTCCACCATGAATTTGCCCAAACTGGGCTGTTTAGAGGCTCCCTCCACCATGAATTGGTCCAAACTGGGGTGGTTAGAGGCTCCCTCCACCATGAATTGGTCCAAACTGGGGTGGTTAGAGGCTCCCTCCACCATTAATTGGTCCAAACTGGGCTGGTTAGAGGCTCCCTCCACAATTAATTGGTCCAAACTGGGCTAATTAGAGGCTCCCTCCACCATGAATTGGTCCAAACTGGGTTTTTTAGAGGCTCCCTCCACCATTAATTGGTCCAAACTGGGCTGGTTAGAGGCTCCCTCCACAATTAATTGGTCCAAACTGGGCTAATTAGAGGCTCCCTCCACCATGAATTGGTCCAAACTGGGTTTTTTAGAGGCTCCCTCCACCATGAATTGGTCCAAACTGGGTTTTTTAGAGGCTCCCTCCACCATGAATTTGCCCAAACTGGGCTGTTTAGAGGCTCCCTCCACCATGAATTGGTCCAAACTGGGCTGGTTAGAGGCTCCCTCCACCATGAATTTCCCAAAACTTGGCTGTTTAGAGGCTCCCTCCACCATTAATTGGTCCAAACTGGGCTGGTTAGAGGCTCCCTCCACCATTAATTGGTCCAAACTGGGCTGGTTAGAGGCTCCCTCCACCATTAATTGGTCCAAACTGGGCTGGTTAGAGGCTCCCTCCACCATGAATTTCCCAAAACTTGGCTGTTTAGAGGCTCCCTCCACCATTAATTGGTCCAAACTGGGCTGGTTAGAGGCTCCCTCCACCATGAATTTGCCCAAACTGGGCTGTTTAGAGGCTCCCTCCACCATGAATTTGCCCAAACTGGGCTGTTTAGAGGCTCCCTCCACCATGAATTGGTCCAAACTGGGCTGGTTAGAGGCTCCCTCCACCATGAATTTCCCAAAACTTGGCTGTTTAGAGGCTCCCTCCACCATTAATTGGTCCAAACTGGGCTGGTTAGAGGCTCCCTCCACCATTAATTGGTCCAAACTGGGCTGGTTAGAGGCTCCCTCCACCATTAATTGGTCCAAACTGGGCTGGTTAGAGGCTCCCTCCACCATGAATTTCCCAAAACTTGGCTGTTTAGAGGCTCCCTCCACCATTAATTGGTCCAAACTGGGCTGGTTAGAGGCTCCCTCCACCATGAATTTGCCCAAACTGGGCTGTTTAGAGGCTCCCTCCACCATGAATTTGCCCAAACTGGGCTGTTTAGAGGCTCCCTCCACCATGAATTGGTCCAAACTGGGCTGGTTAGAGGCTCCCTCCACCGTGAATTTCCCAAAACTTGGCTGTTTAGAGGCTCCCTCCACCATTAATTGGTCCAAACTGGGCTGGTTAGAGGCTCCCTCCACCATGAATTTGCCCAAACTGGGGTGGTTAGAGGCTCCCTCCACCATTAATTGGTCCAAACTGGGCTGGTTAGAGGCTCCCTCCACAATTAATTGGTCCAAACTGGGCTAATTAGAGGCTCCCTCCACCATGAATTGGTCCAAACTGGGTTTTTTAGAGGCTCCCTCCACCATGAATTTGCCCAAACTGGGTTGTTTAGAGGCTCCCTCCACCATGAATTGGTCCAAACTGGGCTGGTTAGAGGCTCCCTCCACCATGAATTGGTCCAAACTGGGCTGGTTAGAGGCTCCCTCCACCATGAATTTCCCAAAACTTGGCTGTTTAGAGGCTCCCTCCACCATTAATTGGTCCAAACTGGGCTGGTTAGAGGCTCCCTCCACCATGAATTGGTCCAAACTGGGGTTTTTAGAGGCTCCCTCCACCATGAATTGGTCCAAACTGGGGTTTTTAGAGGCTCCCTCCACCATGAATTTGCCCAAACTCTGCTGGTTAGAGGCTCAATCCACCCTGATTTTCAAAACAAATGTTGGTGCCAACCTCAACTTACTACAAGGGCCAAATTCACTGCTGGTGACAAGCTCTCCTCACTGCAAGTGCCAAATACACATGTTTCAAGGTGTTTTCCTACTGTCAGAGAGGTGGTATTGAGTGTGTAAAGTGTGTAGTTGTTAGGCTGTGATGTTGGGGTAATAGAGGGTCTTTGGTGTGTTAGATGCCCCCAGACATGCTTCCCCTGCTGTCCCAGTGTCATTCCAGAGGTGTTGGCATCATTTCCTGGGGTGTCATAGTGGACTTGGTGACCCTCCAGACACGGATTTGGGTTTCCCCCTTAACGAGTATCTGTTCCCCATAGACTATAATGGGGTTCGAAACCCGTTCGAACACACGAACATTGAGCGGCTGTTCGAATCGAATTTCGAACCTCGAACATTTTAGTGTTCGCTCATCTCTAGTATTAAGCAAACAGTTGGCAATCATGTTAACTTCTTCCATTGATTTTAACGACTTTTCTTGTGAAAAATCAACTGTGTAGTGAGATATGAAACTCAAGTTGAAGATAAATGAATCTACACAACAACAGTTTTTAACCTATTAATTATGCAGCCTTGTATGCTAATTATTAGAGATGAGCGAGTACTGTTCGGATTAGCCGATCCGAACAGCACGCTCCATAGAAATGAATGGATGCACCTGGTACTTCCGCTTTGACGGCGGCCGGCTGTTTAACCCCCCGCGTGCCGGCTACGTCCATTCATTTCTATGCGAGCGTGCTGTTCGGATCGGCTGATCCGAACAGTACTCACTCATCTCTAATAATTATGATAAGGCCCATGTAATGAAGCGCAGCAAAAAAAAAAAAAAAACCTGCAGAGAAAAACATGGTAGAAACATCTAACTTTTTTGCAGTGTTTTTCATTGTGATTTCACAGAATTTTCCTCTGTTGACTTTCTGCCCCATACAGAAAATGCCAGCATTTCTGCAAGTGTAATGGACATGCCGCGATTTTTAAGAGTGCAAGCATTTTTAAAAATTCAGCTTTTCCGCTGCAGATTTTTTTTCTGCAAAGTGTGGATGAGATTATCCAGAATCCCATCTACTTTGCAGGTACTGTAAAATGCAACATTTTTTGCAACAGCGTTTCCTCATTTTTATGAAGGCCAAGGAAGGTGAAATATAGAAAACAAAATACAAACTCATGCAGGGTTCACACCAGTGTTCGGCTCTCCGTTATCAGGTTTCCGGAAACCTGCAGAACGGAGTCCCGGGCGCAGATGTGAACGAGCCGTCACTTGTTTCCAGTGCTCCGATGACCTGGAAACCCAGGGACAATTTATTGTTTTTATAATTTTTCAGCTTCCCCAGCCACCTTGCGGAAAACTGTAATTTTTGTTGTTAGATTCTAAAAGTCATATTTTTTTTAATTTTAATATTAACCCCTTCCCGACATCTGCCGTAATACTACGGCAGACACCGGGTGTTTAACTATGGTGGCCGCCCGGGAGTCGGGCGGCTGTGATAGCTGCCGGGTGTCTACTGTTTTACACAGTAGATACCCAGCGCTGATGCCCCCGGTCGGTGCCCACACCGATTGGAGGCATTAACCCCTCCGGCGCTGCCATTTTGCCATTGATCGCCAGCGTCTAGACCATGATCCAGGGCCGGCGTCACGTTGCCATGACAGCCTTGCAAGTCTGCAGTGCTTTTCTTTTGCAGGCTACTCTATGCAGCCTGCAAAAGAAATGATGATTTTTTTGCAATGTATTGCAATGCATTAGCATTGTAATGCATTGCATTAGTGATCAGACCCCCTGGGGTTCAAGACCCCCTAGGGGGTCTGATTCAAAAAAAATATTTAAAAAAGTAAAAAAATATAAATTTTTTTTTAAAGTATTAAAAATTCAAATCACCCCCCTTTCCCTAGAACACATATAAAAATAGTTAAATACTGTGAAACACATACACGTTAGGTATCCCTGTGTCTGAAAATGCCCGCTATACAAATCTATAAAAATATTTTTACTGTACGGTAAACAGCATAGCAGAAAAAAAAGTCAAAAGTGCCAAAATTATCAAAGCAAAAGCAAATCCCCAAAATGGTATAACTAAAAAGTACACCCGGAAACGCAAAAAAAGACACTCTATACATCCCCATACACGGAAGTATAAAAAAGTTATGGGTGTCAGAATATGGCGACTTTAAGAAAAAAAAAAATTTGCACAGTTTTGCATTTTTGTTAAGGAGTTAAAATGTAAATAAAACCATATAAATTTGGTATCTCCAGAATCGTTCCGAAACATAGAATATAGGTGACATGTCATTTTGGACAAATGCTTTTTTTCTTCAAACCCACCCCATTCTGAATTTTTTTTCCAGTTTTCCAGTACATTGTACAGAATGAATAATGGTAGCACCATGAGGAAAAATTTGTCCCGCAAACATTAAGACCTCATATGGCTCTGAGAGCAGAGAAATAAAAAAGATATGGGGTTTGGAAGGAGGGGAGTCCAAAACAAAAAATTAAAATAAAAAATGCCGTCGGCGGGAAGGGGTTAATATAGATCCATAAGTGTTTGTTTTTGGTGCATTTAACTTATTGATTTAATTTTATTAACTGTTAGCCAGATAGCAAAAAATGTAGTTTTGTTATCTTTTGTTTATGGTCTAGACTTTGCATGGTGCACTGGACGTCATAAATGACATATTACCTTTATTCTATTAGTCAGTACAATTACAGTGATACCTAGCTTATATTGTTTTGTTTTTTTTCTTGTATGACTTTTGCACAATAGAATAACATATTTGCCAGACATAGTTTGTTCTAGTGGCACCTTATTCTAAAAGCCCAAAACTTATTTATTTTTACATTATTGGAGCTGTGCAAGGTTTTTGTTTTTTTGCTGGAACATTTGTTGTTTCTATTGGTATCCTTTTGGGGTTGTATGTGACTTTCTGTTCATTTTGTTTTGTAGGCAATGTGACCATAAAACTGGAAAAAATTTAGTCTTTTTTGTCTATATTTATTATTATTTTTCTGTAAGTTTTTTGGGAGGAAAATGGGTATTTATTTTATATTTTTATTCCATACTTAACTTTTTTTTTTGTTACATTTACAATTAGTCCCGTACTGGGGCTTGAACACTAGTTAGGGCAATTGCTACTAAAATGCATGATAATGCTTTTGCATTGTTGTGTATTACAGTATTGCAAAGTGAAAGGGAAAGCCTCACTATAATAATAAATTTTTTTAGCAAATGTAATACTGGGGAATATGGGGGTGACGTGGTGGCAGCAAAGACAAAGACGTTAAAGGTGGATGTCAACTGTGACTCCTTAGCCAGTCCCATGTACGTAGTGTGTTACTATATCAGTTCACCGGAAAGTGTTCCTGTCATTGACATAATAGTATGTTGTGGACTGGCAATTAATGAAAGGGTTAAATATCCTGGGTCAGAGTTATCTCCAGTTTCAGACATCTCAGAAGGTTGTCAATCATGTGTCACAACTGACACCTACTGCTGTTGGCAGCTCAGCTCCTCAGCTAGCAGCTTGTCTTTGGCATACATCTACGATATGGTGCAGTAGTACATAACCTACCATGCCATAAATGCACAGCAGGGTGCAGAAATCTTCACAAATACCATATAATAAATTCTGTTCCAAACTGTTTAGTTTATTAAACATTTTAGAGGTTCACTGAAAATACTTTCTAAAAGCAGAATATCTAGCAAAATTGTATGTTTTTAGCCCAAAGTAGGCAAGCAATCCAGCACCATAAATGGTAAATAAATTCCCTATAGGAAAGAGTTAGACGCACTAAGCATATTCTGACGGCTGTAAATAGTGAATATTTGGTAATTGTGATATCAATTGGAAGTGACTGGAGAAGGAATGTATGGTATCATGAGCAAGTCAGTCAATCAGTTAGAATTAAAAGATATATTGTGTAGCAGATATTTCACTTGAGTCAGCGAATCCCACAGAAAACATTTTAGTCACTGGAAAAATTATGCTTTATTCTGTATATCATTTAGAAATATAGAAAAATGTTTCCCTGGATATCACTACATTTTGGTTTACATTTGGGGCAATAGATTTTCCTTTAGTACATGTCTTAAATATTGAATTATAAAATATATACACCTCTTTCGGTTTTTCCTTTTAACAAATAATTGTTTTTCAATGTTATACTGTATTATACATTTGATGAAAGTAGAATTATTATACAGTTAAAACCATTGTCTAAGATCAGATAATAGAGTGGGTTTTTTTTTTCTTCCATGTGGGAGTGAGATGTAAACCAACCATAGCCAATATTTGAATATAAAGCAGATTAACAGTTGTGATTTAAAAAAATGATGTTACTTGTTATCTATGTCTTAGTTAACAGGTACTAATGGAAATAATTAGTAAGCAAGCATGATCTAGATAAGATCCATGAGGGCAGAGTTTGGCTACACCACCATGGGAAGTCAGAGGAAGCCATAGTCAGAATCTTGGTGTAGTTTGCTATTCTACCACCAGTGGGCGCTGTTTCTCACTCTGAACTATTGTGTTGCACTTCCACTCCTCACCACTGGAGGCTGCTGTGTTCATCCTATGAATTGCCTTTAAAGAGGACCTTTCATCAAATCGGGCCCATGCAGTTTTATATACTGCTGGAAAGCTGACAGTGCGCTGAATTCAGCACACTGTCGGCTTTCCCGATTCGTGCCCGGTGTAAAGCGCTATCGGTCCCGGTACCGTAGCGCTTTACACCGGGTAAGTTCCTCCCCGCTCCACAGTACAGTGCGATAGGCGCCGCGAGGCAGAAGGGCGTCCCTGGCTAATGGTCAGAAACGCCCTTCTGACACTAAAGCGCTACGGTACCGGGACCGATAGTGCTTTACACCGGGCACAGATCAGGAAAGCCGACAGTGTGCTGAACTCAGCGCACTGTCAGCTTTCCAGCAGTATATAAGACTGCATGTGCTCGATCTGATGAAAGGTCCTTTTTAACAAAGATGACCAATCTCTACTAATGTGAAGCCATTTTGTTTTCTGTTTGGGCCTATTTACACCCATGAGGCAGTACAACCTGGGCTCGAGTATTGTGACTTGTTCCAGTCTCCTGCTCCTTAGAACTGTCTTTCCCAAACTGATTCTACTCCTTGTCATATCTACTCTTCAAGTTGCACCCCGGACTACTACTATTCAGTAGCTATTTGCTCCTGGCTTATTTAATCTGGTGACTTCTGCAGCGTATAGCGGTAACTTAACAGCCAAGTAATGTAGCCTCTGGGGCTGGTGTCCTGGTCTGGATGTTATTTTAATAAGCAATAAAAGAAGAATATTATGCTTAGCTTAGCTTGCTAGTAAAGATGAGCGAACAGTGTTCTATTGAACACATGTTCGATCGGATATTAGACTGTTCGGCATGTTCGAATCGAATCGAACACCGCATGGTAAAGTGCGCCATTACTCGATTCCCCTCCCACCTTCCCTGGCGCCTTTTTTGCTCCAATAACAGCGCTGGGTAGGTGGGACAGGAACTACGACACCGGTGACGTTGAAAAAAGTAGGAAAAACCCATTGGCTGCCGAAAACATGTGACCTCTGATTTAAAAGAACAGCGCCGCCCAGGTTCGCGTCATTCTGAGCTTGCAATTCACCGGGGACAGAGGTTTCCGCCAATTTAGCTAGGGCTTAGATTCTGGTAGGCAGGGACAGGCTAGGATAGGAAGGAGAAGACAACCAACAGCTCTTGTAAGAGCTAAATTCCAGGGAGAAGCTTGTCAGTGTAACGTGGCACTGACGGGCTCAATCGCCGCAACCCAGCTTTCCCAGGATCCTGAATGGAATACACTGACAGTGTATTCCCGTATACCCTACATATACCCCCGATCCACGTTCCAACGGTGTGCCCCCCCACCTTCACCCCAGAAATACACTGGAAGTCCCCTAGCAATAGAATTGGGGCTATATACACCTACTATTTTTGCTACTGGTATATACTGCCATTTTCTGACTGGGAATTCAAAGAATATATTGGGGTTACATATAACTTCAATTCCAGGGAGAAGCTTGTCAGTGTAACGTGGCACTGACGGACTCAATCGCCGCAACCCAGCTTTCCCAGGATCCAGAATGGAATACACTGACAGTGTATTCCCGTATACCCTATATATACCCCCGATCCACGTTCCAACGGTGTTCCCCCCCACCTTCTCCCCAGAAATACACTGGAATTCCCCTAGCAATAGAATTGGGGCTATATACACCCACAATTTTTGCTACTGGTATATACTGCCATTGTCTGACTGGGAATTCAAAGAATATATTGGGGTTACGTGCACCCACAATTTTTGCTACTGGTATATAGTGCCAGTTTCTGACTGGGAATTCAAAGAATATATTGGGGTTATGTGCACCCACAATTTTTGCTACTGGTATATACTGCCATTTTCTGACTGGGAATTCAAAGAATATATTGGGGTTGCAAATACCCTCAAGTCTTGCCACTGCCATATAGTGCCAGTTTCTGACTGGGAATTCAAAGAATATATTGGGGTTACAATATATTGCAGCGTAGTAGGGTTTCAGTCTAATCCTGCCATGAATTTTGGCCTGGGAGAGGAGATAGGCCACCCCAGTTTGCACCCGGGGAACAGACTCCACCACATTCACCCTGCCTGTCATTAAAGATAAGCACTGCAGCATCTCTGACCACAGGCGCTTGTCCATGTGTCGGTGGTCAAGTGGACCTTGCAGCAAAGAGCTCTGGGCCCGACTGATGTTATGGGACACATGCAGGTGCAAGGCAGGGACAGCACACCAAGCGAAGTAGTAACAGCTAGGCCCAGCATAGGGAGGTGCCCAAGCTGCCATCTGCTGACGGAAGGCCTGGGTCTCCAGAAGCATAAACAAACACCAACATCTCCAGGGCCAGCAGTTTATCGATGAGGCTGTTAAAGGCTTGGGCATGGGGATGGGTTGTGTTGTACTTCTGCCTGCAATGAAAAGCTTGGGAGATGTGGAGTGGCTGGGAAGAGGCGCATGATGGTGCAGGCCAAAAGGGCGCATGAGGGTGAACTCCCCAATGTGTCAGAGATAGGTGTGTAGGTGTCCTTGCATCATATACTTGCACCATACTTGGCTTTGGAATTTCATTTCGTGCCAAAAAGTGGTTAAGACAGCGATCCCTCAGCTAATCCCGTTACACTGTCTTGACAACTCCAGCACTGAAGTTACCATTTCTTGAAGTGGACCACCACTTCTGAGATCCAAAAGGAAGTAGGCAAGAGATGTGCAGTGCAGAAAAAAAGATGAGAAAATAAGTGCACAGAGCACATAGGGATCGGAGAGAACAGAGCTGGGGTCGACCAGGTATTCCCACAACATGCGACTATACTTGTCCTTCCTGGTGACGCTAGGCCCCTGAGTCGCAGATATTTGTCCAGGGGGGCCATTAACGTGTCCCAGACCTAGGAAAAAGTCTTCCAACAGGGTAGAGTTTTGCATGCCTTTGCTTCTACCCACTGTTTTTGCTGCTTAGCTTCCCTCCACATCTACACTGTTTTCGCCCCTAAACATCACCCCAGTTTACGCATCTGCTTCTACCCTGTTTTTTTGTTGAATTAGCTTCCCTCCACATCTGCACTGCTTTCGCCCCTAAACATCACACCAGTTTATGCCTTTGCTTCTACCCAGGTTTTTTGTTGAATTAGCTTCCCTCCACATCTACAGTGCTTTAGCCCCTAAACATCACCCCAGTTTATGCCTTTGCTTCTACCAGGTTTTTTGTTGATTTAGCTTCCCTCTACATCTACACTGCTTTAGCCCCTAGACATCACCCCTGTCCATGTGGGGTCGGAGGCCTCGTCATCCACCAACTCCTCTTCCAATTGCGCACTGTCCCCTTACTGCAAACCGCACATGACCACAGCTTGCCCTGATGGCAACTGTGTCTCATGATCCCCACTGAGGTCCAGAAAAGTCGGTGGCGGGTCCAAAACCTCAAAATTGGAAGGAAATGGCGGATGCTGCAGTATTTCTAACACCTGTTCCTTGTGTTCGGGCCTGGTCTGTGTTGTACCCTGCACCCTGCTTAATGCAGCTGCCATATCCGGAGTTGTGCTGAGTGCATGCTAATGTTTCGTGTCCAGTGCAATGGATGGGATGGGATTTCACATAAGTCTGCCACCCATGGCCACTCATGGTTGAGCAACTGAGGGAGTTGACTTTGACGAACCCGAGGGTTTTGGAGTTGGAACTACATCAAAGGTCTGTGCTGCTCACACACTCTGCTCAACAGATGATATGTTTAGTGCCAGCAGTGTGGAGACGTCGCACAACAGCCGTTGTTCGAGCAGGTACAGGCATTGTAGGAGTGCATAGAGGCTAGCAGCGGCAACTATAGACTTTAAAAACTATCCGCACAAGCGCCACACTTTCACCAGTAGCTCAGGAACATTGGGGTACCTTTTTAAAAAGATTAGCAGCAATGAGTTAAAAACGTGGCCCAGGCATGGAATATGTTGCAGGCTGCCAAGCTACAGAGCCAATCCCAGGTTACGGCCATTATCACACATGACAACATGCCTGGGCCCAGGTGCAGTGGCAAAAACCACATTGCCGTGTCATCGAGGATGGCATGACTAACTTTGTAGGCAGTGTGCTGTCTGGCCCCCAAGCTGATGAGCTTCAGCACGGCCCGCTGACGTCTCCCCACACCAGTGTTGCAGCGTTTCCAGCTCGTAGCTGGGGTCAATCTAACAGCGGAGGAGGAGGAGGGTGGTGTTTCAGCCCTCCTCCCAGGAATGTTGTGTGGGGAGACAAGTCAGGAAAATTCTTGAAACAGGGGAGAGTTTTGCATCTTTGCCCTTGCTGCCTATGGACATCCCTTTGCCTCTAGCCACCATTTTCCCTGCTTTGCTTGCCTCCAGATCCACACTGTTTTTGTCCCTAGACATCACCCCAGCCCATGCCTCAGCTTGTATCCCCAGTTTTTGCTGCTTAGCTTCCCTCCACATCAACAATGCTTGCACCCCTAAACATCACCCCAGTTTCTGCCTGTGCTTTTCCCCAGCTTTTTTTGTTGATTTAGCTTCCCTCCACATGCACACTGCTTTTGCCCCTAGACATCACCCCAGTCCATGCCTCTGCTTTTACCCCCAGTTTTTTATGCTTAGATTGCCTCCACATCCACACTGCTTTTGCCCCTACACATTACCCCTATCCATGCCTGTGCCTCTAGCCATAACTCTGCCACCCATGGAAACTCATGGTGCAGAAAGTGAGGGAGATGACTTTGAGCAACCTTTGGGTTTTGTAGACGGTATTCCATGAAAGGTCTGTGCAGCTCACACACCCTGCTCAAGATATGGTATTGTAGGGTTTCAGCGTGTGTGAATGATGGACAACAGCCTGTGTTTGGACAGATGTAGGCCTTGCTGGAGTGTTTTTAGGCTAGCAGCGGCTAGTGTAGACTTGTGAAAGTGGGTGTCCAAGCGCCGCACTTACACCCATACCCCTTTGGGGTATGATTTGAAAAATCGTTGCACCACGACATTGAACACGTGGGCCAGGCATGGAACGTGTTGGAGGCTGGCAAGCTCCAGAGCCCTCCAAAAAGACAAAAAAAGCCTGGCCCCAGGGGAAGCGGGGATAAAAAAAAAAATTGCCATCTCATCCAGGATGGCATCCCTGACCTCAGAGGCAGCGTGCTGTCCGTCCCCCAAGCTGATGAGCTTCAGCACAGCCTGCTGACGTCTCCCCACACCAGTGTTGCAGCGTTTCCAGCTCGTAGCTGGGGTCAATCTAACAGCGGAGGAGGAGGGTGGTGTTTCAGCCCTCCTCTCAGGAATGTTGTGTGGGGAGACAAGTCAGGCCACCACATTTTGCGACCCGGTCCACGCTTCAACTACATTCAACCACTGTGCCAAAATTGAAAGGTAGCGTCTCTGTCCGCATGCACTTGTCCATTCGTAGCTGGTCACGTGGAACTTTTGGGCTAAGCGCTGAATTTAGGGACCGCCTCATGTTTGGGGGAAAGTGCTGGTGTGGACGGCACAGTGAGGTGGCGCAGTAGACACTCTGTCCAAGAAGGGCAGAGTGTCCCCCCGTCGGGACTCCAACATCTCCTGGGCCAGATTTTTTGAGATGAGGCCGTTGAAGCCTTGGGCATGTGGGTGCGTTGCGCTGTACTTTAGCATGAAATAAAAGGCCTGGGAGATGGGGAGTTGCTGGGAAGAGGCGCATGATGGCGCGGGCAAAAGGAGAAGTGGCAGGAAAAGGGGAGGATGAGGGTGAACTCCCCAAAGTGTCAGAGGCAGATGTGGAGGTGTCCTGGCTGCTGGTCTGGACTGCAGCGCCAGCCCTGTCAACAGTGGGAGAGGCAGTGGCCGCAAGGCCAAATGACGATTATCCTGCGCTTGCTCTCACCCACTGAGCCCAGGGCTTGCCTTCCAAATGATGGCACCCACAAGAGGTGGTGAGATTCCTCTCTGCAGATCTCCAACCCATGTTGGACTTGCAAAGTGCACTAAATTTGTCATGTAACTGACATGTATATGATGAGTCTATCCATTGTCTGTTCATTTTGGTGAAAGTCAGCCTGTCAGCTGACAGACAGCTGTGCTTGTCAGTGATGATGCCACCGGCTGCTTGTACCCCCAGTTTTTGCTGCTTAGCTTGCCTCCACATCCACACTGCTTTTGCCCCTACACATCACCCCTATCCATGCCTGTGTCTCTAGCCATAAGTCTGCCACCCATGGAAACTCATGGTGCAGAAAGTGAGGGAGCTGACTTTGAGGAACCCTTGGGTTTTGTAGATGGTACTCCATCAAAGGTCTCTGCTGCTCACACACCCTGCTCAACAGACGGTATCTAGGGTTTGAGCGTGTGGTGACTTCGCACAACAGTAGGTGCTTCAGGCAGATGTAGGCGTTGCTGGAGTGTATTGCGGCTAGCTCCAGGTACTGTAGACTTGCCAAAGTGGGAGCTTAAGCGCCGCACTTTAACCAGTAGCTTGGGTACATTGGGTTAAGTTGTTAGAAACCGTTGCACCAATAATTTGAAAACGTGGGCCATGTGTAGACTGTGTTTGAGTCTTGCAAGCTCCACATCTGCTACCAGGTTCCGTCCATTATCACAGGTGCAAATATGCCAGGCCCCAGGTGTAGCAGGAAAAAAAAATGCCATCTCAGCCAGGATGGCATCCCTGACCTCGGAGGCACTGTGCTGTCTGTCCCCCAAGCTGATGAGCTTCAGCACCACCTGCTGACGTCTCCCCACGCCAGTGTTTTAGCCTTTGACGCTAGTAGCTGGGGTGGAGGTTGCAGCGTAGTAGGGTTTCACAGTCTACTGCCATGAATTTTGGCCTGGGAGAGGAGATAGGGTACCCCAGTTTGCACCCCGGGACCAGACTCCACCACATTCACCCTGCCCGGCATTAAAGATGAGCAGCATCCCTGACCACAGGCGCTTGTCCATGCGTCGGTGGTCAAGTGGACCTTGCAGCAAAGCGCGGAACTAAGGGCCCACCTGATGTTGAGTGACACGTGCTGGTGCAAGGCGGGGACGGCACACCGGGAGAAGTAGTGACGGCTAGGGACGGCATAGCGAGGTGCCGCAGTTGCCATCAGGTCCAGGAAGGCCGGAGTTTCAACAAGCAGGAATGCCAACATCTCCTGGGTCAGCAGTTTAGCGATGTTGGCGTTCAAGGCTTGTGCGGGTGGGTGGTTAGCGGTGTATTTCTGCCAGCGCTCCAATGTCTGAGAGATGGTGGGTTGTTGTAAAGAAGCGCCTGATGGTGCAGGAGAAGGAGATAAGACAGGAACAGGGGAGGATGAGGGAGAAGTCAACAAAGTGGCGGAGGCAGATGAAGTGATGTCCTGGCTCGTCCTCTGGAGTGCATCGCCAGCACTGTGAGCAGGGGCAGTGGCGTAAACAGCGGGCGACATTTGTCTTGCCGTTGCTGCCTGCCACTGATTCCAGTGCTTGGATTCCAAATGACGGTGCATTGAAGTGGTGGACTGGTTGCTCTTCTCAGAGCCCCTACTGGATTGCGAGAGGCAAATTGTGCAGACAACACTATATCTGTTCTCGGCGCATTTCTTGAAAAAACTCCACACCTTCGAGAAACGTGCCCTCGATGGGGGAGTTTTTCTGGGCTGGGTACAAAAGGGAACATCTTCGGACATTCCGGGTCTGGCCTGGCTTCGGCGAAGCAGCTGACCTCTGCCTCTGGACATGTCTCTGCCTCTAGCTACCCTTTTTGGTGCTGCACCTGCCTCAACATCCACACTACTTTCCCCGCTTGACATCCGCCCTGTCCTGGTGGGGTTAGTGTCCTCGTCGTCCACCACCTCCTCTTCCAACTCCTGTCTCACCACCTCCTCCTCCTGCACAATGCGCATGTCAACTGGCTGCCCTGACAGCAACTGCGTCTCATCGTCGTCGATGAGGGTGGGTTGCTGGTCATCCGCCACCAAATGGACCGGAGATGGAGGAGACTCTAGTGTTTGAGCATCTGGACACAGATACTGGTCTGTTAGGTCCGTGGAATCGTGAAATGGAGGGGCAGGTTGCGGTACAGTCAAAGGATGGGAGAACAGCTCTGGGGAGCAGGGACAGTTGGGGATATTGTTCTGTGAAGCTTGGGAATTTTGGGAGGAAGGAGGACAAGACTGTTGGGTAATAGGAGAAGAGGAGGCAGAGTCTGACTGGCTGCTGGACAATGTGCTGTAAGCGTTCTCTGACAGCCATTGCAAGACCTGTTCCTGGTTCTCGAGCCTACTAAGGTTTGTACCCTGCAGTTTAGTTAATGTGGCAAGCAACCCTGGCACTGTGGAGTGGCGCAATGCTTGCTGCCCCACAGGAGTAGGCACGGGACGCCCTGTGGCTTCACTGCTACCTTGCTCCCCAGAACCATTCCCCCGACCTCGCCCACGGCCTCGTCCACGTCCCTTTCCGGGAGCCTTGCGCATTTTGAATTCCCAGTTAGAAATTGGCACTATATACCAGTAGCAAAAATTGTGGGTGCACGTAACCCCAATATATTCTTTGAATTACCAGTCAGAAACTGGCACTATATGGCAGTAGCAAGAAATGAAACTTTGTTTGGAAGGGCTCATGTTAAGGGCCATAAAAGTGAATTTTGGAAGGTCTTACCACATCAAACACACACACACACACACACACACACATCCACAATGACAGTTGAGGGTGAGGACTGAAGGATTTCCCATTGCCTATTCCATCTGTGGTTGTCATGGTTTAAAGGGGTGGTTGTTAATGTTTGTTGAGCTAAAATTGGGGTTTGTGTCCATCCATTTGGGGAGTATAGAAGGTTTCCAGTTATTTTCCCACTTTGATAGAGGTTTTTTGGAATGTGTAAAGTGTGTAGTTGTTAGGCTGTGATGTTGGGGTAATAGAGGGTCTTTGGTGTGTTAGATGCCCCCAGACATGCTTCCCCTGCTATCCCAGTGTCATTCCAGAGGTGCTGGCATCATTTCCTGTGGTGTGATAGTGGACTTGGTGACCCTCCAGAGACAGATTTGGGTTTCCCCCTTAACGAGTATATGTTCCCCATAGACTATAATGGGGTTCGAAACCCGTTCGAACAGTCAGCGGCTGTTCGAATCGGATTTTGAATCTCGAACATTTTAGTGTTCGCTCATCTCTACTTGCTAGTTTTGGGGCTTTTTCACATGGAAAATTGTTCTCTGTATCCTCCCATGTTACCTCTGAGGCTCAGTAACAGGCCTTGGCAGTTAGCTGGCATATGGCTAAGAAGAAGACCAAAATGCTGAGAAATGACATAGAAGAGTCCAGAGTATTTTTACAGACCCCAAAGTATAATAATGCATTTTGGTAGACTAGATCAAGGAGACACTTCTGCAACAAATAACAGGTGAAAATGGCTGTTTTTTACAACTGTTAGCCATGATTCTCAGACAGCTGGCCCTGTCTTTAAACATTTGCACTGCATGTGTGAACTCTCAGCAATTGACATGCTGCCCACAATTCAAGGCACTATGCACTGTGGGGGTTTTAATGCTGTGTGAATGAAATTTATTTAAATCAGAATTACTACATTGTACTGTTCTCCAAAGTGGGCTACTACCAACAACTTGCTGAAGGTATACATGTGTTCCCTGCCTTTAGGCCAACTACTGCACATTGGCATACTTTTTTTTAAACATTCTCTCACTTGTATTTCTCAATGTTAAAAGTTCCTACTTAAAAAAAAAAAAAACTTCTTTGGTGACATACAGCAATGTTTGCAACTGACAATGATGATGATGCAAATTTGTGGATCCAATACAAAAGAATATAGTACATATTCAATGACCAAAAATAAAACTCATACAATATACGCACATATGCATATGGCTACATCAGCCTTACAAACAGATTTGTCTCATTGTGTATTAGCATTTCCGACAATATTTTAAGTATATTTAATCTCTTCTGTAGCATCTTACTTTGGATTCATGATTAAGTAGATACAAAGGCTGAAGAAAGTTCATGTTAGTTCAAACCATTAAAAATACCCTAAGGATAGAATGTTCTTTCAACATGCAATGCTATGCAGTTTCCAGACTGTTAACAATTACTTGTGCCAGAAAGACCATTTGGGATAGAGCCAATTCTTAAAATGTCTTTTGTATGACTTTTCCTCTGTTTTGGTTGACTACATGATGAGATATTAAAGGTTTTTTAATTTTGAAGCAGTATATATCCCTGCAATGAAAGAAATAGATTTTGATATGGTCAGTAATAAACCGAAGGCAAATTTTGGAAAAGTGTTTCACCATATTGTCAGATAGTGTGTATGCTTTTATCAATAACTTTCCTATAATCTTAACCCCTTAACCCCAAGCTAATTTTGTTTTTTGCTCCCTGACTTCCATTGTTTTTAATATTCTATTCATAGAGCCACTTCAGTGTTTACTTTTGAAGAACAAACTGTATTCCATAATGGCACTATTTAACCATTTCCGGAGCTCCCATTGGGTAAATATTAGAGATGAGTGAACAGTAAAATGTTCGAGGTTCGATATTCGTTTCGAGTAGCCCCTCAATATTCGACTACTCGAATCGAATATCGAACCCTATTATAGTCTATGGGGGGAAAATGCTCGTTTCAGGGGTAGGCAACGTTCGATCAAATTATACTTACCAAGTCCACGAGTGAGGGTCGGGCTGGATCCTCTGAGAAGTCTTCTCTGTACAGCGTCCCCGCGGTATCTTCCGGCTCTTCATTCACTATGCCAGGCATCGGGCCTGGGCAGAGCCGACTGCACATGCCCGCACTACAAGCAGACATGCGCAGTCGGCTCTGCCCAGGCCCGATGCCTGGCAGAGTGAATGAAGAGCCGGAAGACGCCGCGGGGAAACTGCACGGAGAAGACTTCTAAAGGTGGGAGAAGAACCAGCATTGATTGGCCAACTGTATAGCATTCAGCCAATCAATGCTGGTTCTGCATTGAACTTTTACATTCGAACAGCGAGTGGTACTCGATCGAGTACGAGTATTTCGAGTACCGTAGTTTTCGATCGAATACATATATATATATATATATATATATACTCTTCAAGGGCATACTGGTTCATCCTTGCAGTTCTCAGCAGCTGCATGAAATTGTGATCCATCTGGATTAGTGGCTGTTAGAGCTGCTGGTCCTACAGGACTCAGATCAGTTCTGTAGTTATGGTAGGAGACTGTATTCCTCCCGCAATTGGAGCTAAATGCACCGATTACGGGGGAAATCAGCCTCCCTCACCAAAAAAACTGTGATTAGATGTCTCCAAAGGTCTATTGTGAACTTATGGGTACACATTTTAAAAATAAATAAATAAATAAATAAATAAAATGAAAAGAAACGTTAAAAAAATGAAAATAAAATAATTAAAAAATAAATAAAATTATACATCAATAACACACCCTTATCACAGATTCTAACCCTCACCGATAACACCATACAAAATAGAAATTACCGTAATGGAGAGGAAAACTATTTTAAAAAGTTTTGTTAGTAGAACTTTGTTCTATTTTTTTTTTTTAAATGTAGATTGTGAGCCCCATATAAGGATCACAATGTACATTTTTTTTTTCCTCTTATCAGTATGTCTTTGTAGAATGTGAGGAAATCCATGTAAACACAGGGAGGACATACAAACTCTTTGCAGATGTTGTTCATGCCAGAATTTGAACCCAGGACTCCAGCATTGCAAGGCTGCAATGCTAACCACTGAGCCACCATGTTGCCCCTGAACTTTGCTCTATTTAATAAAAAAAAATGAAAAGTGAAAACAGACACATTTTGTCTCCTCTTTTGTTTATATTTTCCCAGACACAAAAAATGAAAAGATATACAAAAATAAACAGAAAAAAGACAAAAAAAATTAATTGAATAGCACAAATGATAAAAATATTATAGCCCTTAAAACAGTACAAGAAAAAAACAAAAATGTGTCTAGTCCTAAACCAGAAATGTCACGGTACCGAAATAGTTAATATTTGTGCACAGCGTAAAAATGAGGAAAAAAAAAACCGCAATTGTCCCAGTTACAAGTTTAGTTTGTTGCAGCATTTGCCATGTGGTAAAATAGTGCCAAATATTCTTCAAGTCAATACTATGACGATATTATCATATTTAAATAGCTTTATAAGTTTTAATAGTTTTAATAGTTTAAAAAAAATAAATAAAACATGTTGAAAGAAACAAAAATTTGTTTGCATGGCCATTTGTGAGATGAGTAAAATCTATGTATGGAGCTATGGTAGATGCCTTTTGTGGGGGAATGTTTTTACTCACATTTTCTGAGTGGTGAAACAACAAAAAAACAGCAATGGGGGTGTCAGCTCTAAGTTTTGTTTTATTTTGAGAGCCCCATATAGGGATGTCTTTGTAGAATGGGTGGAAATCCACGCAAACATGGGGAGAACATACAAACTCCTTGCAGATGTTGCTCCTGGGGGGATTCAAACCCAGGACTAAGGCACTGCAAGGCTACAGTGTTAACCACTGAGCCACCATGTTGCCCCCTCAGGTCTATGTTTTTTATGGTTGCCTCATTCACATGGGAAGGGAAAAAATATATTCTTTTTATTTTTATAATCCATGCATTTTGTGACATGAGGATGCTTAGTGTGCTATGATTTTTGTTTAATTTATTTTTATATGTATATTTTTAATGTGTAATTTTTTATTGTTCAATCCTTTATATTATAGACTATGTAACACAGCAGAGACCATACAGCCATGGTACCGGTACCGTCCATCTTTAATTATCTGACACATGCTGTACTATTACGGTGGGTGTCAGAAAGGGATTAAGAACCACATAATAAAAAAAAATGCATTATAAAGGGCATACACTTAAATTACATAAATAAAGCAAACATTTCTCCTTGTGTTGTCCTTCTCTTTGTTGTCAAGTTGTTGGAAATGTAGATGTTTCTTCAGTGATATTTGCTTTTGAGAAATCTGGGTGAAAACAATGTTCAATGCTTTTACAATTCCCATAGGAGTTGTCACCTAAGTGTCCTAGAACAACAAAATGGCATAGTTACATCTTTATGTCTAATATATATATATATATATATATATATATATATATATATATATATATATACAGTTATTTTTGTTATTTTTATTAGTGTACCTTAATTCTAAACTAAAGCTCTTGTGCATATAGTTTTATGTATCTGGGTTTAAAGCAAATTAACAGCTGGGAGCTTAACACATAGAGAAATTGCTACCTATATCTCAAGTGTTGATGAATATAAATAGTACATAAGAAAAGTTTGCATTTATGTCCAAATCTGTGAATAAGGTTCAGCTACAGAAAGTCTGAGGTAGCCTAAAAATCTACTACATTTTTGATCATTAGGTTAAAATCTCCCTCTCCCCCTTTCCCTGTAGCTCTGTCTCTTTAGATTGGATGCTGTGTGTAAGCACAATTCATCCTCAAATTCAACAAAATGTCAGTAGATAGAGCTTAAAAATGGGTGAACTGATTTATCATGAACTGAGTGTGTCCGAATTTTCAATTTTTTTTATTGAAAATGTTGTTATTGAGGATCACACCCAAGTTCTTAGAGGTGTTGACTATCTCAATGCCTGCCTCTGGATGTCCACCAGATTTAGAGCATGTCTTTGCTTACTAAAGTCAACCACCAACTCCTTGGTCTCCCATCATTAATCCTGAGGTAGTTCCAGTTGGAAAGGTGATGGTCTACTCCAACAAGGCCCAGATTGTCCCTCATGTTGTTGCCACAGCTATCACCAGTACCTCCACCAATTCAAATATGTCCTCTGACCTGTTCCATCACATTATACTATAGTGCATTGCCTGCGCCATAGTGGTATTAAAAAAAAAAAAAAAAAAATCATTTTGATTTTATATTTGATCCCAGGTTTTGTTGGCTGTTTTCTTTAAAAGCCAATTTTCATCACTTTTTAAATCACTCACGGCCACAAATATGTCTACCAAACAACAACAAGCCTGTAGCACTTAAAAGTCATCAAAACGGGCTATTTTTTTCTACACAGCCATTACTTTCTAAATTTAATAACTCTTCTCTGTCGCTCCCTGATCATAACCTTCTGTCTCTCACCATCAGTGCTCTCTCCCTTTCACAAGATACACATACCCATCATACATATAGGAATGTTGTGTGCTATCGACACCCAGCACCTCTGAGAAACTCTACAGTCCTCTCTGTCCTCCATATCCTCAATCTCCTGTCCCAATCTGGCCACCAGTCACTATAATGAAACCCTTAAAAATGCATTGGATGAGATGGCTCCCCCCTCCACTCGTAAAGTCCCACATAGGAGGCAGCAACCACCGCAGACACGCCACAGACATGTTTTCTTCAGCGGTGCTCTAGGTGTGCTGGACATCTGTGGAGAAAATCTAGTACACCCGCAGATTTCCTCCACTTCAAATTGATGCTTAAAACATATAGTTCTGCCCTTTACCTCGCCAAACAAGACTATTTCACTGCTCTCATCTCTTCTCTTCAGTAACCCTAAAAGGCTTTTTGAAACTTTTCACTCCTTACTCACACCCAAGGTGCAGACGCTATTCACAGACCTTAGCGCTGATGACCTGGCCACTTATTTCCATGATAAAATTCATAAGATCTGTCAGAAAATAACTACCCAATTGCCAGGTGGCATTGATCCCCTCACCAACCGCACTTCAGACTGTCCATTCTCATCTTTTGAACCTGTTACAGAAGAGGAAGTCTCCCAGCTACTTTCTTCATCTTGCCCTACAACCTGCAGTAGTGACCCATTCCCCTCACACCTTCTCCAATCTCTGTCGCCTGCTGTCACGACTTACCTTACTAAAATATTTAACCTCTCTCTCTCTTCTGTAATTTTCCCATCCTCTTTCAAGCATGCTGTCATAACCCCGCTATTGAAAAAACCCTCCCTGGACCCGTCCTGTGCTGCTAACTATTGACTCGTCGCTAACCTTCCCTTCATCTCTAAAATCTTGAAAAGTCTAGTCTATTCTCGTTTAATCCACTATCTCTCTGCTAACTCTCTGCTTGACCCCTTACAATCTGGTTTCCACACTCTGCACTTTACTGAAACAGCCCTCACAAAAGTCTCCATTGATCTCCTAAATCTAATGGTGACTATTCTCTTCTTATTCTTCTGGACCTCTTTGCAGCATTTGACATTGTTGACCATCAACTCCTCCTCACTATGCTCCGCTCAGTCGGCCTCAAGGATACTGCGCTCTCAGGCTTTGTTTCTTCCCCACTTTCCCTTGCTGTTGGGGTTCCTCAGGGCTCGGTCCCAGGTCCCCTGCGCTTCTCTTTCTACACAGCCCCCATTGAACAAACCATCACCAGATTTGGCTTCCGGTACCATCTTTTTGCTGATGACACCCAGTTATACACATCTTCCCATGATGTCACCCCTGCACTAATACAAAACACCAGTGACTGTCTTTCTGCTGTCTCAAATATCATGTCTTTGCTCTATCTGAAACTAAATCTCTCTAAGACTGAACTACTGCTGTCTCCACCATCTAATAGATCTGGCCCTGATATATCCAGTCTCAGGCCTTACTATAACTCCTAGGCAGCATGCCTGCTGCCTCGGGGTTATGTTTGACTCAGACCTTATCTGCACCCCCCATACTGAATCACTCACACGCTCATGTCATCTCCATCTCAAAAACATCTCCAGAATACGCCCTTTCCTTACCAGAGATACATTAAAGAAACTTATCATTGCTCTGATTTACTCTGACCTTGACTACTGTAACTCCTTACTAATTGGTCTTCCCCTCACTAAACTCTCCCCTCTACAGTCTATTCTGAATGCAGCGGCCAGGCTCATCTATCAGGCTAGACGCTACAGTGATGCCTCTGGTCTGTGCCAGTCGCTACATTGGCTGCCTATTCATTATAGAATAAAATATAAAGTTATCACCCTCATCCACAAGGCTCTCCATAATGCTGCACCTCCCTACATTTCCTCACTCATCTCTGTCTACCATCCAACCCATGCTCTCCATTCACTCTATGACCTAACACTTACATCCTCTATTTTCAGAACTTCCCACGCTCGTATACAAGTCTTCTCCCGAGTTGCACCACTTCTCTGGAATGCTGTACCCTGGACAATCAGATTAACTCCCAATTTCTAAAGCTTCAAGCGCAAACTAAAGACACATCTTTTCAGACAGGCCTATCACAATTCCTAATGTAAACCCTTCCATACCGTAATTAGAATCCCTAAACTTTAAACCCTCCTCTGTCCCCGCTCCCACATTTCCCCACACGATATGATGCCATATCAGGCTAACTTCATAGGTCTAAGCACCATCTGCATGTTAAAGGACATGACTGGTGACGGCTCAAAAAGTTTTATGTTTGTGTAATGACATTAACCTCTATTACAAAATTGTCTGACCACTGTATAAGCAATGCTGCCCCTGCTACCTCTTGAGTCACCCCCTCTACCTCATAGATTGTAAGCTCATAGAGCAGGGCCCTCAGTCCCATTGTGTGAAATGACTTTCTTTGTAATGTATCTTTTCGTCTGTATTTGAACCCTACATATTGTACAGTGCTGGGGTCCTGCATTCGAATCCCGTCCGGAACATCTGCTATGAGTTTGTATGTTCTAACTCTGTTTGGGTGAATTTCCTCCCATTCTAGAAAGACATACTTAAATGGGGAAAAAAAAAAAAAGTGCATTGTGATCCCTATATGGGCCTCACAATCTACATTAAAAAAAAAAAAAAAAAAAAAAAAAAAGTACAGTGCTGCAGAATATGTTGGCACTATATAAATAAAATGTATTATTATTATTATTATTATTATTATTATTATTATTATTATTATTATTATTGTTACTTTTTACTATATAACTGTCATGTGAGTCTAAAAGAAATATCACAGACAAGAACCATTCCCCCCAAAATTCTTTAGAGCAATTTAAATGCTAAAATGTGTAAAAGTGAGTGCCAGTGCAGTGTATGGTTAAACTAGGAGTTTGTATCCGGGCCTTACTATCCATTCTGATTATATATATATATATATATATATATATATATATATATATATATATATATATATATATATATATATACAGTCCTTTGAAAAAGTTTGGGCACCCCTATTAATCTTAATCATTTTTAGTTCTAAACATTTTGGTGTTTGCAACAGCCATTTCAGTTTGATATATCTAATAACTGATGGACACAGTAATATTTCAGGATTGAAATGAGGTTTATTGTACTAACAGAAAATGTACAATATGCATTAATCCAAAATTTGACCGGTGCAAAAGTATGGGCACCTCAACAGAAAAGTGACATTAATATTTAGTAGATCCTCCTTTTACAAAGATAACAGTCTCTAGTCGCTTCCTGTAGCTTTTCATCAATTCCTGGATCCTGGATAAAGGTATTTTGGACCATTCCTCTTTACAAAACAATTCAAGTTCAGTTAAGTTTGATAGTCGCCGAGCATGGACAGCCTGCTCTCAAATGATCTGAAAATAAAGATTTTTCAACATAGTTGTTCAGGGGAAGGATACAAAACGTTGTCTCAGAGATTTAACCTGTCAGTTTCCACTGTGAGGAACATAGTAAGGAAATGGAAGACCACAGGGACAGTTCTTGTTAAGCCCAGAAGTGGCAGGCCAAGAAAAATATCAGAAAGGCAGAGAAGAAGAATGGTGAGAACAGTCAAAGACAATCCACAGACCACCTCCAAAGAGCTGCAGCATCATCTTGCTGCAGATGGTGTCACTGTGCATCAGTCAACAATACAGCGCACTTTGCACAAGGAGAAGCTGTATGGGAGAGTGATGAGGAAGAAGCCGTTTCTGCAAGCACGCCACAAACAGAGTCGCCTGAGGTATGCAAAAGCACATTTGGACAAGCCAGCTTCATTTTGGAAGAAGGTCCTGTGGACTGATGAAACAAAGATTGAGTTGTTTGGTCATACAAAAAGGCGTTATGCATGGTGTCCAAAAAAAACAGCATTCCAAGAAAAACACTTGCTACCCACTGTAAAATTTGGTGGAGGTTCCATCATGCTTTGGGGTTGTGTGGCCAATGCCGGCACCGGGAATCTTGTTAAAGTTGAGGGTCGCATGGATTCCACTCAGTATCAGCAGATTCTTGAGAATAATGTTCAAAAATCAGTGACGAAGTTGAAGTTACGCCGGGGATGGATATTTCAGCAAGACAATGATCCAAAACACCGCTCCAAATCGATTCTGCATTCATGCAGAGGAACAATTACAATGTTCTGGAATGGCCATCCCAGTCCCCAGACCTGAATATCATTGAACATCTGTGGGATGATTTGAAGCGGGCTGTCCATGCTCGGCGACCATCAAACTTAACTAAACTTGAATTGTTTTGTAAAGAGGAAGGGTCCAAAATACCTTCATCCAGGAACTGATGAAAAGCTACAGGAAGCGACTAGAGGCTGTTATCTTTGCAAAAGGAGGATCTACTAAATATTAATGTCACTTTTCTGTTGAGGTGCCCATACTTTTGCACCGGTCAAATTTTGGATTAATGCATATTGCACATTTTCTGTTAGTACAATAAACCTCATTTCAATCCTGAAATATTACTGTGTCCATCAGTTATTAGATATATCAAACTGAAATGGCTGCTGCAAACACCCAAATATTTAGAACTAAAAATGATTAAAATTAATAGGGGTGCCCAAACTTTTTCATAGGACTGTATATATATACACTCACCGGCCACTTTATTAGGTACACTTGTCCAACTGCTCGTTAACACTTAATTTCTAATCAGCCAATCACATGGCGGCAACTCAGTGCATTTAGGCATGTAGACATGGTCAAGACAATCTCCTGCAGTTCAAACCGAGCATCAGTATGGGGAAGAAAGGTGATTTGAGTGCCTTTGAACGTGGCATGGTTGTTGGTGCCAGAAGGGCTGGTCTGAGTATTTCAGAAACTGCTGATCTACTGGGATTTTCACGCACAACCATCTCTAGGGTTTACAGAGAATGGTCCGAAAAAGAAAAAACATCCAGTGAGCGGCAGTTCTGTGGGCGGAAATGCGTTGTTGATGCCAGAGGTCAGAGGAGAATGGCCAGACTGGTTCGAGCTGATAGAAAGGCAACAGTGACTCAAATAGCCACCTGTTACAACCAAGGTAGCCAGAAGAGCATCTCTGAACGCACAGTACGTCGAACTTTGAGGCAGATGGGCTACAGCAGCAGAAGACCACACCGGGTGCCACTCCTTTCAGCTAAGAACAGGAAACTGAGGCTACAATTTGCACAAGCTCATCAAAATTGGACAATTGAAGATTGGAAAAACGTTGCCTGGTCTGATGAGTCTCGATTTCTGCTGCGACATTCGGATGGTAGGGTCAGAATTTGGCGTCAACAACATGAAAGCATGGATCCATCCTGCCTTGTATCAACGGTTCAGGCTGGTGGTGGTGGTGTCATGGTGTGGGGAATATTTTCTTGGCACTCTTTGGGCCCCTTGGCACCAATTGAGCATCGTTGCAACGCCAAAGCCTACCTGAGTATTGTTGCTGACCATGTCCATCCCTTTATGACCACAATGTACCCAACATCTGATGGCTACTTTCAGCAGGATAATGCGCCATGTCATAAAGCTGGAATCATCTCAGACTGGTTTCTTGAACATGACAATGAGTTCACTGTACTCCAATGGCCTCCACAGTCACCAGATCTCAATCCAATAGAGCATCTTTGGGATGTGGTGGAACGGGAGATTCGCATCATGGATGTGCAGCCAACAAATCTGCGGCAACTGTGTGATGCCATCATGTCAATATGGACCAAAATCTCTGAGGAATGCTTCCAGCACCTTGTTGAATCTATGCCACGAAGAATTGAGGCAGTTCTGAAGGCAAAAGGGGGTCCAACCCGTTACTAGCATGGTGTACCTAATAAAGTGGCCGGTGAGTGTATATATATATATATATATATATATATATATATATATATATATATATTGCTTTCACTTTGACATAATTTCAGCTTTGTTTGATTTAGAGGGCTAGAAATTGGATAAAACGCGTCAAAATAAGTGCCAAAAACTGCGACATGTTTTTTGACGCGTTTTTTACACGTGTAAAAAATTTCATTAACATCAATGGGAGTGTTACTTTTACACATGTATTCTATAAACGTGTATTATGCTAAAATGTGCTCGCGTTAACTCCTTGTGCATGGGCCCTAAGAGTCTAAGGCCACAGCAAATATTTTAAGACAATTTAAGGTGTGGTTTGTACCAAACTTGTTCCACCTGAAACAAATCTGGGACCCAAGCTACCCAAACCTTAAACGACCAAATCTTGAGAGGTTCGGCCGTCTCTAAAAGGGCTGATCTCTATTACAAAAATGACAATATGATTAAAGGAATTCTATCATTAGAACACCTTTTTTTACATCAGAATAGCCTTAAGAAAGTCTATTGTTCTCCTACCTTTAGACTTCTTCTCTGTGCCACCGTTCTGTTGATAGTCCTGGTTTTCTCCGTATGCAAATGAGTCTCCAGACAGCACAGAGGGCAATCCCCCTGCATTCAAACACACAGGGGGCATGCCCTGTGCTACTTGAAGACTCTCCAACAGCGCCCTTTTTCTTCTACAGCCGCACGCATCATCCTGCTTCTTCTTCCGTTGAGATTGTGTTCACTTGTGTAGCAGCCACAGGAAAATGGCCAACTGTGCCAACTGCGCATGTCTCTCCTGTTTGGCAACAGGAAAATGACTGACGTACATATGCAGTAGGTGCTTTTGGATGAAGATGCGATGGGAGCAGTCCAGAGAAGAAGCGGTCTGGAGAAGAAGATGGAGGCGTCGCTGGAGTGTTTTCAGACAGTACAGGGGACGACCCCAGTGCTGTCTAAAAGCTCATTTACATATGAACGAAAGAAGAAATTCTCAGGAATGGCGGCGCGGATCAGAATAATAAAGGTAAGAGAAGAATAGCCTTTCTTAAGGTATGTTCATTTGCATTCCGCTTGTGAACATTCCGTGTGGCTAGCCACGACAAAATGCTGGTGCAGTGCACCGGCATCCCGTCGCAGCATTCCGCTCCGGATTAGGCCCAAATGAATGGGCCTAATCGGAAGGGAGTCTTGCGCTGCGGATGCCATGGCTGAGTTATCCGCGGAGTTCGCGGGAAGAAGGGTCATCTCAATTTTCTTTTCTGCTACTAGCTAGTGGAAAAAGAAGCAAGCGGCTCCCATTGAAGTCAATGGGAGCTATTTTTGGCAGCAGATTTGGAGGCTTATTCCATGTCAAAATCCACTGACTAAAAATTCTGTGTGAACAGACCCTTAAGACTATTCCTACATGTACTTAGTTAAAAAAGGGAATTCTATTAATAGTATTCCTGTAAATACTACTAAACTACAAGTGAAAAAGATGATGCAATTGCTTCACACATATTGAGGCAAATAAACACTGAAGAGATGTTTTAAGGAACTGCAACTATTTGCCTCAATGATAAAAGATAAAGTTTTATTTAGTTGTTAGTAAAAAAAAAAAAAAAAACACTGTAAGTGCTTGTGTTATTGATATTCCATTTGAAGAGACAGGTTTATGCTGAGTAAGCCATGTGAACAGTACCTGAAGCAGACTACATTGCAAAAGTGTTATATTTATTTTCCCTTAATTAGAACTCAAAACTGTATTGACCACCCATGAGGATAGATGCAATATCCAGGAACAGATCAGGTGCCTAAGGCAACAAATCAAATATGTACACTCACCGGCCACTTTATTAGGTACACCATGCTAGTAACGGGTTGGACCCCCTTTTGCCTTCAGAACTGCCTCAATTCTTCGTGGCATAGATTCAACAAGGTGCTGGAAGCATTCCTCAGAGATTTTGGTCCATATTGACATGATGGCATCACACAGTTGCCGCAGATTTGTCGGCTGCACATCCATGATACGAATCTCCCGTTCCACCACATCCCAAAGATGCTCTATTGGATTGAGATCTGGTGACTGTGGAGGCCATTGGAGTACAGTGAACTCATTGTCATGTTCAAGAAACCAGTCTGAGATGATTCCAGCTTTATGACATGGCGCATTATCCTGCTGAAAGTAGCCATCAGATGTTGGGTACATTGTGGTCATAAAGGGATGGACATGGTCAGCAACAATACTCAGGTAGGCTTTGGCATTGCAACGATGCTCAATTGGTACCAAGGGGCCCAAAGAGTGCCAAGAAAATATTCCCCACACCATGACACCACCACCACCAGCCTGAACCGTTGATACAAGGCAGGATGGATCCATGCTTTCATGTTGTTGACGCCAAATTCTGACCCTACCATCCGAATGTCGCAGCAGAAATCGAGACTCATCAGACCAGGCAACGTTTTTCCAATCTTCAATTGTCCAATTTCGATGAGCTTGTGCAAATTGTAGCCTCAGTTTCCTGTTCTTAGCTGAAAGGAGTGGCACCCGGTGTGGTCTTCTGCTGCTGTAGCCCATCTGCCTCAAAGTTCGACGTACTGTGCGTTCAGAGATGCTCTTCTGGCTACCTTGGTTGTAACGGGTGGCTATTTGAGTCACTGTTTCCTTTCTATCAGCTCGAACCAGTCTGGCCATTCTCCTCTGACCTCTGGCATCAACAACGCATTTCCGCCCACAGAACTGCCGCTCACTGGATGTTTTTTCTTTTTCGGACCATTCTCTGTAAACCCTAGAGATGGTTGTGCGTGAAAATCCCAGTAGATCAGCAGCTTCTGAAATACTCAGACCAGCCCTTCTGGCACCAACAACCATGCCACGTTCAAAGGCACTCAAATCACCTTTCTTCCCCATACTGATGCTCGGTTTGAACTGCAGGAGATTGTCTTGACCATGTCTACATGCCTAAATGCACTGAGTTGCCGCCATGTGATTGGCTGATTAGAAATTAAGTGTTAACGAGCAGTTGGACAGGTGTACCTAATAAAGTGGCCGGTGAGTGTATATTACATTTGTTTCTGAAGGAGGTTTCTGGGCTAAAAATATTGATGATCTATCCTAATGATAAGTCATGAATATGAGAACAGTGGGGGTCTGACAACTGGCACACCCACTGATCAGCTATTCTTATGGTTCTGTTCTCTGTGTAGTGATCAAACTGAGTCAATAATTCTAGCCCAGAAAACCCCTTTCATTGTGTGCTTGAACAATCAGAACTTGGTAGTAGTTTAAAGGTATACATTTATCTCTTTTCTTGGTAATGATCTAGCCATTATTTCATCACTGAAATGTAATGTATGTAATCTTTAGGAGCAGAACTACCAGTGTGAGGGATTCTAGAAGCCACTGTAAGTTTTACAAAATGGAGGAAAAGTACAATTACTTGTACTGTATGTGATCATCCTCTACAGTCTTCTATTTCTTTAAGTGGTGATAACTTTTTTAAGGGAATTTTTTAAGGGTATGTTCATATAGCAGAATTTTTCCAACCTGAAAAGTTCTGCTTCAGAAATTTAAAGCGGAATTTTTCCACGTGACCAAATTCCACATCAAATTCTGCAAGTGCTGCATGTAATTGTGTACCTCCCACTTATTTCAATGGGAGTTATACCTACTTGAATTCACTTGAAGCAAGGAACTTATTTTTTTCCACTAGCTGAAAAAACATCTAGAGCAGAGGTTTCCAAACTTTTTTTTTCATAGACCAGTTTCAAAATTTTACTGGCTTTGGTGGACCCCCTGCTGCTACTTTTCTACCATATTCCCAAAACTCATCAAAAAAAGTGAACATTAGATCTAACGATAGTCCCGTTGAGTCTCCCGTGGACCCCTAGGGGTCCACCTGGACCATTTTGGGAATGACTGATCTAGCCCTATAGAGACACAGCTCAAAAGTGACTTGAGGACCAGGCCTCTTTTTTCAAAACTGACATGTGTCACTTTAAATGGCAATAACTTTGAGACGCTTTAACTTAAACAAGTGATTCTGAGATTGTTTTTTCGTAACACATTGTACTTCATGTCAGTAGTAAATTTTTGTCAATATGTTTTGTCTTTCATTATGAAAAAATAGGAAATTTGGTGAAAATTTTGAAAAAAATGCAGTTTTCAAACTTTGAAATTGCAAGCCTTTCAAATAGAAATCCATACTACCCAAATTTTTTCATAAATATAATTAACCATGTCTCTGATTTATGTAGCAATCAAATTTTAATCACTCTTTCATTTTTTTCAGATATTATAAGGCTTACAAGTCAAACAGTAATTTTCCAAATTTTCAAGAAAATTTCCAAAACACATTTTTCAAGGGACCAGTTCAGTTCTGTAGGGAACTTGAAAGGCCTCTCTAATAAAACCCCCGAAAGTCACCCCATTCTAAAAGCTACACTCCTGAAAGAATACAAAACAGCAGTTAGAAAGTTTCTTAACCCTTTCAGCATTTCACAGCAATTAAAACAAAATGGAGGTCAAATTTACATTTTTCAATTTCTGTCACTAATATATTCATTTAGCCCTAGAATTTACACATTTACTAAGGGTTAAAGGAGAAACTGCAACCCACATTTTGTTACACAATTTCTCCCGAACATGATAATACCCCATATGTGCTGGTACCCTAATGTACGGGCACACGGTCGCTCTCAGAGCGGATGGAGCGCTAATTGGATTTTGTAGGCCAGATTTTGCTAGAATACTTTTCAGGCGCCATGTCCCGTTTGCAGAGCCCCCAAGGTGTCAAAACAGTGGAAACCCCCAAAATGTCACCCCATTTTGGAAACTAGACCCCGTAAGGAATTTATCAAGGGGTATAGTGAGCCCTTTGACCCTACAGGTGTTTCACAGATTTTTTTACCGTTGAGATGTGAAAATGAAAAATTACTCTTTTTATAATAAAATGTCACTGTAGCCCCAAATTTTTCATCTTCACAAGGGGTTAAAGGAAAAATTGCTCCCCAAATTTTGTTACACAGTTTCTCCCGAACACGACAATACCACATATGTTCTGTTACCCTAATGTACGGGCACACGGTCGCTCTCAGAGCGGATGGAGCGCTAATTGGATTTTGTAGGCCAGATGTTGCTACAATACTTTTCAGGCACCATGTCCTGTTTGCAGAGCCCCCAAGGTGCCAAAACAGTGGAAACCCCCAAAATGTCACCCCATTTTGGAAACTAGACCCCTCAAGGAATTTACCAAGGGGTATAGTGAGCACTTGGACCCTACAGGAGTGTAACAGAATTGGCCCAACAAAAGGAAAAGTGACATTTTTTGCTATAAAATGTTGCTTTAACCTCAAATTTTGCATTTCCACAAGGGGTTAAAAGAGAAAATGCACCCCAAAAATTGTCAAGCATTTTCTCCCAACTACAGAAATGCCTCATATGTGGATGTAAAGTGATGTATGGGCACACTGTAGGGTCCAGAGCTGAAAGATCTCTATTGGGATTTTGGAGGGCAAATTTAGCTGAAATCTGTTTCAGGCACCATGTTGCATTTGGAGAGCCCCTGAAGTGCTAGAACAGTGGAAACCCCCCTCCCCAAATGACCCCATTTTGAAAACTAGACCCCTCAAGGAATTTATAAAGGGGTTTAGTGAGCACTTGGACCCTACAGGTGTTTCACAGATTTTTTTTACCATTGAGATGTGAAAATGAAAAATTACTTTTTTTCCAATAAATCGTCCATTTAGCGCCATATTTTTAATTTTTGCAAGTAGTTAGAGAATTAAAAGCCCCACCAGTTTGTTACACAATTTCTCCTGAACATGGCAATACCCCATATGTGGCCATAATCTGCTGTATGGGTAAATGGTGGGGCTCAGAATGGAAAGATGGCTATTTGGCTTTTGAGGGCAGTTTTCAGGTGCCATGTCGCATTTGCTGAGCCCCTAAAGTACCAATACAATGGAAACCCCTCAAAAGTTACCCCATTTTAGAAACTACACCCGTCAAGGAATGAATCAAGGGGTATTATCATTTTGAGCCTAAAAAATGCTTCCCAAAAATTAATGTACAAAATGAAAATTTTAATTTTTAAAGAAATATGTCATTTCGGTGCCCAATACGTTGCACCCACTTTGTATTGTCAGAGACCTGCACTCCTAAAACTATTAAGTGGGCGATCCCGAGGGGCAAAAAATTATATATGTGGGTGTAAACTGCTGCTTGGGCATACAGCAGGGCTCAGAAGGGAAGGAGCACTGAGCTTTTTAGCTTTTGGGGTACAGATTTAGAGGGACTTTCTGGGTGCCATGTTGTTTTTGCAGAGCCCTGGAGATGCCAATGAACTGGAATTCCCCAAGAAGTGACCCCATTTTGTAAGGGCAATTTTAGGGTCTCTGCAAAAGTGTCATGGCATCCAAAAAAAAACAAACCAAACCGTCTAAGTCTGTGCTACAAAAACCAAATAACCCTTCTTCCCTTCTGTGTCTGGCTGTGCCCTAATATCAGTTTATTCCCACATATGACATTACGTGCATTATCCTGGGTACACCAGTGTCATACATGTGGCATACATGTGTCATAAACTGCAGTTTGGGCACACAGCAGGGCGCAGAAGGGAAGGAGCGCGATGAGGCTTTTGGAGTACAGATTCAGATGTTTGGTATCTGACACCATGTCATGTTTGTAGAGTCTGTAAGGTACCGGAAAAGTGGATTCCACAAAGGAGTGACCCCAGTTTGAAAACTGCACCCCTCAAAGAATTTATCAGGGGGTGTAGTGAGTATTAGTATCCCAGACGTGACTGCACAGCGGATGGCGAAAAGGGAATATATAAGCAGTGCGGAGAACATTGCAAACACCAAATTGCCTACTATGTCCCAGTAGCTCCTATGATTGGGGGAGTCACTCTGGGGGTCACTTTGGGGTCACTTCTGGTGTCTTTTCGTTCATAAGCTGTAAATCTGGGGTGTCCCCTGATATACGCTCGCACAGCTTATATATTCTCTACCTGATGCAGCCAGTCGTGTTCTAATAATTTGGCGGTTTTTGCGGGCTTTTGTTCTTGCATTACTAGATGCTGTATTTTCTTTATTTTTCTGGTGACGTGGCCATATAAGGGCTTGTTGTTTGCGGGATGCAATGCATTTTGTAATGACACCATTTTTGAGTGCCTACAACTTACCGAATACATTTTATTAACTCTTTTTTTGCTGGATTAAAAAAAAAAAAAAAATCAATTCCGGTATTGCGTTTTACCTTTTAAATTTTTCGCCATGCAGCGTACAGTATAACTAACATATTATCTTTATTCTGCAGGTCGGTACGGTTACGGCGATACCTCATTTATATTATTTTTTTATGCAATACTAATTCTGCAGAATAAAAACACATTTGGAGACATAAATCAATGTTTTTTGCATCGCCATATTTTGAGAGGCGTAACATTTTTATTTTTTCTTTGACAGTGTTGGTTGAGGGCTTATTTTTTGCGGGACAATGTGTGCTTTTTATTGGCACTGTTGTGAGGTGCATTTGACTTTTTGATCACTTTTTATAGCACATTCTGTAAGGTGAGATGGCGAAAAATCACTACTTCCGGCGGGTTTTTTCCGTTTTTTTTTTTCTGTGGTTCACCGTGTACATTAAATATTGTTTCAGTTTTATTGTACAGATTGTTACAGACGCGGTGATACCAAATATGTATTGTTTTTATTAATTTTTAGTTTTTTTTTCTATATAATTCATTTTCTATAGAGAAAAAGGGTTTTTGGGCTTTATAACTTTATTAATTGTTTCAAAACACTTTTATTTTTTTTTTCCACTTTTTTTTAAACTTTTTCATGTATCCCTTTAGGACACTTGGAGGAGTGATGATTGCATCACTCATCCACTATCATAGAGTGAGACACAGGCTGCAGTAACAGCCTGCACGTGTCACTCTAGAAACAGGAAGTGAGTCGTACGGACGGCACAGACTCACTTCCAGAAGACGCCGGCCAGGATACAAAGGTGAGTGGGACTCAGGGCTGGCTGGGGTCACTAAACAGACCCCTGGCCACTTAGTAGGGATACCAGCACCCCCCGATCTCGCAGCGGGGGGTGCTGGGGACCCCTACACGATCGGCAACCCGTTGTTTGCCGTGATCATGTTTGATCACGGCAATCAACGGGTTAAAACCCAAAATCGGCACTCATGTCCGATGGAGGGTGATGGAGCAGGGTGTTAGGTGTCAGATACAACTAACACCCGCTCCTAGAACGCCCGCACTGCGCTGCGGGGATTGTTTACATCCATGTGGTACTATTACCACATCGGTCGTGAAGCACTAGACATCCATGTGGTAATAGTACCTCATGGGTCTTGAAGGGGCTAGAGGAATAAAAACATCAATGGAGGCTGATTTTAGGCAAAGGCCCCACAGGACGGCCCACAGCAATAAAGTGCTGCGGGAAAAACCACGGCGGCAACGTATCACGGTTCTTACCGAAGCGCTTTAAACAGAAAGTTTGCAGAGTTTTCCTCTGCGGACTTTCTGTTAAAAATATATCTATGGGGAAACCACAGGCTTTTCCATAAATATAATTGACATGCTGCAATTTGCAAAACCATGCCAGTTTTGAAAATCATGGCATGTCCATACCACAGTTTTTCCCACAAAGTGGGCATGGGATTCCCTAGAATCCTATCCACTTTGCACTTACTGTAAAATGCAGTGATTTTTCCCACAGTGTTTCCGCCACGGGCAAATTGCGGCATTTTTCAACCCGCGGGGCCACAGCCTTAGGCAGGATTTCAAGCTGAATCAAATTCAGTGGTAAATTCCACTAAGTGAATATACCCTAACCCTAAGTGATTTTTAAAGTTTGGTCACTATGTTTTTTTATTTATTTTTATTTTAACAGCAATTTTTAACACTTTCAAGAACATTTCCAATATCTATTTTTTTGGGTCCAATTTTCTTCTAGAGGCATATTGCACTAAACCATGAGTTATACAAACACCAATGTTAGTTATAATTGTATTTGTGTGTTGTATAGTTAAGAAAAAAAATCTCTACTAAATTGATGTATTGTAGGAAAGCAACAGTTATTACACCACCGTAAATAATATTGCATTTTTGTGTTTGGTTGTCAAAAGATCTACGATAAAGTAGAATAATAAGCTAAAGTAAAAGTTATACACTGCTTAGTGCAAAATAATTCAGGTTATTTGTGGAGTGCATCATTAAAAATGGCTGGAAAAAAAACAGTAGTAGCAACTGCAGGCCTCAGTAGTCTGACATTCACTATATAGTTATAGACTTGGATTTATGGAGAGTGCAGAAGAAATTTGGGGTTAATTGGCTCACTTCATCATAACAGGAACTTGTTAGTACTGACAGTGACACGATAATGGATTGCCAATTTTGATGACACTTGAAAAAGGTGTAGATACACCCCAAGACTGAGGCCCCATGTTGCAGAAACACAACTTTTTTTGTTGCAGTTTTTTGAGCCAAAGTCAGAAGTGGGTTGAGCAGAAGGATGACGTATATCAGATTTCTCTATTTGACTCATTCCTTTCGTAGCCACTCCTAGGTTTGGCTCAAAAAAAACAAAAGCTGTGTTTCCGCAATGTGGGGCCTCAGCCCAAATCACATTGTGTATATGTCTATTTTACTTGGAAATAAAGAGTGGATTTATTTGGATTAAAGTCTTTGGTAGTTGCGGTTCCTTCCTTCTTCACTCCAAATTTTTGAATTTTGCAATTCTGATGATGTCTTTTCAACCAAAGGTAAAAGGCTTCTTGCTGCTGTCACCCAACTTACACTAAGGATTTACAGACTGTCAAGGTTGTTGTGGCCTCATGCACAACCTTTTAAGGTGAGACGTCACTGTATATATTCATGTTCACAACATACAGTCCTATGAAAAAGTTTGGGCCCCCCTATTAATCTTAATCATTTTTAGTTCTAAATATTTTGGTGTTTGCAGCAGCCATTTCAGTTTGATATATCTAATAACTGATGGACACAGTAATATTTCAGGATTGAAATGAGGTTTATTGTACTAACAGAAAATGTGCAATATGCATTAAACCAAAATTTGACCGGTGCAAAAGTATGGGCACCTCAACAGAAAAGTGACATTAATATTTAGTAGATCCTCCTTTTGCAAAGATAACAGCCTCTAGTCGCTTCCTGTAGCTTTTAATCAGTTCCTGGATCCTGGATAAAGGTATTTTGGATCATTGGATATATTAGATATATCAAACTGAAATGGCTGCTGCAAACACCCAAATATTTAGAACTAAAAATGATTAAGATTAATAGGGGTGCCCAAACTTTTTCATAGGACTGTATATGGTGTTATTACAGAATCACACTATGCGCTGCTCTCTGCTTTTGCTTATCTCTTTCTAAGTGATAATGAATTTGAGTATTACTGTACATTGCATTATTCATTCGCTGACATTGTACCACTTTTAGAGTAGCCTTTGTATTACATCAGCCTTGTCTTCTCTGACTCCTGGTATGGCACCATGTTTGCTACTAAAAAACAAAAAGCCCATGATCATGACATATTGCAGTTTGAAGAAAAAAGTGTCAGGGATTATTATAATGACATTGTCGTTGATAATGTTGTGTTGGACAGAGTCCAAGGTGGCAAAATGGTTTCCGTAGCAATTATGATATAGAGTAAGAGTAAAAATCCCAGCACTCTGATGATTCCAGGTAATATAGATAAAACATAACTTTTATTTTCGAAGTCACAGTTTGATATAAAAATTCAACGTGCAGGAGAGGTAAGGGACTAAGCCTAGCGTTTCGGGGTTGTAGGCATCCCTTAGTCATGGCTTGTGAAGCAAGCTGCTGCACAATATGGGGGCATTCACACAGAGTAATGTAGCGCTGCCACGATAACTTGCAGCAGAATCAGCGCTGATAGAAAAGGCTTCCATTGACTTCAATGGGTTCCGTTTAACGCGCGTAACACATTGAACAACAATGGGAGGCTTTTTAACCCATTGATTTCAATGTGTTACACACGTTAAACGGAATCCATTGAAGTCAATGGGAGTCTTTTCTATCAGCGCTGATTCTGCTGCAAGTTATCGTGGCAGAATCAGCACCACATTACTCCATGCGAATGCTCCCTATAAAGGTTTAACCACTTCAGTACCATGCCAGTTTGTGGTCCAGGATCAGACACATTTTAGGTTTATTTTGTATGTGCGGTATAGAGGGCTGTAACATTTTTCTCATATGTCTCATTCAACTAATTTTTGCGTCTTTTTTCGGGAACACATAGGGCTTTATTTTATGTTGTTTTTATTTTCAAATGTGTTTTAATTTTATTTTTTTTTATATCTGGGAAAATATAAACAATAGGAGGGAAATTGTGTCTGGTTTTCACTTTTTTAAAAAATTTAATAACACAAAGTACAACTGAAAAACTTTATAAAATAGTTTTTCCCCTCCATTACGGTAACTTTTATTTAATATGGTATCGTCGGGGGTGGGGCTATAACCTTTAATAACGTCATTTTATTGGCGTATTATTTTACTTATTTTTTTATTTAATTTTTTTAAAACCTTTTAATTAATTTTTTAATATTTTTTTTTTTTCAGATGGTGTCCCCATAAGGTCATAAGAGACCTTTGGGGACATCTGATCACTTTTTTTTGTACTGGAGGCTGATTTCCCCTATAACTGGGGCTGGTACATTTAGCTCCAGTTGCAGGAGGAATACAGCCTCCTGCACACTGTATACACAGTATACAGAGCTGATCTGGGTCCTGTAGCTCTTGCAAGACGCTGCTTTCGGCGGATCATGTGACCGCCAGGTCAGAAGGCAGCCGCATCATGGCGGCGCCCATAGCCGTGTATACAGCGCTCACTGAGCACTGTATACACAGCGATCGAGAAGGCAGGGATAGGAATAAACCTTCCCTGTCTTCTCCCTGGGAGCTCCGGCTGAAGTTACAGCCGGCTCCCAGTGAAAGCAGCTGCACGATTTTGTGCAGCTGCTGTGTTCTGATTGGACGTACCGGTACGTCCTGTCAGAACAAGGCATCCACTATCCGGACGTATATAGTCTATGGGCAGTCCGGAAGTGGTTAAAGAGGACCTTTCACCGATTTGGGCACAGGCAGTTCTATATACTGCTGGAAAGCTGACAGTGCGCTGAATTCAGCACTGTTGGCTTTCCTGATCTGTGCCCCAGGTAAAGAGCTATCGGTCCTGGTACTGTAGCTCTTTACAGTCAGAAGGGCGTTCTCTTTTTACTTATTTTGCTGCTTTGATTTCATATGTTCTTGCTGTATATTATATTTGAAGTTTTTGTAAAAATTTGAAAAACCAAATAAACCTTTTGAATTAAAAAAAAAGATGGTTAGTATTAACAACTAGGCGCATGCATGATGTCCTATTTACCATCTGTGTACTAATGAGCCAATAAATGAATAGCCCACTACGAAGACTAATAGACAAGAACTATCATTACACCTCAAGGAAGAAGTCCGCTCTGGTAAGTATGAAGAATATAACAATATGTAGCGTTATACTGAAGACCATAATATCCAACTTCCTGACTAATTCACAATGTGTAAAAGCACAGATTATATAATACAAAAACGCAATTGATCTGTGCATGCAGACGTACTAATGGATAAATGGTGTCAGGGTCTGGGGTTGCTAGGTGGGGTGGCATAGACACACACGTCCAGTTTCTTTTAGTCCAAAACAAAGGCAGAGTTTTATTTTCACTCAAAAAGGCAGTACAGCAACAAAAGGAAAACAGTACAAAAATAAATACCTGCCCGGCTAGACTCTAACTAAACATAAAATAGGTTACCTCACCTAGAATAACAGAAATCCAAAAGCCAGTTGAATCACTCAGGACACATCTCCAAAAATATGGCCTCTCTGTTTGCTCTCCATCCAAACTCTGCCAAAGGACTGCTGCTGGAGTTGACTTCTTAAGCCTCCTTGATGAGGAGACTCTCAACAGCTGCCAGAACATCCCCAAAGTGTGGACTGGAGGGGGTTGGAATGACAGGTCCCACTACCAAACCTATCTGTCATTCCTAAAAATCCAACCCAGTAACCGGAACTTTGAAATAACACTCAGCAGACAGAATTATCTGCTGAGAAACATTCTTTCTGGAGTTTTCTCATCTCACCCACCTTAGTAGTCTGGGTGAGATGTACACCACCTCCATTACATGACCAGCCATCGGCTTACAATGGATATAATCCAAAATCCCAAATGCCGACATCATCCGATATCATTCAAGATCCCAAATGCTGACATCATCCGAGATCTCAAATCGGACATCTTTGAGAACGGACAGTTAAGGACACCCACGGACAGTAAAAGAATGCACTCGATGTCCATTTAAATCAATGCAAAATGTCACGGACACAGCTGGTCAATGTGGTACATATAGGGATACCCAATATGTAAAGCTATGTTAAATATAGCCTGACTTCGGTGTCAGAGACTTGTGGTTTGCTCAAGACTGATTAGTCATAATCTCATGATGTTTGTTCAAAATCATCATATTTAGAATGTCTATTAACAAAAATGGTGTATTATTATGACCTCAATGCACATAAATATCTCAATATATGGGGTCCATAGTACAATAAACTGATGTATTTAACTTATGTTCATGAAACGGAAATTAGAATGGATCAAATTAATAAGTGTATGCTTAAAGGGGTATTCCCAACTCACTTTTTTCACCAACCTGTATACTATCTGCTTTGTTCACTTCCTGGTTTTCTCGGTACATTGGTGGGCGGAGTTTCACTTGCTGTCTCCCAGACAAAACCAGCTCTAGTATTTCTCTTCATAGCAGTACGTTTGCAGTCAGTAATGAGGGATGGTTGTAAATAAATTAACACAGTATCACTGGAAGATGCACAATATGTAACTGATGTAGAACAACAGTCAGCTTGCAATAAACTCTGTTTTAGGTCTGTGTTTACATACAGAGGTAATGGACTCCCTATCTCAGCCCTTTTCAACAAAATTCAATTAGCTGACCAGATAACTGACAGATAAACAGCTCAGAAATACAAGCTGCTCCGAGCACTCAGCTCCCCCTCCCCTCCTGAGAGCAGGGAGCTACATCACTTGTCCTGGGCGGAGAGCTAAGATCATCCCCAGGTCCCTGGTTATGGAAATACAGTGTAAACAATGAAGTGAATAAATTAAGATAACAGCCTAACAAAGCAGTTTTGATGAAGCAATGTATTTAGGAAAAGTCTTAAATACACATAAGCTAGCAGTATAGATAGGATCCTTGAGATGGGACAATTCCTTTAATGACTACCTGTATAGAAGAGAACTAATGATATAAAAAAAGGAATTAATCAATCGGCTGATGCAAAATAAACATCCATGTATATCTCAATGTACCTGGAAAAACCTGAATATCTAATAAAAATATGATAAATCTGATTTCAGATTCATCCCCAATGGGTACCTAGTTTTCAATGTGAAAATCCAGAATGCTTCACGTCTAAACAGCTTATACTGTCAGTTACCCCCTCTGGGAGGCTTTCTGACATGTTCTACACCACAAAATTTGAAAGCTGTCACATCATCTTTATGTACATCCTAGAATTGCTTCGAAACCTCTATGATATGGAGTGAATTACTATTGGTACTACTGTATAAGTGTTACGATATTCTCGTTTTGAGCCTCCTCGTTGTGCAACCAATATACTGCACACTACATTCCTCACACACTATCATGTATATCACATGATCTGATTTGCAATTGATGAAGGAGTTGATGTTATAATCTTACTGTTTGATTTGTCTCAGAATACATTAGTTTTTTTGGCATATTTGCATAACTGGCACCTGGACTGACCACAACTGTGAAACCCTATCAAATTTCACTAAGTATCTATATTGGTTCCTGAATGGGATGAAAAATAACTGGGTGAAAGCCAGTTACCTAGGGTTCTGCCCCTTCTTGCTACAAATTTACATCCTGCTTCCAGAATATCATTTAGGATTTCATCCTGATGTGGGCCAAATTTTTTTTGATGATGTCAACAACTTCTCTATAGTTAGAGCTGTAGGTGGTAGAAAAAGAGACCAGCGGTTCCCCATAGGTATAATTGTAACAGAAAGTCTGAAGAGGAAAACTCCACAAACTTTCTGACTATAGAGCTTCGGGAAGAACTGCGATGCGTTGCCGTTGTGGTTTTTCCCACAGCGCTTTATTGCTGTGACACATCCCATGGGGCCTTAGCCTAAAAGTAATCAAGACAACAGTCAGTTTTGTGAGTACATGCTTTCTCCATGAAATGGCTGTACCTTCTGGATCTGCTGCATAAGCAGCATATTATATTGCATTCACACTACAGTTGGTGCCTGTCAACAGTATCCGTGGCTATTGTCTGTTACAAGATTTTAGCAACGGACACTAGCTGAACCGTCAGAAATTTCCATTCATTTCAATGGGATTTTATCTTGTGTCCATTTGTGTCCGCTTACACCCAAGTCCTGTGGACAAAAAATTCTTACATACAGGAATTTTCTGTCCATTAGAAAACAATGGAAAGTAAGTGTCTGTTAATTTTTTTAACATTGAAATCTATGGTCAACGGACTTATAACCGACAGTAACTGATAGCCATTAGTTAGTGTCAGTTTGTGTCTATTATGATAGGTGTTTTTTTTTTTTTTTTTTGCTTTTTTTGAACGGATACTTTCATAATGGAATTCAACAGTAGTGTGAACCCAGCCTTACAGGGACAGGTCTACTTATCTATAAGCCCAGACCATAAAAAGAATCCGTTTGGTTAATAGGAGCAGTCAAACATGCAGAGGATCCATAGATATGGATCAGCAGTATTCATTATATCCATGTCCTGTTTACACTGGCTGGCTCTTATGTAGGTAAAAATTATTACACATACTATAAATTTTAGGAAGTGTGGTTTAACTTTACATAAAATACAGCAGATACAGTATTTAACATAAATGTATTTTATTTTACAGCTCTATGACATCCAGTGACATCCATGGCATATTAAATAATGCTAGTACTTTGAGTCAGATTTCAAGATATGTCTTTTACATTTCTGAACTTAATTGCTGTAAGATTTCATATCGTCTTATAAAACCCCTTTGCGTGATTTGGTATAATTAGTTAATTTCTATGTATTTTAGCTGTTTGTACAAATACAGTTTTAGCATTTATCAAGGCCATAGATGAATAGAACAAAGGAAGTAGTACATGTATGTAATCAAAGCTCGATCTTTTATTGAAGAGCTGACTATACTGAATAATGATCCGTAACAATGGAAGACCTCCTGACTGCACTTATCATGAACAGATTCAGATGTTGCATTTCTATAGCAACCAGAAAATATGGAATTTGATGTCTGATAAAAAAAAAAAAAAAAAAAGGAAATAATCTAGTTTCACTTACGGTGGCAATACATGCATAGCATAAAATATAAGACAGTGGTACTGTATATTTTAGATTCAGTTCTGTAATATGAAAAGGGGGAAAAAAGCATGTAAATTAATAAATATTTATGCATTTGTTTCTACAATGTGGCATAGACTTAAATTGCCATCTGTATTATTTTTACAATTATTTTTAAAACTCAGGCCAGATTGTTAGATCCTCAGGATTTTCAGATATTCAAAAGACTTATTTCCATTTTAATAAAAAATAAAATCCACATAACTATGTCATAGAAAAAATCTCAAGTTTAATGTAATTGTTCTTTATGAAACACTCATGCATCATATGTATCTGCATAAAAACTGCATTTTGTTATAACAAGGATAGTGCACATTGTATTCTGAAAATAATTCACTGAAAATATTCTGGCTCGATCTGCCTTCATTTTAATAACACGTGTATCACAGGGTAGAACAGCAAAACATATTATGTAGTAGGAAAGCAATGTTAAAGAAGAAACTACTATCGAGCTAATCCATTTTCCATGCTAAAATATCAATACTATTTTACAAAGATGGAGAACAATTTATTTAGATTAATGGAGTGATCTAGCAACCTTCAAAGCATGACAAGCTTCATAGATTGCTTCACAGTATCCTTAGATGTCAATTCTACGCTAACTATATTGTAGCAGTATCAAGTGCCAACACAAACAAGCATCTCAAAAAGTATGGATTGTGTGCGAAGTCTAAGGAATTTTGGTCACATTCCTTAAAGCACTTTTTCCAAGCAAAACAAGTTATTCCTTATTTTACTAATATTATAAATGTGAAAGTTTGTGTGTTTGGATGTTTGTTACTCTTTCACACAAAAATGGCTGAAGGGATTTGGATGAAATTTGTCACATAGATAGTTTGTAACATCTATGAACACATAGGCTACTTTTTATCCTGTTAAATTACATGACTTCACTACTGTTATGAATTTATGTTCACATACTATATTACACTGCTCTTCCTGCCAGGAGAATCAGCTAATCTGCAGCTTGCAGATAAAGCCAGGTCTGTTATCTCTCTATGTATACACACAGATGACCCTGAGTCCATTCAGTAAAAGCAAACAGAAAATTCTGCATAAGTAAGTCTTCTGTGTCCTGTGGAGCCAGAGGGAGGAGGGGAGACACAAATACAGAAGGTCAGAAGCAAACTCTGGAGGTAGTGTGTTCGGACACTGATTTGGGAAAACACCTTTAATACAAATTGGCAGTTTCACAATTTTACACAAGCCGAGAAAACGAAATTGCTGCAAATTTCCCAAAAAAAAAAATATAGCTATGACGGTAGCCAGAAGTCAACAGACTTCTACTCAAGCGGAGCTGAGGAGGATTGAGCTAGCTATGCATCAAGCAGGTCTTAGAGTAGCTGAAACGCTGGACCAGAAGGATCATCGACGCCAACAACACGCTTGTTATATGGCATCCCAGCGAGCTGCTGAGATGCCACAACAATCACAGACATGGCGCGAGGAACAAGTTGAGTGGCGAAACACCGGAGAAGACGAATCATTGACTCCAACAACACGCTCATTATATGGTGTCCCAGTGAAACTGCTGAGATGCTGGAACAATCACAGACACGGCACAAGGAACAAGTTCAGTCGCAGGCCATCTTAAGAGCTACCAAAATTCCGGAGCAGGCAGATCATCGAAGCCAGCAACACATTCATTATACGGTGGCTCAGTGAGCTGCTGAGATACCGCAATAATCACAGGCGTGGTGCGAGGAACAAGTTCAGCGGCAAGCCAGCTTGAGAGCTGCCAAAATGCCGGAGCAGGCGTATCATCTACGGCAGCAATTTGCTAAATATAGGCGGATCATCAATGCCAACAACATGCAGTCAAAGTCGTGGGCAGAGGCTAGTCTATAGTATAAACAATCATTTGCAGATTGGTATCGGCCTAACTACTCAGACAGCAACACTGATCAAGAGAACAAGGAATTTTTGGCTCCCATTCGGAAAGAAGAGGTCATTGGACAGTGCACAAACTACTTCAGTCATGGAAATGAATAGAGTTGTATGTGTGATGTCCGACCACCTCTCCATTCAGAAAAGGAAACAAAAATCTCTTGTTCTCGTGATCAGTTGGGTCTTAGCTTTACGGTCTCCCATTGATCTGCAAATAGATCCCATATGTTATGGATATGAATAACTTGCTTTCATAGGAAAATCCCTCTAAACTTTATCAAATTATGTTCACATATGTAAGGGCAAAACAGAATAATGACAGATCTGCTCGAATGTTATCCAAAATACATAAAAAAGTAAAGTATGCTGTTTGTCTCTATAGATTCATGGTGTCAGTAATTTCCATTAAAGGATCTTCATCTTTAGTTGCATAATGCTGGCAAATTCATTAAAAAATATTTTTCACTCATATTAAAAATCCAAAATAACAATCAAATTATTTTTAAAAGGTTTTTTTTTTTTTTTTCTTAGTATTTTGGGTTCTATTAGTTAGGGATATACAGTATTATATAATATTCAGTATTTGAATGATATTTTACACAATGTAATTATACTATTTTATGGCAATATAATCACATTACTGTCCATGGTTGAGTAAATTCTGAATGGCAATACTGTATTATGTTGGCTGTGTTTCATATTGCACCCTATAGTGTTATATAGATAATTGAATAGTGAACAGATGATATTCCAATTCAAAAAGAAAAACTGTTATAATAATTTAGTTATCATTAGAGATAAGCGAACATAATAAATAAAAGAGCTGGGTGAGTGACATTCCCCCTAAATAAAGGTAATCCCTAGCTAACCCTGCCTGTAGATCTGTCCCTGTCTCACAGTCACATAGTTCACAATCTCAAATTAATCGAATGTTAAATCCACCATTCGTCTAAATTGGAGGTCACCTGATTTCGGCCGCCAATTCCTTTTTCTGATTTTTTTTTTCGATGCCTCCATTGTTTTAGTTCCTGTCCCACCTCCCCTGCACAGTTATTGGTGCAAAAAATGTGCCAGGGAAAGTGGGAGGGGATACAAATTTTTACTGCGTTTGCCTCGTGGTATTCAATTGGAATCAAATACCTCAAACGGCCTGATATTCGATCGAATATGTACGGTGTTTGCTCATCTCTAATCAGATTCTTTAAGTCTGTAAATTGTACAGTAGGGGCCCACATGGTTCAGACGTGTTTCCTACACATCATAGACATGTGATCAGGTCTTTGTACATCTAGTGAATTTGGAGTCCAAGCCAATATCTTAAACATGATGCTCAACAAATATTCCATGATTAATATAGAGAATATTGTTGCCTTGAAAGGGAAGACTTTGTATTACTGTTTCAATAGTTTATGTCAAAATAACATTGCAACATTGTAAAATTCACATCCACAGAGGAGTGGACTCCTGCTTTTTTCACTGTTAATTTTAGGGCCCCTTCACACGGCTGAAACGCGCACGTTTTTTGCACGTTTTTTTACGCATGTAAAAATTAAAATGTCGCATTTATGCAACGTTTTAATAGACGGCGCATAAACGCGGCGTTTACGCGGTCAAAAGACGCACAGTAAACACCGCGTTTACGCGCCATCTATTAAAACGTCATTTTTACACGAGTAAAAAAACGTGCAAAAAACGTGTGCGTTTCAGCCGTGTGAAGGGGCCCTTAGTTTTATAACAACAGACACCCCACAGACCCCTTGATAATCAATGGGGTCAGCTGGACTCCACGTGTAACTGCTAATTGAGCACTCTGCCTCTCCGTTATTTGGGTCCCTCATTGGACCCAAGTAACTGAGATGATGCTAGTGAATCCAATGTAAGGTGGTGGAAGCCACCCACTGTACAAAATATTTTACACATCTTTCACTCTATCGTCAGGTTTCTGTTCCTCGGGTCTGCTTGGGGACCTGAATCTAGCCTTATTATGGTTTGTCTGTTGTGTATTATGCCATGTATTGTCATGAATATGCTGATGAATTATTGTACTATGTGATTTATCACTGGCTGCAGAGTCATTGCACCATCCTCAGTCTGGTAGTTTTTGGAAAGAGGACAGCATGATTAATCTAAACATACATACTGTTGCGCCTATTGGTTGTGCCACAGATGTTGTCCTTTTTGTACCACCCAAGCTATGACCCTTGCACACTAAGACCTGATACCTCATAATCACATTAGACAGGAAAGTCTCTCTATAAAAGAGATCTTTCTTGCATCTTTCAGGTATTCTGTCCAGAGCTCTGTTTCAAAAATGGCAGTTACTTATCCATATGGTACTGTTACTAGCTGAGCCTTGATCATATCTGAAGGTTAACAAAGTGAACCTAACATATCTGAAATATGGAACCCTTGGGATCTGAACGCAAACCACCTATGAGAATTTGGCAATTGTTGGGCAAGCAACTGCTGTTAACAACTTTGTGGCATACCAGCTTCTACCTCAGTAAAGTTCTACTGGCACCAAACCCTACCAAAACTGAGAGTGTTTTTTGACCCTGACCCCTTAGAGTATCAACAAGAAAGCTATGCCCAAAGGTTTCTTAGCAGATAATTTCTGAGACCATCACATTAACTGTCAATTTGCCTTCATTTCCACGGTGCATCCTCCGGCCATCTCTTCCCCAGTTAAGCAACATGTGTATGCACCTACCCATTCAAAGGATATAAAAGAATACATGACTCATGTTACCAGACTGCGCTCTTCTACCGTTTTGATGCTCACATGCCCATTTTATATGCTTATAAAGGTTGTTAGGGTCTTACCATATATAGTTAGCTGTGATCCACTGTATGCTATAACACCCCTATACCATAGCCATCATCAGCTTTTTTCAGCAATTTATGCTACATTAACTGTTCTATAGAATTGGGCCAAACAGGATAGCATTTGCTCCTCACATGTTCTTTTTTAGACCTACAGATGTGTCCACATGTAAACAATGTTCATTTAACCACTTCAGTACCGGGCCAATTTTAGGTTTATTTTGTATGTGCGGTTTTGAGGTCTGTAACATTTTTCCCGTATGTCTCAGTCAACTAATTTTTGCGTCTTTTTTCGGGGACACATAGGGCTTTATTTTTATGTTATCTTTATTTTCGAATGTGTTTTATTTATTTTTTATATCTGGGAAAATATAAACAAAATAGGAGGGAAATTGTGTCTGGTTTTCATTTTTTATTTTTTTTTTTTAAATTTAATAACACAAAGTATCACTGAAAAACTTTATAATATAGTTTTTCCTCTCCGTTATGGTAATTTTTATTTTGTATGGTGTTGTCGGGGGTGGGGATATAACCTTTAATAACGGCGTTTTATTAGCGTATTATTTATTTATTTTTTATTATTATTTTATTTAAACTTTTTTATTATATTTTTATTTTTATTTTTTTCCAGATTGTGTCCCCATAAGGTGATAAGAGACCTTTGGGGACATCTGTTCACTTATTTTTTTGTACTGGAGGCTGATTTCTCCTATAACTGAGGCTGGTACATTTAACCTCAGTTACAGGAGGAATATAGCCTCCTGCACGTTGTGTATATACAGCTTACTGAGCTGATCTGAGTCCTGTAGGACCCAGCAGCTCTGGTAAGACTCTGCTCCTGGCAGATCACGTGTCCGCCGGGTCAGAGGGCAGCTGAATTATGGCTGCGTCCATAGCTGTGTATACAGCGCTCATTGAACACTGTATACACAGCAATCGAGAAGGCAGGGGAGGTAATAAATCTGCCCTGTCTTCTCTCTGGGAGCTCCGGCTGAAGTTACAGCTGGCTCCTAGTGAAAGCAGCTACACGATCTCCATTCGAATACCTGTTCTGACTTGGACGTACAGGTACGTCCTGGCAGAACTAGGCAACCACTTCCCGGACGTATATAGTCTATGGGCGGTCCGGAAGTGGTTAAAGACTACAATTCAACCATATCATAATAGAATAGTTAGCGTATCCTGGTTTGATATTTTATCTTACATCCTGTTGTTTTTATAAATGTTGCTTGTGATACACATATCTTGGATGGACATGTCCACCCAAGAAGACAGGTGAGGAATGATACAGTTATGTATTTGTTCCCCAGTACAAACAGATCCACAAGACCTGCCTTTTATAGGTGCTCAGACTATATGCTCAGATGATTCTCCTATATGGGAGTTTGGGCAAGAGCATAGGGCAAACCATTGAGGCTATTTGAAACACTGTACTGTAGACTGGCTCTTTAGTGCCCCAATTAATCGACTAATAACACGTTTAGTGACCCCTGTAAAGAAATAAACTTTTATGGGTACTTAGAGATGAGTTCAATGAGTCTCATTCAACTTATTTCTGCTGCTCCCATTTCTTGTACAGTTGTATACTGAAGGCAAAGAAGCCCCCCTAGCTTCACTGTACATTATTATTATTATTATTATTATTATTATTTATAGCACCATTAATTCCATGGTGCTTTACATTTGGGGGTTACATACAATACACAAAATATACAGGTAGATATAATACTAACAGTGACCGACTGGCACAGTGGGGTAGAGGGCCCTGCCCGTGAGGGCTTACAATCTATGAGAGAAAGGGGTAGAGACAGAAGGAGAGGGGGAGACTGTACAGATGTCAGTGAGGAGATAGTGTTATTGGAGGTTGTAGGCCCCAAGATCTTGTGCATGCACACTGAAGCAGAGGTGTACTCTTCTGGATTCAGGGAATGACTATGCATTTTCAATGTGGGCACCAACTTGGCTAGGAATAGGCTATTTGAGACATTAAACTACCGGTTTATAAGGAACAATGAGTGATTTAATATCCCAATAACCCTGACTTGTGATATCCATATCTGTCCATGTTTAGTCATGATAAGGGTGGACGTGTGTAAATAAAGGTGAACACATCTGTACTAGGTTGGCACTTGTGATTGTATAAGAGTCTTTCATTGAAGTGTTCAAGTACCATAAAGGTGATCTACAGTATAACTGTTTCTCTAGACAAGGTACTTTCTTGCGTTCCTGTGGATGCAAATGTTTTTTTTTCTTTTCCTGGCTAAACTGAGATAAGTAGACTATAGATGTTTGCGACAGTCAGTGCTCCTATTTGTGTGGCCATCCTGTAGAACAGAGTGAACTGCAGTCTTCAAGAGAAGTGAACTGGCTTCAAGACAACCTAGAATCTTTAACCAAATTGGAGATCTGTTATTTCTGGACATAGTTTTATATCAATATATCAGTTTTAAATAAAGGTCTTAGATTAATAGAGCATAACATTTATATGGTTAAAATTTCTAAACTTTCCTAAATTCCTGTGAAAGCAAATATGCAACAAGCTATGCATTCAATTAATAATAATACAATATTGATAATATAATTATTTTATTTTGAAAACAGAGTTGCCTTTCTACCAACATCAACTCGGACTATAACTGTATGATTCCAACTCCACAGCTCTGCTGACAATGACTTTGATGGAGAAAGGGATCAATGGTCCATACACCAGAAACAGAGCTCTGAAATATGTGTTGAACTTCACTATATTTTTTTGAATTTTATGTGCTGCAGGTTTTTTCAAGTTATGTATAGTTGGGATTATATATAATCGTGGGTTATGTAGATAACCTGTTTCCCATAGTCCAAACAGCGGCACAACAGATGGGGTATTTGTGCCCCTGTGCGTGTTTTAGGACAGGTGGAATTTTAATTAATTAATTAAATTCAACCCTGACCCCCTCCTATAAGAAGGTAAGAGGAACCTCCTCCCCTTGTGTTAGTTAAAAAGTAAATTTAGCAGTAAAAAGAAAAACTTAATAGGGAGGGAGTCTTGTGCCGCTGTTTGGACTATGGGAAACAGGTTATCTACATAACCCACGATTCCCCCACGTCCAAACCGCGGCACAACAGATGGGGATGTAGCGAGATAACCCCTAGGGAGGGCCCCCTCGGCACACAGATGATAAAATGGTCTGGCCGAAGGCAGTAGCCTCTGACCTTTGAAGGTCTAGACGGTAATGCTTAACAAAAGTAGTATGGGACTGCCAGGTGGCAGCTGTACAAATATGCTCCAAAGATACTGAATGTTTTTCCGCCCAGGAAGTGGACATTGCCCTGGTAGAATGGGCCCTAACAAATTCAGGGGGAGACAACCCCTGATAGACAAAGGATAACCTTATCGCCTCCTTAATCCACCTTGATAGTGTGGGCTTCGAGGCCTTTAACCCTTTGGAGCGCCCGAAGAAAGAAACCAGCAGGTTTTCTTCTCTTCTGAAACTGTTAGTGCGTTGCAGGTAAATCTGTAAGCACCTGACTAGGTCTAAAGTGTGCCACTTCTCCTCCTCAGGAGAGGATGGAGAAGGAAAAAATACAGGTAAGGAAATGACCTGATTTAAATTGGTATAAGAAGGCACTTTGGGTAAAAACCCCGGTAAAAACCTCAGTTGTACCCGATCAGGATAAAAAATTGTATAGGGCTCATGGGCCGACAGGGCCTGAAGTTCCCCCACCCGTTTGGCTGATGTGACAGCTAGAAGGAAAGACACTTTTAAGGACATGAACTTAAAGTCCACCTCCTGCATTGGTTCAAAGGGTGGGTTACAAAGTCCCGATAGGACGGTGGAGAGGTCCCACTGGGGGACTGGTGACCTTATGGAAGGTCTTAACCTGGTTGCCCCTTTAAGAAACCGGGATATGAAGGTGTCCTGGGTTAGACGCCTATTCAGACATGCTGATAAAGCAGCTATATGTACTTTCAGCGTGGCCGGTGTAAGGCCCTTGTCCAAGCCATCCTGCAGGAATTCCAAAATGGTTTGAATGGAAGGGCTATCCTGAGATACCCGCTTCTTCGTACACCAGGTCTTGAAGATGGTGAAGATCCTACGGTAGGCCTGGTTAGTTGCCGGAGCTCTAGAGTGAGCTATGGTATTCCTGATGGCTGTGGGTAGCAATTCTAGTCCAGGTATGGACCTGTCAACTTCCAGGCTGTCAAGTTGAACCTGCCGAGGTCCTGGCAAACTCTGGCACCTTGAGTGACCAGGTTGTGGTGTGGGGGGAGCCTCCAATATGTCCCTCGACTCATCTGAATGAGCTGGGTAAACCATGCCCTCTTTGGCCAGAATGGAATTATTGCAATCACGGATGCCTGCTCCTGTCTGACTTTCATCAATACCCTTGGTATCATGGAAAGCGGAGGGAAGATGTATGCCAGCCTGAACCTCCATGGAATCGACAGGGCATCCACTGCCAAGGGATTGTCTTCCCGGTAGAGGGAGCAAAATTTCTCTACCTTGGCATTGTATCTGGTGGCCATCAGGTCCACTTCCGGAATTCCCCACATCTCGGTTATTTGGAGGAATACTTCCTTGTTCAGGGACCACTCGCCTGACACCGTCAGACCCCGGCTTAACTGGTCCGCTATTACATTCAAGGCTCCCTTGATGTGAACTGCCATGAGATGGGTAACATTTTTCTCTGCCCAGGAGAAGATAAGTTCCGTCTCTCTCAGAAGGGCGAGTGACCGGGTTCCTCCCTGCTTGTTCAGGTAGAGGACTGCGGTTGAGTTGTCTGACCGTATCTTCACTGCCCTGCCCCGAAGGAAGGGGGTGAAATGCAGAAGCGCTAGGTAAATGGCTCTGATTTTGCGCCAATTGGAAGACTTGGTCCTTTCTGACCGATTCCAAATCCCTCTTGCATACATCTAGCCTAGATAGGCTCCCCAACCGGTAAGAGATGCGTCTGTTGTCAACAAGATCCAGACCGGCTGGACCATGGACCTTCCATCTTTGAGATGGCACCACCACCTGAGTGACTGACGGGTATTGAGGGATAAATGGATGCGTGAATCCAGACTCAGAGGGCTGCGGTTCCATTTCTTGAGGACCTCGCTCTGGAGAGGGCGCATGTGCCACATTGCCCATGGGACTGCTTCCGCCGAGGCGAACATAAGGCCCAGCACTCTCATAGCCGTTCGGATCGAGACCCAGCGTTTCTGGAAGAGCTGTTTGGCAGCTAACTTGATCTTCTCTTTCCTTGGAAGAGGAAGAGCTACTGTCATCTGAACGGAATCCAACACAAACCCCAGAAAACTCTTTTCTGTTGAGGGTTCCACGTTTGACTTGTCCCAATTTATTATCCAGCCGAGGTCTTGTAAGAGGCTGGTGGTGACATCCAAGTGACTTTTTAGCAACTCCTCTGAGTGTGCTTTCAGTAGCCAATCGTCCAAGTATGGGACTATGAATAGCCCTTGAAGCCTGAGACAGGCGGCGATAGGGGCTATTACCTTCGTGAAGATGTAAGGTGCCGAGGTGATACCGAAGGGTAGAGCCGCAAACTGAAGGTGACACAGTCGGCCGTGCATTAAAACGGCTATCCTTAGATACTTCCTGTGAGAAGGAAAAATCGGGATGTGCAGGTAGGCATCCTTGAGATCTAAAGTTGCGAGAACGTCGCCGGGCTGGAGAAAGGCGATGACAGATTTTATCGTTTCCATCCGGAAGTGCATTTTTCGGATAAACCGGTTCAGAAACCTGAGGTCGATGATCATTCTCCAGCCCCCTGATGCTTTTGGCACCAGGAAGACTGGAGAGTATACGCCTGCGCCTCTTTCTTCCATCGGGACTGGTTCCAGGGCCTCTTTGCTTAGGTAATCTTGAATCATTTCTTCCAGACACGCCTGCTTTCGACTTGAAAAAGAGCGGGTTACGATATACCTGGCGGGAGGAGGCGACACGAAATCTATGTGATATCCGTGTTGAATTAGTTGTAGGACCCAAGGGTCCTTGATGTTCTGACGCCAGGCTGGAAGAAACTTCTGTAGGCGCCCTCCAACAGGTGGGGATTTCTCCCTTAGAGGGATACTCTGATTGTCAAAAGGAGGGCTTCTTTGGCCCCTCCCTGGAAAAACGGCGGCCAGATCCTCTGGACTGAAACCCTGACCTCCTGTATTGAGGCCTAGATGAAGATTGGCGCTGGGAACCTCTGCCACGAGATGTACTTGGTCTGTTCCCATAAGACTGCGGAAGGGATTTACCCTTACTGTCCGCCAGCCCCTCCATGATCTCGTCCAGCTGTTTCCCAAACAGTCTTCCTGGTTCAAAAGGGAGGGCACAGAGATTGAACTTGGAAGCATTATCAACCTTCCATGGTTTTAACCAGAGAGGTCTCCTGGCAGCAGCTGACAAAGCTATGCCCTTTGCGGCTACCTTCACTTGGTAAGTGGCTGCTTCCGCTAAGAACTCCGTAGCCAGACACAAGGAGGAAAAAGATTTCAGGAGGTCATCCCGGGGAACCCCGTCATCAATATCCTGCCGCAATCTTTCTAGATTGGCATGAAGCTGGTTGCAGACCTCAGAGGAGGCTATGCCGATGGAGGCCTGGGAGGCCGCGGCCGTATGAATGCGCCTCAGAATGCACTCAGCGCGTCTGTCCATGGCGTCTGGCAGGTTTGATCCATCCTCCGATGGAACTACAGTGCGCCGTGACAGCTTGGCCACTGCAAAATCAACTTTCGGCGGAGGCATCCAGCTAGTTTGGGCACTTTCCTCCAGGGGAAACATTAGTTTAAATTTCTTTGATTGAAAGAACGCCTTCTCAGGGCGTTTCCACTCCGCTTTCATTGCTTTGGCCAGGGCGGGCTCCACTTGGAAGGTCCTGGACCTTCTATTGGTGGAGTCTGAGGCATCCCCCTCGTCAACATCACGCCCGCCTGGGTGGATGGACCTGAGGAGCTTAGGCATTTTTTCCACGGAAAAGGCAGTCCTGGGAACATCAGATTCTTCGTCAGCAGAAGAATCGTCCATGATATTAGACCCTTCCTCCGAAGGATACGATAAGGACCGTGGTTCCCTGCGAGGTCTTTTGGCCGAGCTGACAAAGGCCTCCATGGAGTCAGTAACAAATTCCTTCACCCACGCGACCATGTCGCGGAGAGCGGGTTCTTCAGGCGGAGGGGCACGGCATTGGCGGCACCTGTTGTACTCGTACCCATCAGGGAGCGGGATGTTACATTCTCTGCACGCCAGATGTTTGCGTTTTGACGTCCCCTTACGCCTGGGAGGCTCATCCTCTTTTGGAGAGGAAGACATCTGCAAAGAAAAGAAAATACACTAAGTATTTTACAGAAAAACAACACCATAGCCTAGCTAGGGTTAACAGTACCGTATGAAATAAGTGCTAGTCCTTGAAAAAAAGGGTAGCAAGGTAACACCAAAGGACGCTAGGAGTAGCGGAGCTTGATCCACAGAAATAGAGCAAGCAACTGCACCCTTGCACTGACAAGATTTAAATACCTAAAAGAGGAAGAGGAGGGGAGGAGTAGGGAACTAGCTCCTCCCACCTCCCTCCTAACGTCCTCCTCTCTCTCCCTTTTTTTTTTTTTTTGTACTTTTTTATACTTTTCCTTTTATAACAAAAGGACTCTACTTCCTCCCCCAACTGGGGTTAAGGAGAAGAGGGGCCAGAAGAAAGAGCCCCCAAGATCTTCCCTTCTCCCTCCAACAGGGAGGGAGAGGGTTAATTTTCGGCCGGAGGAGCAGAGACGCCCCATCCGGCCGGCCGCCGGCATTCCCAGCCGACCGTGCATGCGCCAGCGGAGAAGCCGCGCATGCGCAGAAGGAAAAAACTCCGCCGGAGCCCGGGAGAGCTCGCGCACAGCGCGAACAGAGAGAGAGAGACGCCGGCCCGGGGGAAAACAGCCAGGAAGATGCCGGAGCACCGACAAGCCTGGAGCCGACACAGGGACAGGTAAACCTGTTCCTTAAAGTTAAAAAAAGAAACAAATAAGGAGGTAAGAGAAACCTCCTTCCACCTGTCCTGCACACAGGACAGAAAAAAAACACAAGGGGAGGAGGTTCCTCTTACCTTCTTATAGGAGGGGGTCAGGGTTGAATTTAATTAATTAATTAAAATTCCACCTGTCCTAAAACACGCACAGGGGCACAAATACCCCATCTGTTGTGCCGCGGTTTGGACGTGGGGGAACAGAAATGTACAAAGATCTTGTGATGTTCCATTATTTTCTTATTCCCATATAGTTAAAGGTATTCTTTAACCATATTACACCACTGTAAAGCTATATATATTATAGTCAGTAGACAAGTATTGCAAAAATATGTGCTTGCACTAAACTGAAACCTTATAAAAATAATAAAATGCTCTAAAATACAAATGAGTAATATACTGTATTTACTCCACTCTCCAGAGACCTGTATTCCTGACAAAACAAATCTGAATTGTGAAAATCTGTACTTCCATTGGGCATTTTATTTTTAGATGTAGTTCTCTGTCTCCTTTTGCCTTTAAGCACTTTTTATGCTTCAAGCATGAGCAAGCAATATTAATCCAATTTTAAGTTTTTGTTAGACACATTACAGTATATCATATGCACTGCAACTATTCTTCTGTGATACAAAATCTGTGTTTTACCTTAACACAAGGAAAAACAGCTCAATTAATGAAGGTCAACTACCTAAATAAACGGAATTTAGATGAATATTTGTTAATTTATAAAGAAATAAATACATAAGAAATGCTTGTTTCTGTGTGTACTACATATCTGTCTATATAAAGCACACAAAATTATGACAGCACAGGAATCTTACAACTGGGGGTTAGCTCAATAGAGTTGACAAAGATCCCTTTAATTTCCCCAATGTGGGACTATTAAAGGATTATCTTATCTTATCTCTTTAAAAATCCAAAACACAATCCATGCATCACTCCAGACTTAGGCACTGTTCACATCTGCGTTTGGCATTAGGTATAGACAACAATGGGGTCCGTGTGGTTTCCGATCAGTTTCCGCACGAAACATGTGGAGAGAAAAGTGCTGCTAGGACATTGTTATTCAGAAGTTGGCCTAAGTTCCTTAGCACTAGTGAGTTCTGCTCAATTGCATGGTTCAAGCATTGTTGGAGCACATTAGGGAAGGCCCTGTTTTGTTCCAATATTACTTTTCTCCAGTGTACAAAGTGAGGTCCATAAAGGCAAGATTGAGTGAGCTTGAAAGAAATTGAATTGTCTGCACAGTAACTGACTTCAGCCCTATCAAACATTCATGTATGTATGTATCTACTGTGAGAAGGTGACAGGGTGCTGGAATCACAGTATATCTCCTTCAGTTTTTTAACTTATGTGTGATCCAGGGCAGATCTGCAGTAGGCCTCAGCTCCAGGTGTTTTGTCCTTGACTCATTACTGGGCCAGAAAAAGGCTGTAGATTCTGCACTCCAATGCAGATCCATGGAGTAAAAGGAGGTGTGTGGGTCTGTCCTGTAACCCTGAGTCCAATGAGACAAAGGGCCACATGTATATTTAGGTTAACATTGCTATTAAGTTAGTCACTCAGACGAGCAGGATTCTGTTTGTTATGGTTTTGCCTGAAGTTAAGACTGTATTTGGGTCCGAACTACTGTTTGTACTGAGCTAACTTCCCCACAATATCTACAAATACAAAAATGCAACAGCACACTAACACAGCACCGGGACATATAAAGAATAGAGATGAGCGAACAGTAAAATGTTCGATATACGATATTCGATATTCGTTTCGAGTAGCCGCTCAATATTTGACTACTCAAATCGAATATCGAATCCTATTATAGTCTATGGGGGGAAAATGCTTGTTTCAGGGGTAGGCAACATTTGATCCAATTACACTTACCAAGTCCACGAGTGAGGGTTGGACTGGATCCTCCGAGAAGTCTTCTCCGTGCAGCGTCCCCACGGCATCTTTCAGCTCTGAATTCACTCTGCCAGGCATCGGGCCTGGGCAGAGCCGACTGCGCATGCCCGCACTACAAGAGAATGGCCGCTTACAGTCAAAGCGGCCATTTTCTTGTAGCGTGGGTAAGCGCAGTCGGCTCTGCCCAGGCCTGATGCCTGGCTGAGTGAATTCAGAGCCAGAAGACGCCGCGGGGAAGCTGCACGGAGAAGACTACTAAAGGTAGGAGAAGAACCAGCATTGATTGGCCGACTGTATAGCATTCGGCCAATCAATGCTGGTTCTGCATCGAACTTTTCCATTCGAATAGCGAGTGCTACTCGATCGAGTATGAGTATTTTGAATACCATAGTATTCGATCAAATACCTACTCGATCGAATACTACTCGCTCATCTCTAATAAAGAACAGAGATGGAAACTAAATTTGAGCTTTTTCATTTTACATATCTATCTATCTATCTATCTATCTATCTATCTATCTATCTATCTATCTATCCAGCAATAAGAATAACTCCTGGATAACCAAATGAAAAAAGTGAAATGTGAAAAAGCAAGGTTTCGATTTAGTGCATATAAATTCATGGTTTAAAAACATTTCACATGTATTGAACCAAAACATTGCTTCTATCAAGTAATAAAGTCCTTTATATTTTTTTCACTTGGATATCTTGGAGCGCTGCCGATTGTTTTCTATATTGATAGAGATTTAACAGCATTCATTCTGTGCCTGGCACCAGTATACTTTTCTTTCTCTACATGGTGCTGCTCTTGACTTCTGTTCTATCTATCTATCTATCTATCTATCTATCTATCTATCTATCTATCTGTTATCTATCTATCTATCTATCTATCTATCTATCTATCTATCTGTTATCTATCTATCTATCTATCTATCTATCTATCTATCTATCATCTATCTATCTATCTATCTATCTATCTATCTATCATCTATCTATCTATCTATCTATCTATCTATCTATCTATCTCACTTAGCACTTCAGTTTGGTCAGCTAAGCATTAAATGCCTCTCTTGTGTTTCTGACAAAATTCATCGTATTCACCGTATGACTTCTTTTTAAGAACTACAAATTAAGCTCTATTAATAATGCATTAAATAATTTTATATCTGTACAGACCCCCTGGCTTGAATATTGTCATAGAACTCATTTGCAAGATAATAAAGTAGTATTGAAGACTGTGCATTAATTGGTCTATTATATGCTAAATACTGCTTAAATGGGTTATTAAGTACATTAAAGCATAATCATTTTTCATGGTTACCCTGAACCATATGGCTTATTATACAGTATGTTCATGTGTTGTGATTGGAACTTCTGATTGCTCTAATCTATAATGCACATCTTTGAACAAAACACTGCCAGTCTTATTTAAAGCTGTACTATAATAGATAATGCTGTTGTGCTTCCTGTATGTTGCATTCTCTTCAATGCACAATAATGTAGTATGTTTGCTTTGATTTGCTCAATTTACTGCATTAATGTGGTAAAAGGGAAACTGTCACACTGAACACAGTGTCTAATCTGCCAGCTGTATGTTACAGAGTAGGAGCTGAGCAGATTTATACAGTTTTGTGGAAATAAGATTTATTATAACTATAGAAGAACCAATCATGTCATTATGAACTGAATTAATTCAGAAATTTCTAAAAGTTTCAGATTCAAGTGAGGCCTGGTTTACATCTGCATTCAGTGTTCTGTTCAGGGAGTCCACTTGGGAATAATGAACGCATTAAAAAACTGTTCGCTAAGGAACCACACGGACCCCATAGACTATAATGGGGGTTGTGTTTTTTCTGCGTGGTGTCTGCACGAATCATGTGGACAGAATCCTGAACGCAAATGTGAATTCAGAACTTTTTAGATTTGATACATTAGAATTACTCAAAACGTCAGCTGTAATTTTACTGGTCAAGCCAAAACAGCGAATAAGGGCACATTACCACAGCCAAGGTGGACTTCTCCATATTGCTCCATATTTACAAATAGCACTCATCTAAACATGAGGGGCTTTAGGTGTTAGGCCAATGATAACTTATAGTCACTATGAAAAATCACGATCAGATAATCTGTCATTTTGTGGAGATAGAGATTGCAGAGAACAACCTCAGATCTTAGACAGAGAGTAAATACATTTCTATAATACAGATAGATAGAAAGGACTGTTGAATTAAATACATTAAATAAATAGATTTAATTACAATTTACAAATTAAAAATGGAGACAGAGAGATATACAGAATTTTTATGGAGAGAGATAGGAGTCATTAACATCACTGCAGTAGGTGAGGATAGTCTGGCAATTAACGTCATTAACGTCAGTGCTGAGGCATCAAAATCACAATTCTTACATTGAATCGATCTGTAACCAACTGATGTCAGGTCCAGCGTGAAGCACCCAGCAAACCTGAGCAAGTCCCGGGGTCTAGAGTGCCTGGGGGAGCCGCTCGGTTTCTACAATGAATCATTGTGAATAGAAGTGGGCATCATTTATATATTTATTAGAGATGAGCGAGTACTGTTCGTATTTGATCGAATACTACGGTATTCAAGATACTCGTACTCGATCGAACACTACTAGCTGTTCGAAGTTTAAGGTTTGATGCACATTTGATGCTATACATTCTGCCAATCAACGCTGCTTCTTCTCTTACCTTTAGAAGTCTTCTCCATGCAGTGTCCCTGCGGCGTCTTCCGGCTGGAATTCACTCTGCCTAGGCATCCAGCCTAGGCAGAGCCGACTGCGCATGCGGTGCTGCGCCGGGAGAAGACTTCAAGGGAAATCCAGCCCGACCGTCACTCGTGGACTTGGTAAATATAATGTTAGCAAATTTTGCATACCCCTGAAATGAGCATTTCCCCCCATAGACTATAATGGGGTTCGAAATCCATTCGAACAGCCGAACAGTGTGCGGCTGTTCGAATCAGATTTCGAACCTCGGACATTTTAGTGTTCGATCATCTCTAATATTTATCTCAGGGGGCATAATATAAGGGAGCAATTCATTTAAATAAGGTTGCACATGGGTTTTCTAGCTCATTTTTAATGATGAGCTATCCTCAGGAAGAGCTTTACTATGCCACTGTGCTGTATAGGAATGTAAGGGCATGACGGACCATTATATAAGAGAGTAAAGGAGCACTGTATTGTACTGGGGCATGAGGTACTATTATATGGGAGCATTAGGTGTAATTGTACTGTATAAGGACATAAGGACAGATAGAGATGCCTGTCTATCTGTACGTGTTTCATAATGTGTTTCTATCTCTGGGTGATTTGTATCAAGGCTGTCTATCACTAGGTGGTAATGCCATTTTGTTTCCAATAAATTTAAAGGCACCTGAGTTTTTGGCAGGAAAACTACTTGCTGTCTATGACTAACAACCTATCGGTAATAACACAAGCAGCTAGTCAGATGTAGATAAACTCTTCTTACAGTTATTGTGAGTTGTGAAAATCTGCAGACTTCTCTCTCGGAACTGTACAGACATGGAGCACAGGGCAGCAAAGCTGTGTGCAATCCAGCAGAGGGCTTGAAGAGAGACCTACCCCTTCCCCCTCCACTTCCTGTTTTCTCCTAGTTTCTAAAGATGAACTTTTGCCAGTGACAGGGAGTGAACATCAGCTTAGCAAGGAAGGAGACACTTAGTTGCAGGAAATTTAGATATTTTGGGCAGAGAACAGCAATATTTTAAAAAAGTGCTCTATATTTTATTGTAGAATCACAGGCTCTATTAAATGTCACTAAGCTGTCTGAAAGGTTAGTGACCATGTAATTGAAAAACTTAAGTCCTTCTGGAGCCAAACTATCCATTGACTGACTTTTTGCATTGCAATGTCCAGTGCTGACTTGCTGATCTTTTTCATTGTCCAGTGCTGACTTCTTTTTTTTTTTTCTTTTTCTTTTTTTAACAAATGAAGTTGTTTCTTCTTCTAGGTGTGTAACATATAACTCTGCAATAATGTATTGATATGTCCCTGTAAAGTCAGCAGTTACACAAGATTATGCAACTGCAGGGGAGAGAGGCAATTGTCAGTGACAGCCAGAATATCTAAAAAGCAGATAAGGGACTCTTTGATACCATTCCTGCCTTCTTGATCACTGTATTCACAGCACTCCATGAGCACCATATATACAGCTATGAAAGCTGCTTTGTTGTGATTTACAGATACTGAGGAATTGCAGACACTGCTGGGTTCTAGAGGACCCAGATCTGCTATTCTGTGAGTGCTAGAAAACTGTATTCCTTCTGTAACTGGGGATAATTTATCAGCACAAAATTCAAAAAACCAATAGTGATCCAGCAACCAGATTTGCATTGAATAAAACTTTTTTTGTTTTTATTAGTCCATTTTTAAAATTTCTTTAGAAAACCAGTGAAAAAAATATATAAAAAAGACAGCACTTACATGAAAAAACTTTTTCGGATTACATGGAACAATGGACACACGATGCTTTTAACCGCCTACGCGTTTCAGGGTCAGAGCCCCTTCCTCATGGCGAAGTAAAGACTGAATGTAAGAGGGTGGTTACTTATACCTTCCCTGGCTAGATGTTAATTAGCTGGGATTAAACACAGTCGTGTTCTGGCATGAACTACCGCATGGATCAAACATGCTATACATACATATACCTACATATAACACCAACATAAAACATATAATATAAACCATATTAAATGCAAATGAGAATACAAAAGAAGAATACAAATGAGATTGAAAATAAAAACAAACTATCGTGTTTTGTGTTTTGTAGATCTTGTGTATTTATTCCGTCCTCGTTTATATGATTTTACCTGTACTGGTAAGTGTTTGAACTAGGTATCCCCAATTTTATAACATATAGACTACAATCTTACATCTAGGATTCTTTTGATCCTCTAGTGTATATGTTATGTGTTATTGACTCACCTTCAATGAGAATGATCTACCTGTATGGAGTGGATGTATATTTTCTCTTTGTAACCCTCCGTTGTCTCATTTTCCTGTTATGTTGATACGTACTGCGTCGGTCACGTGAAAACCAGTCACGTGACCTCGATATGCTGAAATTACCATAGTAACAGCGTGTATCATGTGATCTCCCGTATTAGCTTCTGTGCTATGTTATGTTATGCTAGTGTTGTACGTATGATGAGCGAATAGGATATACCTACCGAACCCGGATGATTTAACTCCTCTTATATACAGGTAAGTGAGAACAGCTATTGAATATGATAATGCTATTGTATTTCTGATATGAACAAATTGTTCCGCATCATCTGCCTTTAATTTAAGAACTGCAATGTACACACTTCAGTTGGAAATTGCATTGAAACTATATTTATACAATAAACGTATTGCAAATGAATTAATAGATGCTATCCCAAAACAGGGGTATCTTCACATTATGTTTCGAGTAGAATTTTCTGGCCGAAAAATATATATATCCCGGTACCTGCGTTTTTAGATATTTTTCACTCCTGACCCAACCCGTATTAGATTTTTCCACAGATATAGTCCCTCTTATGAACTTGTGGAATATCTACTGTTGTGGCAGTCCTCTATTTGCCTATAGATATGCATACTTAGAAACTTCCGTTGTAAACAGTGTAACAAGGGTTATGATTAATAGAAATATGATAGATCCGTTCTATAGTTTAAACCCACTGGGAACCTTGTCCCTAATTCCAAAATCCAAAAAAATTCTCTTTTCCTTAACTTCCTCTGCCAATCCCCTCCTCTGGGTGATTTCCCAACTTGTTCTATCACCCAGAATTGAAAAGTTTTCAGGGATCCTTGGTGCTGTTGGGAAAAGTGTCTGGACGCACCTGACACATTGGCAGAGGTAACTTTAGAAATATCCGTTATATGTTCTGCTATTCTGGTTTTTAACATTCTAGTTGTGCATCCTACATAATACTTATCACTTTGCACCAGATTACGTACACCACATGATCCGACTTGCAATTTAGAAAACTTTGTATTGAATATTTCTTATGAGAATTTTTATTATAAAAAACATTAGTTTTTCTTGCATATTTACATGTCTGGCACCGTACTCCTCCACATCTGTGGAAACCATGACAATCCAACCATGTTTCTTTCACGTATAATTTATCAGCCCAAATTACAGAGAAATCAGCAAAACATTTTTTACTGTTATGACCTTGTGAATTACAAATCTAAATATAAAAGAATGCCTCTGCAATATACACATCATAGGATTTAATCCCACACCCAGAAACACAAATAAATAAGCTACGTACACTATAAGGCCCCTTGCATATGACCATATGCTAGTTTAGTGTGATTGTGTTCAGTGTCAGAACACTGACCCATTTATTTGTTTTGGCCCATGTAAATGACCATATATCCATGGGGGGTTGAAAGGCCAGGCTGCACAAACTCAGGACAGGTCCTATTCCTATATGGTTTAGCGGCTGTGCATCTCTGGCCCTCATTCATTGCCCGGAATCAAGGCCAGTGTATAGGTGGCCCACTCACAGTTAACGGCCCGGACGTGGCAGAGTGCAAGGCCAATCAGGGTGTCAGTCGTGTCCTGGATGTGACATCACCCATGAGGCCAGAACAGCATGGAAGATAATCCCAAGGAAGTAAGGATACCCAGGAAAGACGAGGGTAGGTTAGTATAACTGGTTCCACCCCTCCCCTGGGCTTCCACTTGCATGAAACCCCATAGTTTAAATTATTTCACATCCGGTTGCTCATGAACTTATTTAACCTTAAATACATTTCTAGGCCAAACCACTCTTCAGAGTTCTGTCCATTTCTAGTCATGAACCAGGGGAAATGGCCTGGTCATGAAGTGGTTAATGTAAAGCCTCCTGGTGTTTATAGTGTCCCTGCCTGCTGACTTCAGTCAGTGTCAAAGTGGCAAATTTCTTTTTTTAAACAGCTTGTTAAAAAGCCAATGTGTACATATCAATGCAATCCAACAGTGCAGTGTCTTTCTAAACAGATTGTAGGTTACTATCAGCTGCTATCCATTTACCTATAGCCATATGTGTTGCTGCGACCATGACATTACTAATGCTGTCTTGCCGAGAAACAGCTTAAAAGAGGGTAGATACAGTTCCGGAGACCTCATTGTGTCCTAAATGTCTTTTTAGGTGCTTTCAATTTAAAATGAGTTAATTCGAATTCAAGCTAATCTGATGAGATTATTCAGAGCTATTGAACCCTAAATGAATTTTGAAAATTTTTCTCAATTTTTCTCTGTAATTTATTTAATTCCCCACCCATTCACAACTTTTAGTTGAAGGTCATCCTTTGTGACTTGCAATTCTCACTTTATATACTATACACTATGTCACTCTTTTGCGTGAAATCACCCACTGAACTAGTAAACCGAGAATTAGATGAATAGATTACATAAATTATAAGAGTGTGCTCAGTCATGGGTTGGGAATTCAGTCTGGAAAAGAGAACCCTCGAGAAACTACAAACCATCACTGGAAATCCACTGCACCCAATATACAAAGTATTCTCTGATGAGAAGAACTCATTCAGCAACATATTCTACCAAGTGTGATGCAGATGAAAAAGTCCTTCATTCCCGCTGCAATCCTGCTCTTCAGTAGCACAGCCACCAACTGAGAAATGAGCCCACTTTGAATCCATCAAGACCATAACACCGAAATATAAATCTGTCACTAGGGCCCTTGCAAATTTAACCCCCACCCCCCGGACTTTTTGGGAAGGGTTTCTTTCAGTATCGTTAAAAACTGTTATTGGCATTATAAGTGTGAACAACACTTAAGACCCTGGAAACTGAAGTATACCTCATTTATTGTCTTATCATTCTTGAGATCTGGTCTGTGTTTAGATATGCACCACATTACCATCTGGAGGTATATAACCATGGACAAGAGCAAGGAGTAATATGATACTGAAGACAAAATTGTAGGGGATTCTGAAACCAACCAATAACCTATTTAATATTTAAATTTCGGCGCATATGCCTGAAATTACTTTCCCTTACTCAGCAAGTTTCCATCAGCTGCATTTTAGGAACCTGATGCAACAATAATGACAGTAAGTCTTGGGCAACCAGAATCCCCAAGCACTGAGGAGGAACAGGCCTGAGTGTACTATGCTCTCCTAACTGGAGTGGAAACAGGCCCCGGAATTTTTCGCCAGAGCTCCTGATGGTGGAGTTGGACTTGGTAATATCCAGGACCCAGAACTTCAACCTCCCAGAGAGCACGGCACACCAAGCGAACCCCAAGTAATAGAGGACACAGAAAACCCCAAAACACTAACCTCAGCGGATGAAAATCAGGAGAGCTGGTCAGCACGGAGAGAAGAAGTCTGAGGTTTGCCAGGCGGTATCAGAAGCACCGTAGGGAAGTCATACAGGCCAAGTCAGTAAACCAGAGGTTGATGCAGGATCCAGGGATAGCCAAAAACGTAGTCAATCAAGCTGAATTGGTACACAGGAGGTTATGTGGTAACAGAAGGAAGAAGCAAAAGTGTAGTCAGGAGCGCCAAACAGGAGACAAGCAGGAGTGGTCAGAAAAAGCCAAAAGTCATGCACAAGAGGTCAGGAGGTTGCCAAATCAGGTGGTCAAGACGAGGTCATCTGGGAAGTAAGCTGGGGTCATAAGCAAACAGGAGGCAATCAGGAAGAACAGGGACAGGAGGCAGAGCAATCGCACGAGGAGCTGATTCCAGTGAACAGCAAAAATTACCAGTGGCAGGCTGGAGCCAGAATGAGGTCTAGAAAGCCTCCGACCTGTCGCTGACACCCCTGACCCCAGAAACGCCGGTCCCAACACTAGAGGGTGGTTGGAACCCCTGCAGACTTAAGCAGAGATTCCGGCCCTACTCCAAGAGGGACTGGAAGCGCCATTTCAGCACTGGATACAGAGCGACCTAGCAGCCTCCGCACAGTACAGTGGAGGCTCCAGCCTGACCTAACACTGCAGATATGTGAGACATTGCATTGGTTGTCAAAATGCAACAGACTCTGTTGGACTAGTAGTGTGATAACCAGGTATCGAATATCGAGGAGATCAGTGTTGAGAGATACCTTACTGCCCTGGCAGTGGTGAGAGGGTATGGCAGTTCCTGGTGTTCCATACATTATTTATCATATCCTAATATAAACATAAGTACATGAACAGCAAAATATATGAGAAGTGTAAGACTCATCATTAGTATTTATCATTCAACTAAGTCTTTTTAACAAGAAAACTTCTGGATTAGGTAAAACAACCAATTTATTAATAACTTGATGCATTATTTATCCCAGGAATAATACTATTCTGTGTAACTATCAGGCATAATTTTTTGAGCTGTGCAAGTATTATTTATTGTTTATCATTCCTTTTAAATGATTTTTATATTTAATTTAATGGTCCATGACAGTTTATGTTTTTGTTTGTGAGGGTTTTTTGTGTCTACTTAAGGTCATATATCATTTAGAAGGAATCTAGAAATCCATTAAAATGGATTATACTACTTCTGGGATTGTGGTTTCCCTGTGGGCAGATTAGAGGTTGCACTCAATTCTTTCAGGTTTGCCAAAATGTATACTACTCTTTTCTGTAACTATTTGCACATTGTAATATGTTCTCCCCATACACATATATAAAGACATGAAAAAATTTTTTGGAACAGTACAAACACATATGGGAAAATTAGATCTCCCCAAGTTGCACAGCAGAACCCCAATTTAGGGTTAATTACAAAATTACAATAAAGAAAAATATCTAATTTGTCAGCAAGTAAAAATGGAATTTTTATATATAAAAAATAGCATCACACCATGAATCGACCTTCACAGGGGTCTTTTTGCACTTGAGAAAGTGAGAAAGTTTTTGAATTCTATGGTTTTGAATTTCAGGACGTAATAGAAAAAACTGTTATAAAATATTAAATTGGGTTTTCGACCACTGTGTCAATCTTCTATGTTTCAATGTATTTCATCTGATGTCCACAGTAAAGCCAGCATGCATCTGAAAACTTGAAATCTATAGTGCTGTGGAGATTGACATGGTTTCCAACTGGACACATATGTATCTCCTTTATCCTTATTGACCCCTGCTGTGTCAAAAGTTATGGCCCCTAAATTATGAAATGGGGTACATTAGAGTTTATTGGAAAACTATGCCAATCTCCACATTGTACAGTAAAAAACATTAAACCCACCTGCATGATATTTTTCCCACAACATAGCTCTGATCCATCCACACATGAACCTTACAGGATTTCTGAACATACCCTGTAGTATCTGAGATTGGACTTCTATTGTACTCGTTTTTCCAGCTCTTCGCACAGACACCACACTCACTCAAATTGAGATCTGAGGAATTTGGAGACCAATTTAACAACTTGAACATGTTCACCAAATCATTCCTAAGCAATTTTTGCAGCATGACAGGGTGCATTATCCTGCTGAAAGAGGCTTCTACCATTAAAGAATTTAATTAACATAATGGAGTTCCCAACCATGTTTAAGTATGTGATACTAATCTAAGTAACATCCACGTGAATGCCATGCTCAAGGGTTACCAGTGAGCACACAGAGCCTCGCAATGCCTCTACTGGCTTTCCTCCTTACAACTGTGATTTCCCGTAACTTTTATTAGAAATTTTGTATCCAGAGCTTTTATGACTCACATAAACTCAAATATGTACAAAATTGAGGTTCAGGCACTGGCTATAATGCCACCAATAGTGGCTATTATACTGTTGTTAGGGAATTTCTAGGTCAACAATTCCCCAGTAGCTGCTGGAGGAAGGGACACAAGAGACAGTGAGCCCTGGTCTGAAAACCCCCACTGTCCCTTCCTGTTTTCCGGTCCTATCCTAAGTGATAGGCGACAACTTGGAGACGATCCCTTCCTATATACGTGACACAAAAAATGCAGACAAGAAAAACAACAACAAAGGCATGTCAGCAAGCCAAGGGTTCAGTAACAGTCAAGCAATGCAGTCTCAAAATCGATATCCAAAAGAGTAGTCAACAGGGAAAGCCAGAGGTCAAGAATCAGAATACATGAATAAATAGCAAGAGAAAAAGCCAGCACGCACCAAGCAATAGCAAGCACCAATGTGAATGTGATCCAAGAATAAATAGGAAGGAAGAACCCTCCCTGAACCTGATAGGAAAGCAAGCTGTCAATCACAGGGCAAAACAAAACTTAACTCTTAGAGGAGCAGAGGGAAATGAAGGTGAAGGAGACGGGTATGGTGCAAAATCAATTAACAAGGTGAAGGAATAGATCATTGTTCAGACAATGCAACCAAAAACTATAAGGCTGGGGTGGAGCAGAGAAGCTGCGGGAAAAATCGTGGCGTTGTACAGTGCAAGCAAAGGGGATGGGATTCATGCGAATCCCATCCCCACTTTGTGGAAAAAAATGCAGTGCGGACACGTGAACTTTCTCTTAAAAGCGCTGCGGAAAGAACTGCAATGCGTTCACGCAGCGGTTCTTTCCACAGCTCTTTAGCGCTGTGATTACGGCCCATGGGGCCTTAGCCTAAGCAAGTTATCAAACTGCACATTCCTCCTGTGCTGCAGCATGCGAGCAGAGGGTGGCACAGAGACCAGAACAGGCAGAGATGTTACAACTGCACAGTAAAATGCTTAGGTAGAATTTTATTCAGAGTCAAAAGATGTCATGTGAATAAATCATACATGTCAATTTTAGTTTTTGTTTGTGATATTTACTTGTAATGCAGAATTGTACACCCCCAGAATGAAGTGTGCCGTGCTGAAATTGTATCTGATTTGCCTGTTTCCATATTTTGAAGTTGCTGCACCCCAACTGATCAGACATTTATGGTACCTAAAATTCATATGCCATAAATGTTTGGCAGTCCTTTTTGGAAACATGGTCTTCTATATGTAAAGTGAAGGCTGTATAGTGAAACATTAATACTGATATACTATGTTTTAAAGGTGATGTTTGTGCTGCACTGCTCCCTTTAGAATCTATTATACATATAGCACAGAGGATTAGTTTTACTTGGATTATTCCTTTCTTTCAAATGTTTACATGTATAAATTTTTCACTAACATGTTTTTGCTCTGTTGAGTGGATGAGGTTCTTTCTGTTTTTATATTTCATCATAGGAGGAAAATGGTATTTAAATTGTGATATATTCATTCTGTGACAGAAAACATCTAGGTCAGATCTTTTTACTGTAAGAAACAGCGTTGCATACATAACTATTTTGTTCGTTAAATGTGACATAATCTGTGCTGGAGACTCCTCACGAACTGTCTAGCACAAATATAAACAGAGGTTAAGTTTGTCAGAATATGCATATAGGTACTTACTTTACTGGCTTTGTGGCTGGATATGTCCGAAAGTATGTGTATTTCAAGGTAAGAAACTTTGTGATACCAAGTGACAGCTAACTATCCTATTATGCATCCATTAGTGACCACCGGGGGAGGGGTGATGTGGCCTTTCAAGGCTTTTTTATAGTATGTTACAAGAATGTGTTTAATTGTCTTCATGAGGAATCAAAGTCCTTAACCAAACTTGAGATCAAGGGTGGACATATATATATATATATATATATATATATATATATATATATATATGTCAACTTAATAAAATACTTTTGTAAATATCACAACTAAACAATGAAGCAGTCAAGCCGCTCAATATTCGACTATTCGAACGAATATCGAACCCCATTATAGTTTATGGGGAATCCCACCATTCGACTCAGGAGGGTCACCAAGTCCACTATGACACCCCAGGAAATGCTGAGCGCACGGCCCGATGTAGCAGTGCTGGCCGATGTAGCAGTGTCCGATGCAGCAGTCCGATGCAGCAGAGCCGGACCTGCTACACACTCAGCTCTGCTGCATCGGATTGCTACATCGGACACTGCTACATCGGTAGAGCTGAGTGTGTAGCAGGTTCAGCTCTGCTTCATCTCGGCGTAGGAATGCATTGACTAGCGTTGATTGGCCGAATGCCATACTTCTGTATGGCGTTTGGCCAATCAACGCTGGTCAATGCATTCCTATGGGAAAAAGTCAGCTCGCGCATATCGCAAGCTGGCAGGGATCCCGACCAGATAGATCCCCAAAGAGCTGGGTGAGTAACATTCCCCCCTAAATAAAGGTAATCCCTAGCTAACCCTGCCTGTAGATCTGTCCCTGTGTCACAGTCACATAGTTCACAGTCCCAAATTAGTCGAATGTTAAATCCACCATACATCTAAATTGGAGGTCACCTGATTTAGCCAGCCAATTCCTTTTTCCGTTTTTTTTTCAATGCCTCCATTGTCGTAGTTCCTGTCCCACCTCCCCTGCGCAGTTATTGGTGCAAAAAAACATGCCAGGGAAGGTGGGAGGGAATACGATTTTTTTCTTCGTTTGCCTCGTGGTATTCGATTGTAATTGAATACCTCGAATGGCCTGATATTCAATCGAATATGTTTTCGATCGAACAGTCTTCGCTCATCTCTATTTATGATAGGTTGATATGATTAGGTGAGATCACATGGGATAGCACTCATATGACCCTGGCACAGTCAGAATTTGGACCATGTGGTTTTATGGGTTAAACAGTTGCAAAATCCTGAAGGCTTGTAACAATTCATTTAAACCTCACAAGATCCATATGCCACAAATATCCAAAGAACAGAACACTCATAGTTTATAGCTTTTAATAAGACCTGAATTGTCCTGCCAGTTATCCCTGTATGTGAGTAAATGCTGCATCAACATTGCGTTGGCGAAGTGGTAATTTACAAAAAAAATTTAAAAAGTTTGGGGCACATTATCAGTGCATGCCTGGACTGGCTGCTGAAAAAGTTGGACTATCTTCCAAAACTGACCATCATGACTGAGGTAGAAGCTGTTCCTCTTCTTCTCACAGACCAGTTATACACGTCATTGTGCCTCTGGTTTTCTGCATGCAGTATTCATATACTGTTGTTCAAATAACTCTCCAGTATATGTAACGTTGCTACTCAGTCTACGCTAAGGAAATATGTTTATTAAGACTGAGGTCCGTTTAAAGCTCAAAATTAAGCAAACTCTTTTAACTTAAAATATGAATGACATATTTTCCATCCTGATGTGGGAGACTTATCCAACATCCAAGTATGGGAATAAAAATACTAGTGTAAGGTTTTTTGATATGAGGTATGCAATATATTTATAGAAGTTCCAATGTGGAAAGTGTTACTCCAACAATACTGAAGCAAACTTGTCTTTTGATACTATGATTGTAATATTATGTATTTTGATAGCATTTTGAACAATGAAATGCAGAAGAAAAGGATTTTTAAACTGTGTATCAATCTAGGCCATGACATGATAGACAAGACTTGTAGGGGACAAGACCTGTAGCAAGGAGATACATCACAGGAAAGCTCCGTCTGAACCTACTGAGTATAGGAATTTACAAAGTGGATGTAAGTTGTTCTGAAATACAAATGGGTGTGAAGACCAGAATGAACCTCTAGATGTGAATAGTAGACAGACATAGTAGTGATTTGTTTTATTACCCACAATTTCCTGCTATTGTAACAAATATTGCATGATTATTACTGCTTGAAGATAGTTATAGATGTATCCTCTCTTACCTTTCCACCTGGCGGGACATATCCAGATACTTGGAAACCTTTTCTAAAGGTAGCATGATCTTCTGATACGTTAACACAAAGAGATATGCTATGTATTCAATCTATGTCTATGTGTGGTCATGGTTCGAGTGTGGGGGGTGGAAATGTGTGAATTGCGGCAATTCAAGGCTCTCTTTAGCATGTCATGATATGGTATGAAACAGGTTTAATAGGAAATTTATTCCATTCACTATACTGAAGATCAGTTCACTGGGGGCACATCTGCCTATTCAATAGATTGTGTTCAATTTTTTATGAAAAGATTAGATTAAAGTTTCAAGAAAAACAAAGCATTTTGCTCAGTAATCACAGAAAGAACATAATGGTTTTGCTGTGTACGAAGTATCAGTGGCATAATGCATTAAGGAAGGAATAATCCATTTATCTATTGAATATTGTATTAGTCTACTCGAAAAGAAGATATGGGATGGTGATACTTATTTCAGAAAATATATTTTCAAATTATGTAATCAGCAAAGAAATATAGCAGGTAAGCTGGCTATTCCGACATACACTATACAGACAAAAGTATTGGGAGACTTACACATTACACCAGCAGGAGCTTTTATAGCAACCCATACTAAATCCATAGCTATTATTATAGACTTGGTCCCTAACATTGCAGCTGAAACAGCTTCCACTCTTCGTTGAAGGATTTCTATAAGATTTTGGAATGTTTTATGAGAATTCTTACCCATTCACCAAAAAGATCATTTAAGAAGTCGTTTAAGGGTATAGTTCATAATCTCCTTTCACCTCATCCCAAAGTTTATAAAAGGGGTTGAGGTCAGGGCTCTGTGTGGGCCAAAGAGTGGACACCAACCACCAACTAAGGTGCTGCACTGCTTAAACCTAGTGCATGTAGTATGCAGCATATAGTATAGCCACAAATCAAACAGGCCATGTGGCACTTAGGTAAGTGAGAAATGCAGAAAAGCAACTATAGATCAAGTGAGCAACAAATGCCTCTGTGTGGGTCAGTCAAGGACAGACAGACAAGGGCTTTTTACAGAAAGTTGGAAGTATGTAGTTTTCTAAAATGTCTTTGTGTGCTTTAGTATTTGGATTCCCCTTCAGTGGAAATAGTAACTCTAGGCCAATTACTGAAAAACAACTCTGTAGTATTGTCTACAACCACACTGTACACTTGGTACAATGAGGTGAGATGGTAATGTTCTCTTGGCATTTGCCCATCAGACTAACAGATAAAACTATTTAGGCATTGTAATTTTGCATAAAGACAAGTAAAGGGTATATGTGACCTATAAAGTGATTTTATATATATATATATATATATATATATATATATATATATATATATATATATACACTCACCGGCCACTTTATTAGGTACACCTGTCCAACTGCTCGTTAACACTTAATTTCTAATCAGCCAATCACATGGCGGCAACTCAGTGCATTTAGGCATGTAGACATGGTCAAGACAATCTCCTGCAGTTCAAACCGAGCATCAGTATGGGGAAGAAAGGTGATTTGAGTGCCTTTGAACGTGGCATGGTTGTTGGTGCCAGAAGGGCTGGTCTGAGTATTTCAGAAGCTGCTGATCTACTTGGATTTTCACGCACAACCATCTCTAGGGTTTACAGAGAATGGTCCGAAAAAGAAAAAACATCCAGTGAGCGGCAGTTCTGTGGGCGGAAATGCGTTGTTGATGCCAGAGGTCAGAGGAGAATGGCCAGACTGGTTCGAGCTGATAGAAAGGCAACAGTGACTCAAATAGCCACCCGTTACAACCAAGGTAGCCAGAAGAGCATCTCTGAATGCACAGTACGTCGAACTTTGAGGCAGATGGGCTACAGCAGCAGAAGACCACACCGGGTGCCACTCCTTTCAGCTAAGAACAGGAAACTGAGGCTACAATTTGCACAAGCTCATCGAAATTGGACAATTGAAGATTGGAAAAACGTTGCCTGGTCTGATGAGTCTCGATTTCTGCTGCGACATTCGGATGGTAGGGTCAGAATTTGGCGTCAACAACATGAAAGCATGGATCCATCCTGCCTTGTATCAACGGTTCAGGCTGCTGGTGGTGGTGTCATGGTGTGGGGAATATTTTCTTGGCACTCTTTGGGCCCCTTGGTACCAATTGAGCATCGTTGCAACGCCAAAGCCTACCTGAGTATTGTTGCTGACCATGTCCATCCCTTTATGACCACAATGTACCCAACATCTGATGGCTACTTTCAGCAGGATAATGCGCCATGTCATAAAGCTGGAATCATCTCAGACTGGTTTCTTGAACATGACAATGAGTTCACTGTACTCCAATGGCCTCCACAGTCACCAGATCTCAATCCAATAGAGCATCTTTGGGATGTGGTGGAACGGGAGATTCGTATCATGGATGTGCAGCCGACAAATCTGCGGCAACTGTGTGATGCCATCATGTCAATATGGACCAAAATCTCTGAGGAATGCTTCCAGCACCTTGTTGAATCTATGCCACGAAGAATTGAGGCAGTTCTGAAGGCAAAAGGGGGTCCAACCCGTTACTAGCATGGTGTACCTAATAAAGTGGCCGGTGAGTGTATATATATATATATATATATATATATATATATATATATATATACTGATTTTAGATGACTATGATACATTTCAATGTCTATGCTGTGGCACATGACCAGGTTTTCCCTACCAAGCTGAATAAAAGGAGATTGGCATAGAATGCTAAATCTAAAAAATAAATTGTACCAATTTTTAAATAAGTGTGGCTGCTTAAGATGGCAATGAACTTTAGATAAATGTAGGTTAAACCTGATGATACTCTAATAGTGTGTATTTGAGTGTCCCAGCTCTTCCTTCATGGCAGAGTGAAGTATTGGGCAGCTGGATTTTAATATATCTTATCTGTTTGTTTTCAGAGAAGATATGATACTGCCCTGCCCCTCTTGAGAATACATACCCACTTGATTTGGCATGTGTGTGAATGGGTTAAAAGTAGAGGTGTGGCTAGCAGGGGGCCAGGCGGTGGAGGCCCACTGAACTTCCGGAGCCTACCATGGGGCTGCTACAAACACATGCATCACATTTTTAACTGCATTAGTGTCTTCAGTAAATAAAGTTGAAATACTTGGTGGAGGAGGAAGATGTTGGCTTTCTCTTCTACTTGACTTTTTCTTTCAATTATATAGTTAAAAATAACAGTGGAGCTTTTAGCTTCTTGCACCACCATTCAGGCATCTTCTAGTGATAGCACTTGCTCAACGCAGATCTATGGCATTGAGTCAAACAGAAACATGAAGTAGAGAACAGCAGAGAGCTCTGGAGTACAGGAATGGGTACGTTTGTTTTATTATTATTTATGTGGCTCAAGTGTGTTATGACAGGCACTGGAGACCATTACACCGTGTGAATGAACCATTATACTGTGGATACTCTGGGTCATTACAGCAATTGTAGCAGCCCCTGGGGACTATTATACTGTGTGGAAGGGCCACTTGGGATCATTATACTGTGTGGAAGGCCACTATGTATCATTATACTGTATGTAGGGGGCCACTGGGGACCTTTATACTGTATTTAGGTGTTCACTAGAGACCATTATACTGGGTGGAGAGCACAAAGGTGGTATTATTTATTTTATATTATAATCTGGGTAACGACAGGATGGGGATTGGTGTATGTAAAGACAATCTGGGTTGGGTGTCTGGAAAAGTGAGGAATCAAAGATGTCTGTATCAAACTACAGTCATGGCTAAAAGAAATGGTCATGGCAAGCCAGTCTAGATGGAAGAGACAGGAAATGTGTCAGAAAAGTCACCTATGAGTCACACAATTTTTCCTGAACTATACTCATTTAAATTGTGTGCAGAGCCCAGTCTAGAGCTAATATCTACTACTATATGGTCACTGTATAGTGATAAAATCAGTACACCTGGGTAGATAGCCCACACAGATATGTTTCTCCCACTGTGCTTAACTCCTAGCTACACCTCTGGTTATAAGGGATAGCTATTAGAGATGAGCGAACACTAAAATGTTCGAGGTTCGAAATTCGATTCGAACAGCCGCTCAATGTTCGTGTGTTCGAACGGGTTTCGAACCCCATTATAGTCTATGGGGAACAGATACTCGTTAAGGGGGAAACCCAAATCCGTGTCTGGAGGGTCACCAAGTCCACTATGACACCCCAGGAAATGATGCCAACACCTCTGGAATGACACTGGGACAGCAGGGGAAGCATGTCTGGGGGCATCTAACACACCAAAGACCCTCTATTACCCCAACATCACAGCCTAACAACTACACACTTTACACACTCAATACCACCTCTCTGACAGTAGGAAAAAGTGTATTTGGCACTTGCAGTGAGGAGAGCTTGTCACCAGCAGTGAATTTGGCCCTTGTAGTAAGTTGAGGTTGGCACCAACATTTGTTTTGAAAATCAGGGTGGATTGAGCCTCTAACCAGCAGAGTTTGGGCAAATTCATGGTGGAGGGAGCCTCTAAACAGCCCAGTTTGGGCAAATTCATGGTGGAGGGAGCCTCTAAAAACCCCAGTTTGGACCAATTCATGGTGGAGGGAGCCTCTAACCAGCCCAGTTTGGGCAAATTCATGGTGGAGGGAGCCTCTAACCAGCCCAGTTTGGGCAAATTCATGGTGGAGGGAGCCTCTAACCAGCCCAGTTTGGACCAATTAATGGTGGAGGGAGCCTCTAACCAGCCCAGTTTGGACCAATTAATGGTGGAGGGAGCCTCTAACCACCCCAGTTTGGACCAATTCATGGTGGAGGGAGCCTCTAAACAGCCAAGTTTGGACCAATTCATGGTGGAGGGAGCCTCTAAAAACCCCAGTTTGGACCAATTCATGGTGGAGGGAGCCTCTAACCAGCCCAGTTTGGGCAAATTCATGGTGGAGGGAGCCTCTAAACAGCCCAGTTTGGACCAATTCATGGTGGAGGGAGCCTCTAACCAGCCCAGTTTGGACCAATTAATGGTGGAGGGAGCCTCTAACCAGCCCAGTTTGGACCAATTAATGGTGGAGGGAGCCTCTAACCAGCCCAGTTTGGACCAATTAATGGTGGAGGGAGCCTCTAACCAGCCCAGTTTGGACCAATTAATGGTGGAGGGAGCCTCTAACCACCCCAGTTTGGACCAATTCATGGTGGAGGGAGCCTCTAAACAGCCAAGTTTGGACCAATTCATGGTGGAGGGAGCCTCTAAAAACCCCAGTTTGGACCAATTCATGGTGGAGGGAGCCTCTAACCAGCCCAGTTTGGGCAAATTCATGGTGGAGGGAGCCTCTAACCAGCCCAGTTTGGACCAATTAATGGTGGAGGGAGCCGCTAAACAGCCCAGTTTGGGCAAATTCATGGTGGAGGGAGCCTCTAAACAGCCCAGTTTGGACCAATTCATGGTGGAGGGAGCCTCTAAAAAACCCAGTTTGGACCAATTCATGGTGGAGGAAGCCTCTAAACAGCCCAGTTTGGGCAAATTCATGGTGGAGGGAGCCTCTAAACAGCCCAGTTTGGGCAAATTCATGGTGGAGGGAGCCTCTAACCAGCCCAGTTTGGACCAATTAATGGTGGAGGGAGCCTCTAAACAGCCAAGTTTTGGGAAATTCATGGTGGAGGGAGCCTCTAACCAGCCCAGTTTGGACCAATTCATGGTGGAGGGAGCCTCTAAACAGCCCAGTTTGGGCAAATTCATGGTGGAGGGAGCCTCTAAAAAACCCAGTTTGGACCAATTCATGGTGGAGGGAGCCTCTAACCAGCCCAGTTTGGACCAATTAATGGTGGAGGGAGCCTCTAAACAGCCAAGTTTGGACCAATTCATGGTGGAGGGAGCCTCTAAAACCCCCAGTTTGGACCAATTCATGGTGGAGGGAGCCTCTAACCAGCCCAGTTTGGGCAAATTCATGGTGGAGGGAGCCTCTAAACAGCCCAGTTTGGGCAAATTCATGGTGGAGGGAGCCTCTAACCAGCCCAGTTTGGACCAATTAATGGTGGAGGGAGCCTCTAACCAGCCCAGTTTGGACCAATTAATGGTGGAGGGAGCCGCTAAACAGCCCAGTTTGGGCAAATTCATGGTGGAGGGAGCCTCTAAACAGCCCAGTTTGGACCAATTCATGGTGGAGGGAGCCTCTAAAAAACCCAGTTTGGACCAATTCATGGTGAAGGGAGCCTCTAAACAGCCCAGTTTGGGCAAATTCATGGTGGAGGGAGCCTCTAAACAGCCCAGTTTGGGCAAATTCATGGTGGAGGGAGCCTCTAACCAGCCCAGTTTGGACCAATTAATGGTGGAGGGAGCCTCTAAACAGCCAAGTTTTGGGAAATTCATGGTGGAGGGAGCCTCTAACCAGCCCAGTTTGGACCAATTCATGGTGGAGGGAGCCTCTAAACAGCCCAGTTTGGGCAAATTCATGGTGGAGGGAGCCTCTAAAAAACCCAGTTTGGACCAATTCATGGTGGAGGGAGCCTCTAACCAGCCCAGTTTGGACCAATTAATGGTGGAGGGAGCCTCTAAACAGCCAAGTTTGGACCAATTCATGGTGGAGGGAGCCTCTAAAAACCCCAGTTTGGACCAATTCATGGTGGAGGGAGCCTCTAACCAGCCCAGTTTGGGCAAATTCATGGTGGAGGGAGCCTCTAAACAGCCCAGTTTGGGCAAATTCATGGTGGAGGGAGCCTCTAACCAGCCCAGTTTGGACCAATTAATGGTGGAGGGAGCCTCTAACCAGCCCAGTTTGGACCAAATTATGGTGGAGGGAGCCTCTAACCACCCCAGTTTGGACCAATTCATGGTGGAGGGAGCCTCTAAACAGCCAAGTTTGGACCAATTCATGGTGGAGGGAGCCTCTAAAAACCCCAGTTTGGACCAATTCATGGTGGAGGGAGCCTCTAACCAGCCCAGTTTGGGCAAATTCATGGTGGAGGGAGCCTCTAAACAGCCCAGTTTGGGCAAATTCATGGTGGAGGGAGCCTCTAACCAGCCCAGTTTGGACCAATTAATGGTGGAGGGAGCCGCTAAACAGCCCAGTTTGGGCAAATTCATGGTGGAGGGAGCCTCTAAACAGCCCAGTTTGGGCAAATTCATGGTGGAGGGAGCCTCTAACCAGCCCAGTTTGGACCAATTAATGGTGGAGGGAGCCTCTAAACAGCCAAGTTTTGGGAAATTCATGGTGGAGGGAGCCTCTAACCAGCCCAGTTTGGACCAATTCATGGTGGAGGGAGCCTCTAAACAGCCCAGTTTGGGCAAATTCATGGTGGAGGGAGCCTCTAAAAAACCCAGTTTGGACCAATTCATGGTGGAGGGAGCCTCTAACCAGCCCAGTTTGGACCAATTAATGGTGGAGGGAGCCTCTAAACAGCCAAGTTTGGACCAATTCATGGTGGAGGGAGCCTCTAAAAACCCCAGTTTGGACCAATTCATGGTGGAGGGAGCCTCTAACCAGCCCAGTTTGGACCAATTAATGGTGGAGGGAGCCTCTAAACAGCCAAGTTTGGACCAATTCATGGTGGAGGGAGCCTCTAAAAACCCCAGTTTGGACCAATTCATGGTGGAGGGAGCCTCTAACCAGCCCAGTTTGGGCAAATTCATGGTGGAGGGAGCCTCTAAACAGCCCAGTTTGGGCAAATTCATGGTGGAGGGAGCCTCTAACCAGCCCAGTTTGGACCAATTAATGGTGGAGGGAGCCTCTAACCAGCCCAGTTTGGACCAATTAATGGTGGAGGGAGCCTCTAACCACCCCAGTTTGGACCAATTCATGGTGGAGGGAGCCTCTAAACAGCCAAGTTTGGACCAATTCATGGTGGATGGAGCCTCTAAAAACCCCAGTTTGGACCAATTCATGGTGGAGGGAGCCTCTAACCAGCCCAGTTTGGGCAAATTCATGGTGGAGGGAGCCTCTAAACAGCCCAGTTTGGGCAAATTCATGGTGGAGGGAGCCTCTAACCAGCCCAGTTTGGACCAATTAATGGTGGAGGGAGCCGCTAAACAGCCCAGTTTGGGCAAATTCATGGTGGAGGGAGCCTCTAAACAGCCCAGTTTGGGCAAATTCATGGTGGAGGGAGCCTCTAACCAGCCCAGTTTGGACCAATTAATGGTGGAGGGAGCCTCTAAACAGCCAAGTTTTGGGAAATTCATGGTGGAGGGAGCCTCTAACCAGCCCAGTTTGGACCAATTCATGGTGGAGGGAGCCTCTAAACAGCCCAGTTTGGGCAAATTCATGGTGGAGGGAGCCTCTAAAAAACCCAGTTTGGACCAATTCATGGTGGAGGGAGCCTCTAACCAGCCCAGTTTGGACCAATTAATGGTGGAGGGAGCCTCTAAACAGCCAAGTTTGGACCAATTCATGGTGGAGGGAGCCTCTAAAAACCCCAGTTTGGACCAATTCATGGTGGAGGGAGCCTCTAACCAGCCCAGTTTGGGCAAATTCATGGTGGAGGGAGCCTCTAGACAGCCCAGTTTGGGCAAATTCATGGTGGAGGGAGCCTCTAAACAGCCCAGTTTGGGCAAATTCATGGTGGAGGGAGCCTCTAACCAGCCCAGTTTGGACCAATTAATGGTGGAGGGAGCCTCTAACCAGCCCAGTTTGGACCAATTAATGGTGGAGGGAGCCTCTAACCACCCCAGTTTGGACCAATTCATGGTGGAGGGAGCCTCTAAACAGCCAAGTTTGGACCAATTCATGGTGGAGGGAGCCTCTAAAAACCCCAGTTTGGACCAATTCATGGTGGAGGGAGCCTCTAAACAGCCCAGTTTGGGCAAATTCATGGTGGAGGGAGCCTCTAACCAGCAGAGTTGTGGGAAAGCAGGGTGGAGGGAGCCTCTAACCAGCAGAGTTGGTGGAAATCAGGGTGGAGGGAGCCTCTAACCAGCAGAGTTGGGGGAAATCATGTTGGAGGGAGCCTAGTATTAGCAGAATTGTGCAACGCTTATGGTGGATGAGTATGAGGATGCGGAGGAATTGGAGAGGTTGAGTACAGACATGGAGTTTCATGTTGGGGTGCTTTACACAGGTGGGCACAAAAATGAAGGCTCTATCCAGTGGTGGTTCATTTTTATCAAAGTGAGCCGGTCGGCACTCTCAGCTGACAGACGGGTGCGCTTGTCAGTGATGATGCCACCGGCTGCACTGAACACCCTCTCAGATAGGACGCTGGCGGCAGGACAGGACAGCACCTCCAAGGCATATAGGGCAAGTTCAAGCCACAGGTCCAACTTCGACACCCAATACGTGTAGGGCGCAGAGGGGTCGGAGAGGACAGGGCTGTGGTCGGAAAGGTATTCCCGCAACATGCGCCTATACTTCTCACGCCTGGTGACACTAGGACCCTCCGTGGCGGCACTTTGGCGAGGGGGTGCCATCAAGGTGTCCCAGACCTTAGACAGTGTGCCCCTCGTTTGTGTGGACCGGTGAGAACTTGGTTGCCTACTGGAGGAACTGCCCTCCCTGCCGCCAACGTCACATGCTGGAAACATCTCCATCATATTCTGCACCAATTGCCTGTGGCAAGCATTGATGCGATTGGCCCTCCCCTCTACCGGAATAAAAGATGAGATGTTGTTTTTATACCGGGGGTCAAGGATAGCAAAGATCCAGTACTGGTTGTCCTCCATGATTTTGACAATACGCTTGTCGGTTGTAAAGCACCCCAACATGAACTCAGCCATGTCTGCCACAGTGTTAGTTGGCATGACTCCTCTGGCCCCACCGGAAAGTTCAATCTCCATTTCCTCCTCATCCTCCATGTCTACCCATCCGCGCTGCAACAATGGGACGATTCGAAGTTGCCCGGAAGCCTCCTGTATCACCATCACATCATCGGACAACTCTTCTTCCTCCTCCTCCTCCTCCTCCTCCTCCATTAAACGCAGTGAAGCGGACAGATGTGTGGACCTACTCTCCAGCTGTGACGGATCGGATGCTATCCCTAACTCCTCTGTGTGATCTGAGTTATCCCTGATGTCAATCAGGGATTCTCTCAGAACACACAAGAGCGGGATTGTAAGGCTCACCATCGCATCCTCAGAGCTCACCCTCCTTGTGGACTCCTCAAAGACCCGTAGGATGTCACAAAGGTCTCTCATCCATGGCCACTCATGGATGTGAAACTGAGGCAGCTGACTTTGTGGCACCCTAGGGTTTTGTAGCTGGTATTCCATCAAAGGTCTCTGCTGCTCAACCACTCTATTCAACATCTGAAACGTTGAGTTCCAGCGTGTGGGGACGTCGCACAAAAGCCGGTGTTGTGGCACATGCAGGCGTTGCTGGAGAGATTTTAAGCTAGCAGCGGCTACTGTCGACTTGCGAAAGTGGGCGCACATGCGCCGCACTTTCACCAGTAGCTCTGGAACATTGGGGTAGCTCTTTAGGAAACGTTGCACCACTAGGTTGAAGACGTGGGCCAGGCATGGAACATGTTGGAGTCCGGCAAGCTCCAGAGCTGCTACCAGGTTCCGGCCGTTATCACAAACGACCATGCCTGGGCCCAGGTGCAGCGGCTCAAACCATATTGCCGTCTCATCGAGGAGGGCATCCCTCACCTCGGAGGCAGTGTGCTGTCTGTCCCCCAAGCTGATCAGCTTCAGCACAGCCTGCTGACGTCTACCAACGCCAGTGCTGCAACGTTTCCAACTCGTAGCTGGGGTCAATCTAACAGCGGAGGAGGAGGCGGTGGCGGAGGAGGAGGCGGTGGCGGAGGAGGAGGCGGTAGAGGAGGAGGAGGAGGGGGGTGTTCTTCTCGTGTCCCTGCCAGGAATGTTAGGCGGGGAGACGAGGTACACCGGGCCAGTTTGGGAAGCAGTCCCAGCCTCAACTACATTCACCCAGTGTGCCGTCAGTGAAATGTAGCGTCCCTGTCCGCATGCACTTGTCCACGCGTCGGTGGTCAAGTGGACCTTTGTGCAAAGCGCGGAACTAAGGGCCCGCCTGATGTTGAGTGACACGTGCTGGTGCAAGGCGGGGATGGCACACCGGGAGAAGTAGTGACGGCTAGGGACGGCATAGCGAGGTGCCGCAGTTGCCATCAGGTCCAGGAAGGCGGGAGTTTCAACAAGCCGGAACGCCAACATCTCCTGGGCCAGCAGTTTAGCGATGTTGGCGTTCAAGGCTTGCGCGTGTGGGTGGTTAGCAGTGTATTTCTGCCGCCGCTCCAATGTCTGAGAGATGGTGGGTTGTTGTAAAGAAACGCCTGATGGTGCCTTTGATGGTGCAGGAGAAGGAGATAAGACAGGACCAGGGGAGGATGAGGTAGAAGTCAACAAAGTGGCGGAGGCAGATGAAGTGGTGTCCTGGCTCGTCCTCTGGAGTGCATCGCCAGCACAGTCAGCAGTGGCAGTGGCAGAGGCAGAGGCAGTGGCAGTGGCAGTGGCGTGAACGGCAGGCGGCCTTTGTCCTGCCGTTGCTGCCTGCCACTGATTCCAGTGCTTGGATTCCAAATGACGGCGCATTGAAGTGGTGGACAGGTTGCTCTTCTCAGAGCCCCTAATCAATTTCGAGAGGCAAATTGTGCAGACAACACTATATCTGTCCTCGGCGCATTCCTTGAAAAAACTCCACACCTTCGAGAAACGTGCCCTCGAGGTGGGAGTTTTTCGGGGCTGGGTACGAACTGGAACATCTTGGGAGATTCCGGGTGTGGCCTGGCTTCGCCTAAGCTGCTGACCTCTGCCTCTGCCTCTAGCTACCCTTTTTGGTGCTGCACCTGCCTCAACATCCACACTACTTTCCCCGCTTGACATCCCCCCTGTCCAGGTCGGGTCAGTGTCCTCATCATCCACCACTTCCTCTTCCAACTCCTGTCTCATCTCCTCCTCCCGCACAATGCGCCGGTCAACTGGATGCCCTGACGGCAACTGCGTCACATCATCGTCGATGAGGGTGGGTTGCTGGTCATCCACCACCAAATCGAACGGAGATGGAGGAGACTCTAGTGTTTGAGCATCTGGACACAGATGCTCCTCTGTTAGGTTCGTGGAATCGTGACGTGGAGAGGCAGGTTGAGGGACAATGAAAGGAGCGGAGAACAGCTCTGGGGAGCAGGGACAGTTTGGGTTATTGTTCTGTAAAGCTTCGGAATTTTGGGAGGAAGGAAGACAAGACTGTTGGGTAATAGGAGGAGAGGAGGCAGAGTCTGACTGGCTGCTGGACAATGTGCTGTAAGCGTTCTCTGACAGCCATTGCAAGACCTGTTCCTGGTTCTCGGGCCTACTAAGGTTTGTACCCTGCAGTTTAGTTAATGTGGCAAGCAACCCTGGCACTGTGGAGTGGCGCAATGCTTGCTGCCCCACAGGAGTAGGCACGGGACGCCCTGTGGCTTCACTGCTACCTTGCTCCCCAGAACCATTCCCCCGACCTCGCCCACGGCCTCGTCCACGTCCCTTTCCGGGAGCCTTGCGCATTTTGAATTCCTAGTTAGAAATTGGCACTGTATACCAGTAGTAAAAATTGTGGGTGCACGTAACCCCAATATATTCTTTGAATTCCCAGTCAGACACTGGCACTATATGGCAGTAGCAAGAAATGAGGGTATTTGTATTCCCAATATATTCTTTGAATTCCCAGTCAGACAATGGCACTGTATACCAGTAGTAAAAATTGTGGGTGCACGTAACCCCAATATATTCTTTGAATTACCAGTCAGAAACTGGCACTATATGGCAGTAGCAAGAAATGAGGGTATTTGTATTCCCAATATATTCTTTGAATTCCCAGTCAGACACTGGCACTATATGGCAGTAGCAAGAAATGAGGGTATTTGTATTCCCAATATATTCTTTGAATTCCCAGTCAGACAATGGCACTGTATACCAGTAGTAAAAATTGTGGGTGCACGTAACCACAATATATTCTTTGAATTACCAGTCAGAAACTGGCACTATATGGCAGTAGCAAGAAATGAGGGTATTTATAACCCCAATATATTCTTTGAATTCCCAGTCAGACAATGGCACTGTATACCAGTAGTAAAAATTGTGGGTGCACGTAACCCCAATATATTCTTTGAATTACCAGTCAGAAACTGGCACTATATGGCAGTAGCAAGAAATGAGGGTATTTGTATTCCCAATATATTCTTTGAATTCCCAGTCAGACACTGGCACTATATGGCAGTAGCAAGAAATGAGGGTATTTGTATTCCCAATATATTCTTTGAATTCCCAGTCAGACAATGGCACTGTATACCAGTAGTAAAAATTGTGGGTGCACGTAACCCCAATATATTCTTTGAATTCCCAGTCAGACACTGGCACTATATGGCAGTAGCAAGAAATGAGGGTATTTGTATTCCCAATATATTCTTTGAATTCCCAGTCAGACAATGGCACTGTATACCAGTAGTAAAAATTGTGGGTGCACGTAACCCCAATATATTCTTTGAATTCCCAGTCAGACACTGGCACTATATGGCAGTAGCAAGAAATGAGGGTATTTGTATTCCCAATATATTCTTTGAATTCCCAGTCAGACAATGGCACTGTATACCAGTAGTAAAAATTGTGGGTGCACGTAACCCCAATATATTCTTTGAATTCCCAGTCAGACACTGGCACTATATGGCAGTAGCAAGAAATGAGGGTATTTGTATTCCCAATATATTCTTTGAATTCCCAGTCAGACAATGGCACTGTATACCAGTAGTAAAAATTGTGGGTGCACGTAACCCCAATATATTCTTTGAATTCCCAGTCAGACACTGGCACTATATGGCAGTAGCAAGAAATGAGGGTATTTGTATTCCCAATATATTCTTTGAATTCCCAGTCAGACAATGGCACTGTATACCAGTAGTAAAAATTGTGGGTGCACGTAACCCCAATATATTCTTTGAATTCCCAGTCAGACACTGGCACTATATGGCAGTAGCAAGAAATGAGGGTATTTGTATTCCCAATATATTCTTTGAATTCCCAGTCAGACAATGGCACTGTATACCAGTAGTAAAAATTGTGGGTGCACGTAACCCCAATATATTCTTTGAATTCCCAGTCAGACACTGGCACTATATGGTAGTAGCAAGAAATGAGGGTATTTGTATTCCCAATATATTCTTTGAATTCCCAGTCAGACAATGGCACTGTATACCAGTAGTAAAAATTGTGGGTGCACGTAACCACAATATATTCTTTGAATTACCAGTCAGAAACTGGCACTATATGGCAGTAGCAAGAAATGAGGGTATTTATAACCCCAATATATTCTTTGAATTCCCAGTCAGACAATGGCACTGTATACCAGTAGTAAAAATTGTGGGTGCACGTAACCCCAATATATTCTTTGAATTACCAGTCAGAAACTGGCACTATATGGCAGTAGCAAGAAATGAGGGTATTTATAACCCCAATATATTCTTTGAATTCCCAGTCAGACAATGGCACTGTATACCAGTAGTAAAAATTGTGGGTGCACGTAACCCCAATATATTCTTTGAATTACCAGTCAGAAACTGGCACTATATGGCAGTAGCAAGAAATGAGGGTATTTGTATTCCCAATATATTCTTTGAATTCCCAGTCAGACACTGGCACTATATGGCAGTAGCAAGAAATGAGGGTATTTGTATTCCCAATATATTCTTTGAATTCCCAGTCAGACAATGGCACTGTATACCAGTAGTAAAAATTGTGGGTGCACGTAACCCCAATATATTCTTTGAATTCCCAGTCAGACACTGGCACTATATGGCAGTAGCAAGAAATGAGGGTATTTGTATTCCCAATATATTCTTTGAATTCCCAGTCAGACAATGGCACTGTATACCAGTAGTAAAAATTGTGGGTGCACGTAACCCCAATATATTCTTTGAATTCCCAGTCAGACACTGGCACTATATGGCAGTAGCAAGAAATGAGGGTATTTATAACCCCAATATATTCTTTGAATTCCCAGTCAGACAATGGCACTGTATACCAGTAGTAAAAATTGTGGGTGCACGTAACCCCAATATATTCTTTGAATTACCAGTCAGAAACTGGCACTATATGGCAGTAGCAAGAAATGAGGGTATTTATAACCCCAATATATTCTTTGAATTCCCAGTCAGACAATGGCACTGTATACCAGTAGTAAAAATTGTGGGTGCACGTAACCCCAATATATTCTTTGAATTCCCAGTCAGACACTGGCACTATATGGCAGTAGCAAGAAATGAGGGTATTTGTATTCCCAATATATTCTTTGAATTACCAGTCAGACAATGGCACTGTATACCAGTAGTAAAAATTGTGGGTGCACGTAACCCCAATATATTCTTTGAATTCCCAGTCAGACACTGGCACTATATGGCAGTAGCAAGAAATGAGGGTATTTGTATTCCCAATATATTCTTTGAATTCCCAGTCAGACAATGGCACTGTATACCAGTAGTAAAAATTGTGGGTGCACGTAACCCCAATATATTCTTTGAATTCCCAGTCAGACACTGGCACTATATGGCAGTAGCAAGAAATGAGGGTATTTGTATTCCCAATATATTCTTTGAATTCCCAGTCAGACAATGGCACTGTATACCAGTAGTAAAAATTGTGGGTGCACGTAACCCCAATATATTCTTTGAATTCCCAGTCAGACACTGGCACTATATGGCAGTAGCAAGAAATGAGGGTATTTGTATTCCCAATATATTCTTTGAATTCCCAGTCAGACAATGGCACTGTATACCAGTAGTAAAAATTGTGGGTGCACGTAACCCCAATATATTCTTTGAATTCCCAGTCAGACACTGGCACTATATGGCAGTAGCAAGAAATGAGGGTATTTATAACCCCAATATATTCTTTGAATTCCCAGTCAGACAATGGCACTGTATACCAGTAGTAAAAATTGTGGGTGCACGTAACCCCAATATATTCTTTGAATTACCAGTCAGAAACTGGCACTATATGGCAGTAGCAAGAAATGAGGGTATTTATAACCCCAATATATTCTTTGAATTCCCAGTCAGACAATGGCACTGTATACCAGTAGTAAAAATTGTGGGTGCACGTAACCCCAATATATTCTTTGAATTCCCAGTCAGACACTGGCACTATATGGCAGTAGCAAGAAATGAGGGTATTTGTATTCCCAATATATTCTTTGAATTCCCAGTCAGACAATGGCACTGTATACCAGTAGTAAAAATTGTGGGTGCACGTAACCCCAATATATTCTTTGAATTCCCAGTCAGACACTGGCACTATATGGCAGTAGCAAGAAATGAGGGTATTTGTATTCCCAATATATTCTTTGAATTCCCAGTCAGACAATGGCACTGTATACCAGTAGTAAAAATTGTGGGTGCACGTAACCCCAATATATTCTTTGAATTCCCAGTCAGACACTGGCACTATATGGCAGTAGCAAGAAATGAGGGTATTTGTATTCCCAATATATTCTTTGAATTCCCAGTCAGACAATGGCACTGTATACCAGTAGTAAAAATTGTGGGTGCACGTAACCCCAATATATTCTTTGAATTCCCAGTCAGACACTGGCACTATATGGCAGTAGCAAGAAATGAGGGTATTTGTATTCCCAATATATTCTTTGAATTCCCAGTCAGACAATGGCACTGTATACCAGTAGTAAAAATTGTGGGTGCACGTAACCCCAATATATTCTTTGAATTCCCAGTCAGACACTGGCACTATATGGCAGTAGCAAGAAATGAGGGTATTTGTATTCCCAATATATTCTTTGAATTCCCAGTCAGACAATGGCACTGTATACCAGTAGTAAAAATTGTGGGTGCACGTAACCCCAATATATTCTTTGAATTCCCAGTCAGACACTGGCACTATATGGCAGTAGCAAGAAATGAGGGTATTTGTATTCCCAATATATTCTTTGAATTCCCAGTCAGACAATGGCACTGTATACCAGTAGTAAAAATTGTGGGTGCACGTAACCCCAATATATTCTTTGAATTCCCAGTCAGACACTGGCACTATATGGTAGTAGCAAGAAATGAGGGTATTTGTATTCCCAATATATTCTTTGAATTCCCAGTCAGACAATGGCACTGTATACCAGTAGTAAAAATTGTGGGTGCACGTAACCACAATATATTCTTTGAATTACCAGTCAGAAACTGGCACTATATGGCAGTAGCAAGAAATGAGGGTATTTATAACCCCAATATATTCTTTGAATTCCCAGTCAGACAATGGCACTGTATACCAGTAGTAAAAATTGTGGGTGCACGTAACCCCAATATATTCTTTGAATTACCAGTCAGAAACTGGCACTATATGGCAGTAGCAAGAAATGAGGGTATTTATAACCCCAATATATTCTTTGAATTCCCAGTCAGACAATGGCACTGTATACCAGTAGTAAAAATTGTGGGTGCACGTAACCCCAATATATTCTTTGAATTACCAGTCAGAAACTGGCACTATATGGCAGTAGCAAGAAATGAGGGTATTTGTATTCCCAATATATTCTTTGAATTCCCAGTCAGACACTGGCACTATATGGCAGTAGCAAGAAATGAGGGTATTTGTATTCCCAATATATTCTTTGAATTCCCAGTCAGACAATGGCACTGTATACCAGTAGTAAAAATTGTGGGTGCACGTAACCCCAATATATTCTTTGAATTCCCAGTCAGACACTGGCACTATATGGCAGTAGCAAGAAATGAGGGTATTTGTATTCCCAATATATTCTTTGAATTCCCAGTCAGACAATGGCACTGTATACCAGTAGTAAAAATTGTGGGTGCACGTAACCCCAATATATTCTTTGAATTCCCAGTCAGACACTGGCACTATATGGCAGTAGCAAGAAATGAGGGTATTTGTATTCCCAATATATTCTTTGAATTCCCAGTCAGACAATGGCACTGTATACCAGTAGTAAAAATTGTGGGTGCACGTAACCCCAATATATTCTTTGAATTCCCAGTCAGACACTGGCACTATATGGCAGTAGCAAGAAATGAGGGTATTTGTATTCCCAATATATTCTTTGAATTCCCAGTCAGACAATGGCACTGTATACCAGTAGTAAAAATTGTGGGTGCACGTAACCCCAATATATTCTTTGAATTCCCAGTCAGACACTGGCACTATATGGCAGTAGCAAGAAATGAGGGTATTTGTATTCCCAATATATTCTTTGAATTCCCAGTCAGACAATGGCACTGTATACCAGTAGTAAAAATTGTGGGTGCACGTAACCCCAATATATTCTTTGAATTCCCAGTCAGACACTGGCACTATATGGCAGTAGCAAGAAATGAGGGTATTTGTATTCCCAATATATTCTTTGAATTCCCAGTCAGACAATGGCACTGTATACCAGTAGTAAAAATTGTGGGTGCACGTAACCCCAATATATTCTTTGAATTCCCAGTCAGACACTGGCACTATATGGTAGTAGCAAGAAATGAGGGTATTTGTATTCCCAATATATTCTTTGAATTCCCAGTCAGACAATGGCACTGTATACCAGTAGTAAAAATTGTGGGTGCACGTAACCACAATATATTCTTTGAATTACCAGTCAGAAACTGGCACTATATGGCAGTAGCAAGAAATGAGGGTATTTATAACCCCAATATATTCTTTGAATTCCCAGTCAGACAATGGCACTGTATACCAGTAGTAAAAATTGTGGGTGCACGTAACCCCAATATATTCTTTGAATTACCAGTCAGAAACTGGCACTATATGGCAGTAGCAAGAAATGAGGGTATTTATAACCCCAATATATTCTTTGAATTCCCAGTCAGACAATGGCACTGTATACCAGTAGTAAAAATTGTGGGTGCACGTAACCCCAATATATTCTTTGAATTACCAGTCAGAAACTGGCACTATATGGCAGTAGCAAGAAATGAGGGTATTTGTATTCCCAATATATTCTTTGAATTCCCAGTCAGACACTGGCACTATATGGCAGTAGCAAGAAATGAGGGTTTTTGTATTCCCAATATATTCTTTGAATTCCCAGTCAGACAATGGCACTGTATACCAGTAGTAAAAATTGTGGGTGCACGTAACCCCAATATATTCTTTGAATTCCCAGTCAGACACTGGCACTATATGGCAGTAGCAAGAAATGAGGGTATTTGTATTCCCAATATATTCTTTGAATTCCCAGTCAGACAATGGCACTGTATACCAGTAGTAAAAATTGTGGGTGCACGTAACCCCAATATATTCTTTGAATTCCCAGTCAGACACTGGCACTATATGGCAGTAGCAAGAAATGAGGGTATTTATAACCCCAATATATTCTTTGAATTCCCAGTCAGACAATGGCACTGTATACCAGTAGTAAAAATTGTGGGTGCACGTAACCCCAATATATTCTTTGAATTACCAGTCAGAAACTGGCACTATATGGCAGTAGCAAGAAATGAGGGTATTTATAACCCCAATATATTCTTTGAATTCCCAGTCAGACAATGGCACTGTATACCAGTAGTAAAAATTGTGGGTGCACGTAACCCCAATATATTCTTTGAATTCCCAGTCAGACACTGGCACTATATGGCAGTAGCAAGAAATGAGGGTATTTGTATTCCCAATATATTCTTTGAATTCCCAGTCAGACAATGGCACTGTATACCAGTAGTAAAAATTGTGGGTGCACGTAACCCCAATATATTCTTTGAATTCCCAGTCAGACACTGGCACTATATGGCAGTAGCAAGAAATGAGGATATTTGTATTCCCAATATATTCTTTGAATTCCCAGTCAGACAATGGCACTGTATACCAGTAGTAAAAATTGTGGGTGCACGTAACCCCAATATATTCTTTGAATTCCCAGTCAGACACTGGCACTATATGGCAGTAGCAAGAAATGAGGGTATTTGTATTCCCAATATATTCTTTGAATTCCCAGTCAGACAATGGCACTGTATACCAGTAGTAAAAATTGTGGGTGCACGTAACCCCAATATATTCTTTGAATTCCCAGTCAGACACTGGCACTATATGGCAGTAGCAAGAAATGAGGGTATTTATAACCCCAATATATTCTTTGAATTCCCAGTCAGACAATGGCACTGTATACCAGTAGTAAAAATTGTGGGTGCACGTAACCCCAATATATTCTTTGAATTACCAGTCAGAAACTGGCACTATATGGCAGTAGCAAGAAATGAGGGTATTTATAACCCCAATATATTCTTTGAATTCCCAGTCAGACAATGGCACTGTATACCAGTAGTAAAAATTGTGGGTGCACGTAACCCCAATATATTCTTTGAATTCCCAGTCAGACACTGGCACTATATGGCAGTAGCAAGAAATGAGGGTATTTGTATTCCCAATATATTCTTTGAATTCCCAGTCAGACAATGGCACTGTATACCAGTAGTAAAAATTGTGGGTGCACGTAACCCCAATATATTCTTTGAATTCCCAGTCAGACACTGGCACTATATGGCAGTAGCAAGAAATGAGGGTATTTGTATTCCCAATATATTCTTTGAATTCCCAGTCAGACAATGGCACTGTATACCAGTAGTAAAAATTGTGGGTGCACGTAACCCCAATATATTCTTTGAATTCCCAGTCAGACACTGGCACTATATGGCAGTAGCAAGAAATGAGGGTATTTGTATTCCCAATATATTCTTTGAATTCCCAGTCAGACAATGGCACTGTATACCAGTAGTAAAAATTGTGGGTGCACGTAACCCCAATATATTCTTTGAATTCCCAGTCAGACACTGGCACTATATGGCAGTAGCAAGAAATGAGGGTATTTGTATTCCCAATATATTCTTTGAATTCCCAGTCAGACAATGGCACTGTATACCAGTAGTAAAAATTGTGGGTGCACGTAACCCCAATATATTCTTTGAATTCCCAGTCAGACACTGGCACTATATGGCAGTAGCAAGAAATGAGGGTATTTGTATTCCCAATATATTCTTTGAATTCCCAGTCAGACAATGGCACTGTATACCAGTAGTAAAAATTGTGGGTGCACGTAACCCCAATATATTCTTTGAATTCCCAGTCAGACACTGGCACTATATGGCAGTAGCAAGAAATGAGGGTATTTGTATTCCCAATATATTCTTTGAATTCCCAGTCAGACAATGGCACTGTATACCAGTAGTAAAAATTGTGGGTGCACGTAACCACAATATATTCTTTGAATTACCAGTCAGAAACTGGCACTATATGGCAGTAGCAAGAAATGAGGGTATTTATAACCCCAATATATTCTTTGAATTCCCAGTCAGACAATGGCACTGTATACCAGTAGTAAAAATTGTGGGTGCACGTAACCCCAATATATTCTTTGAATTACCAGTCAGAAACTGGCACTATATGGCAGTAGCAAGAAATGAGGGTATTTATAACCCCAATATATTCTTTGAATTCCCAGTCAGACAATGGCACTGTATACCAGTAGTAAAAATTGTGGGTGCACGTAACCCCAATATATTCTTTGAATTACCAGTCAGAAACTGGCACTATATGGCAGTAGCAAGAAATGAGGGTATTTGTATTCCCAATATATTCTTTGAATTCCCAGTCAGACACTGGCACTATATGGCAGTAGCAAGAAATGAGGGTATTTGTATTCCCAATATATTCTTTGAATTCCCAGTCAGACAATGGCACTGTATACCAGTAGTAAAAATTGTGGGTGCACGTAACCCCAATATATTCTTTGAATTCCCAGTCAGACACTGGCACTATATGGCAGTAGCAAGAAATGAGGGTATTTGTATTCCCAATATATTCTTTGAATTCCCAGTCAGACAATGGCACTGTATACCAGTAGTAAAAATTGTGGGTGCACGTAACCCCAATATATTCTTTGAATTCCCAGTCAGACACTGGCACTATATGGCAGTAGCAAGAAATGAGGGTATTTATAACCCCAATATATTCTTTGAATTCCCAGTCAGACAATGGCACTGTATACCAGTAGTAAAAATTGTGGGTGCACGTAACCCCAATATATTCTTTGAATTACCAGTCAGAAACTGGCACTATATGGCAGTAGCAAGAAATGAGGGTATTTATAACCCCAATATATTCTTTGAATTCCCAGTCAGACAATGGCACTGTATACCAGTAGTAAAAATTGTGGGTGCACGTAACCCCAATATATTCTTTGAATTCCCAGTCAGACACTGGCACTATATGGCAGTAGCAAGAAATGAGGGTATTTGTATTCCCAATATATTCTTTGAATTCCCAGTCAGACAATGGCACTGTATACCAGTAGTAAAAATTGTGGGTGCACGTAACCCCAATATATTCTTTGAATTCCCAGTCAGACACTGGCACTATATGGCAGTAGCAAGAAATGAGGGTATTTGTATTCCCAATATATTCTTTGAATTCCCAGTCAGACAATGGCACTGTATACCAGTAGTAAAAATTGTGGGTGCACGTAACCCCAATATATTCTTTGAATTCCCAGTCAGACACTGGCACTATATGGCAGTAGCAAGAAATGAGGGTATTTGTATTCCCAATATATTCTTTGAATTCCCAGTCAGACAATGGCACTGTATACCAGTAGTAAAAATTGTGGGTGCACGTAACCCCAATATATTCTTTGAATTACCAGTCAGAAACTGGCACTATATGGCAGTAGCAAGAAATGAGGGTATTTATAACCCCAATATATTCTTTGAATTCCCAGTCAGACAATGGCACTGTATACCAGTAGTAAAAATTGTGGGTGCACGTAACCCCAATATATTCTTTGAATTACCAGTCAGAAACTGGCACTATATGGCAGTAGCAAGAAATGAGGGTATTTGTATTCCCAATATATTCTTTGAATTCCCAGTCAGACACTGGCACTATATGGCAGTAGCAAGAAATGAGGGTATTTGTATTCCCAATATATTCTTTGAATTCCCAGTCAGACAATGGCACTGTATACCAGTAGTAAAAATTGTGGGTGCACGTAACCCCAATATATTCTTTGAATTCCCAGTCAGACACTGGCACTATATGGCAGTAGCAAGAAATGAGGGTATTTATAACCCCAATATATTCTTTGAATTCCCAGTCAGACAATGGCACTGTATACCAGTAGTAAAAATTGTGGGTGCACGTAACCCCAATATATTCTTTGAATTACCAGTCAGAAACTGGCACTATATGGCAGTAGCAAGAAATGAGGGTATTTATAACCCCAATATATTCTTTGAATTCCCAGTCAGACAATGGCACTGTATACCAGTAGTAAAAATTGTGGGTGCACGTAACCCCAATATATTCTTTGAATTCCCAGTCAGACACTGGCACTATATGGCAGTAGCAAGAAATGAGGGTATTTGTATTCCCAATATATTCTTTGAATTCCCAGTCAGACAATGGCACTGTATACCAGTAGTAAAAATTGTGGGTGCACGTAACCCCAATATATTCTTTGAATTCCCAGTCAGACACTGGCACTATATGGCAGTAGCAAGAAATGAGGGTATTTGTATTCCCAATATATTCTTTGAATTCCCAGTCAGACAATGGCACTGTATACCAGTAGTAAAAATTGTGGGTGCACGTAACCCCAATATATTCTTTGAATTCCCAGTCAGACACTGGCACTATATGGCAGTAGCAAGAAATGAGGGTATTTGTATTCCCAATATATTCTTTGAATTCCCAGTCAGACAATGGCACTGTATACCAGTAGTAAAAATTGTGGGTGCACGTAACCCCAATATATTCTTTGAATTCCCAGTCAGACACTGGCACTATATGGCAGTAGCAAGAAATGAGGGTATTTGTATTCCCAATATATTCTTTGAATTCCCAGTCAGACAATGGCACTGTATACCAGTAGTAAAAATTGTGGGTGCACGTAACCCCAATATATTCTTTGAATTCCCAGTCAGACACTGGCACTATATGGCAGTAGCAAGAAATGAGGGTATTTGTATTCCCAATATATTCTTTGAATTCCCAGTCAGACAATGGCACTGTATACCAGTAGTAAAAATTGTGGGTGTATATAGCCCCAATTCTATTGCTAGGGGACTTGCAGGGTATTTCTAGGGTGAAGGTGGGGGGGCACACCGTTGGAACGGGTATCGGGGTATATATCGGGTATACGGGAATACACTGACAGTGTATTCCATTCAGGATCCTGGGAAAGCTGGGTTGCGGCGATTGAGCCCGTCAGTGCCACGTTACACTGACAAGCTTCTCCCTGGAATTTAGCTCTTATAAGAGCTGTTGGTTGTCTTCTCCTTCCTATCCTAGCCTGTCCCTGCCTACCCAGAATCTAAGCCCTAGCTAGCTGGACGGAAACCTCCGTCCTCGGTGAATTGCAAGCTCAGAATGACGCGAACCTGGGCGGCGCTGTTCTTTTAAATTAGAGGTCACATGTTTTCGGCAGCCAATGGGTTTTGCCTACTTTTCTCAACGTCACCGGTGTCGTAGTTCCTGTCCCACCTACCCTGCGCTGTTATTGGAGCAAAAAAGGCGCCAGGGAAGGTGGGAGGGGAATCGAGTAATGGCGCACTTTACCACGCGGTGTTCGATTCGATTCGAACATGCCGAACAGCCTAATATCCGATCGAACATGAGTTCGATAGAACACTGTTCGCTCATCTCTAATAGCTATCAGTCATGTGAGTATGTATGGTCAGCTTTACACATTGAATGAAATAACACCAGAGAGTACAAGGCAGCAGAATAAGCATTAGCACTAGCTTGCTAATCCAACCGGCATCTCCATTGTGAGGTCAGGGAGTGAGTGGATTGTGTGGGGCCAACAGAATGGTCATGATGGGGCCAGCAGAATGGTCATGATGGGGCCAGTTTATGGCTGAGATCCCTTTAAAAGACTGTAATTCACCCTCCCTCACTGGGTAGTCACACATAGTCACAAGTATGATAGTTAGCCTATGACTTTGTCACAAATACATGTGTTTTCAAAAGCTGAGCATTAGCCAGAAAAAGCAATATCAAAATTTTTATTTATCTAACGTAATGAAAGCCTTTAGTAATGTTGGCAGATGTTGCACGATTCATCTCGGGAATATTCCTAAAGTTTAACTGCAAGTTTTAGTTCAGATTGGAAGTGCAATTATTATACCCACATATTGTTATTATACTCGGAGGTCATTTTAGATCCCAGTGTAAAAATAATAAACAGCTCATATTCCCTTTTCCTCATCTCTCCAGGGCTCTGTTGCAGAACGGTGAGGAAAGGTGAGAATGACTTATTTATAATTTCCCCGCATCCTCCAAATAATATACTTTTGGGTCTGAAGAGATCACTTAGTATAATAGCAATTCATGGATGGTGAGTCCCCAAAATCTTCAGTTCGGCAGTACCTGAAAATTTTGAAACATTTGTAACAAACCTATTTACAAGCCAGTATACTCATGTCTAGTATTTATTTAACTTGATCTGGATAAATGTTATGACTGCCCTTTGAGGTTAAGAGGATCTTTTGTTTTCTCCAGAAGGCAATATAGGTCACAATGGACCACCGCTGGGTAAAACTAGGTTCAATAAGAAGATAATAGATATGTGCATCTTTTTCAACTTATGACTGCAACTATAATATGATTTATATATCTCAATATTGAAAGTCTCCTGCAATTAGTTAGTAACTGTGATACACAGCATCATATTTCTGTTGCAGTTCCAGGTCAAGTCAATAATGGAAAGTCATGAAGTAACAGCGATTCTTGGAATTCATCAGAGAGGTTGTAAGGTGTAAGATAAATCCAATATCTTTCCTTCTATGTAAATCTCTTTTTTTCCTAGAAATTATGAAGTCAGAAATACTTGAGTGTGGAACCTTTTTAGTTTTTTTTTTTTTTTTTTAATTGAATCTAATTCATCTTTTCTTCCTTTGATCTATCATTTAGACTAATAATTTTCTATTTTGAAATTTTTCTTTCTGTGCTTAGTCTATTATGGAAGAGAAATATACGTCTTTATTACAAATAATAATATCCAAGTCCTAACCACCTTATGCCGCCTCCAGCATAAAACCATTTCTCAAATTCGATCAGCCTCCTTACTTGCGGTTACCTAGGAAATACTGACATACAAAGCAGTCCGCTTAATATTGTACATTTTCACTCTTATCTCTAGTAATTCACTCTTATCTCTAGTAATTTCTCACATACAATATGTGGTCCTTGCAAAACCTTTCCCACTCCCCTTATATGTATTCCTATGCCATTCATCAAGATTTCTCTTGTGCATCTTCCATAACAGTGCTGGAACTAAAGGTAATATACATGTCAATCTTAAGAACTTATCTGTACTCTATAACCAATGTTTACAGCCTGTATAAATCCTGCAGGGTCGCTAACAGATCATAGAAATTGCTCCTAAGCAGCATTAGATTAATTTATTGATTAGTAAATATTAGAGATGAGCGAACAGTGTTCTATCGAACTCATGTTCGATCGGATATTAGGCTGTTCGGCATGTTCGAATCGAATCGAACACCGCGTGGTAAAGTGCGCCATTACTCGATTCCCCTCCCACCTTCCCTGGCGCCTTTTTTGCTCCAATAACAGCGCAGGGTAGGTGGGACAGGAACTACGACACCGGTGACGTTGAAAAAAGTAGGCAAAACCCATTGGCTGCCGAAAACATGTGACCTCTAATTTAAAAGAACAGCACCGCCCAGGTTCGCGTCATTCTGAGCTTGCAATTCACCGAGGACGGAGGTTTCCGTCCAGTTAGCTAGGGCTTAGATTCTGGGTAGGCAGGGACAGGCTAGGATAGGAAGGAGAAGACAACCAACAGCTCTTATAAGAGCTAAATTCCAGGGAGAAGCTTGTCAGTGTAACGTGGCACTGACGGGCTCAATCGCCGCAACCCAGCTTTCCCAGGATCCTGAATGGAATACACTGTCAGTGTATTCCCGTATACCTGATATATACCCCCGATACCCGTTCCAACGGTGTGCCCCCCCACCTTCACCCCAGAAATACCCTGCAAGTCCCCTAGCAATAGAATTGGGGCTATATACACCCACTATTTTTGCTACTGCCATATAGTGCCATTTTCTGACTGGGAATTCAAAGAATATATTGGGCTTACATATAACTTCAATTCCAGGGAGAAGCTTGTCAGTGTAACGTGGCACTGACGGGCTCAATCGCTGCAACCCAGCTTTCCCAGGATCCTGAATGGAACACACTGACAGTGTATTCCCGTATACCCCATATATATACCCCAAATCCCCGTTCCAACGGTGTGCCCCCCCACCTTCACCTCAGAAATACCCTGCAAGTCCCCTAGCAATAGAATTGGGGCTATATACACCCACAATTTTTACTACTGGTATATAGTGCCATTGTCTGACTGGGAATTCAAAGAATATATGGGGGTTACGTGCACCCACAATTTTTGCTACTGCTATACAGTGCCATTGTCTCACTGGGAATTCAAAGAATATATTGGGGTTATGTGCACCCACAATTTTTACTACTGGTATATAGTGCCATTGTCTGACTGGGAATTCAAAGAATATATTGGGGTTACGTGCACCCACAATTTTTGCTACTGGTAGATAGTGCCATTGTCTCACTGGGAATTTTAAGATTATATTGGGGTTATGTGCACCCACAATTTTTGCTACTGCTATATAGTGCCAGTTTCTGACTGGTTATTCAAAGAATATATTGGGGTTACGTGCACCCACAATTTTTGCTACTGGTATATAGTGCCATTGTCTGACTGGGAATTCAAAGAATATATGGGGGTTACGTGCACCCACAATTTTTGCTACTGCTATACAGTGCCATTGTCTCACTGGGAATTCAAAGAATATATTGGGGTTATGTGCACCCACAATTTTTACTACTGGTATATAGTGCCATTGTCTGACTGGGAATTCAAAGAATATATGGGGGTTACGTGCACCCACAATTTTTGCTACTGCTATACAGTGCCATTGTCTCACTGGGAATTCAAAGAATATATTGGGGTTATGTGCACCCACAATTTTTACTACTGGTATATAGTGCCATTGTCTGACTGGGAATTCAAAGAATATATGGGGGTTACGTGCACCCACAATTTTTGCTACTGCTATACAGTGCCATTGTCTCACTGGGAATTCCACAAATAATTTGGGGATTCATTCACCCTACATCTCAGGCTCTTGCCATATTCACCCAGGTTGTCAGTGCTGCACCAGCTCGTTCCCAGACAGCTCGGCCCGAAAAACACGTTACCTATATAGAGGATTTGGACAATGAAGACAACATGTTCTAAATCTAATGTCTGCACCTTCTCCAGAATTAAAATAAAGGCAGCGTTTAACTTTCAAATAGCACTGCACAAAGGAAGAGCTTATCAGCTTGTCTCATGACATGCTACTGAAAAGTGTCATTTGTGTATCTTAATGTAAATATAGTTGTATAAGCTTTTTGGGTTTTAGGCACTGCCAAGTTATTTATTACCACCCGCTCCCTTATAATGATGATGACGCCAAAGTCACTGTGGGTGTTCAGAGCTCACAGCTTTGGTTGACATTTGTCTTGCTCTCTGTCGGTACCAGCTGTCTTTTTGGATACCGTAAAGTTATGTTGACTTTATTAACAGCTATAGAAGCTTTAGCCAGGTTGTGACGGTGTGTAACCCTAACAACACTAAGTGGGATACACATTAATAGTCAGTCTATGTACGCTAAACGTATCACTGAAGTAATTTTTTTTCCCTCTCCCCTAATATAAGAAAGGAACAGACATTAGACCTAGACCGGGGTTCGAGGCTTGTAAAAATCCAGTATTATTTGTTCTTCATGATGTGAAATATGTGTTGAAAAGCAACCCAAGATGAAGTCAGCCATGTGTGCCAGTGTGTTACTTGGCATGCTTTTGCTGGCCCCAACTGTAAGGGTCACTCTCCATTTCCTCCATTTTCCACTCCCCTTCACACCATTTGTGGTGAAGCAATGAGATGCACTGAAGTGCACCCTCTAGCCTCGTGTGGGACAGGGACATCAGATGCCACTCCAACCCCCTTGTCTTCCTCCGCCAGCCAACGGTGCGAAGATGAGAGGAGTGTGCTCTGAATGTTTTCTGCCTAGCAGAGGCTAGTTCTCACTTACGAAAATGGCCCCACTTTGACCTGTATATCAGGCACAATGGTGTAGGTTTCAAAGAAACATGGCACCAACAAGTTGGAAAACGTGGGCCATGCATGGACCGTGTTTGAGTCTGGCAAGCTCCAGATCTGCTACCAGGTTCCAGCCATTATCACAGGCGCAAAAATGCCAGGCCCCAGGTGTAGCAGGGAAAAAAAAATGCCATCTCAGCCAGGATGGCATCCCTGACCTCGGAGGCACTGTGTTGTCTGTCCCCCAAGCTGATCAGTTTCAGCACGGCCTGCTGACATCTCCCCATGCCAGTGTTACAGTGTTTTCCGCTAGTAGCTGGGGTGGAGGTTGCAGCTTCGTAGGGTTTCAGTCTACTCCTGCCATGAATTTTGGCCTGGGAGAGGAGATAGGCCACCCCAGTTTGCACCCAGGGAACAGACTCCACCACATTCACCCTGCCTGTCATTAAAGATAAGCACTGCAGCATCCCTGACCACAGGCGCTTGTCCATGTGTCGGTGGTCAAGTGGACCTTGCAGCAAAGCGCAGAGCTCTGGGCCCGACTGATGTTATGGGACATATGCAGGCGCAAGGCAGGGACAGCACACCAAGAGAAGTAGTAACGGCTAGGCCCAGCATAGGGAGGTGCCCCAGCTGCCATCTGCTGACGGAAGGCCTGGGTCTCCAGAAGCATAAACAAACACCAACATCTCCAGGGCCAGCAGTTTATCGATGAGGCTGTTAAAGGCTTGGGCATGGGGGTGGGTTGTGTTGTACTTCTGCCTGCAATGAAAAGCTTGGGAAATGTGGAGTGGCTGGGAAGAAGCGCATGATGGTGCAGGCCAAAAGGGCGCATGAGGGTGAACTCCCCAATGTGTCAGAGATAGGTGTGTAGGTGTCCTTGCATCATATACTTGCACCATATTTGGCTTTGGAAGTTAATTTTGTGCCAAAAAGTGGTTAAGACAGCGATCCCTCAGCTACTCCCGTTACACTGTCTAGTGAAATTACCATCTTTGGAAGTGGACCACCACTTGTAAGATCCCAAAGGAAGCAGGCAAGAGATGTGCAGTGCAGAAAAAAAGATGAGAAAATAAGTGTAGGCTGTAGAGCCGATCGAGGGATCGGAGAGGACAGAGCTGGTGTCGGCCAGGTATTCCCACAACATGCGCCTATACTTGTCCCTCCTGGTGACTCTAGGCCCCTGAGTGGCAGTAATTTGTCCAGGGGGGCCATTAACGTGTTCCAGACCTAGGAATAAGTCTTCCAACAGGGTAGAGTTTTGCATGCCTTTGCTTCTACCCACTGTTTTTGCTGCTTAGCTTCCCTCCACATCTACACTGCTTTCACCCCTAAACATCACCCCAGTTTATGCCTTTGTTTCTACCCTGTTTTTTTTGTTGAATTAGCTTCCCTCCACATCTACACTGCTTTAGCCCCTAGACATCACCCCTGTCCATGTGGGGTCGGTGGCCTCGTCATCCACCAACTCCTCTTCCAATTGTGCACTGGCCCCTTACTGCAAACCGCACATGACCACAGCTTGCCCTGATGGCAACTGTGTCTCATGATCCCCACTTAGGTCCAGACAAGTCGGTGGCGGGTCCAAAACCCCAAAATTGGAAGGAAATGGCGGATGCTGCAGTATTTCTAACACCTGTTCCTGGTGCTCGGGCCTGGTCTGTGTTGTACCCTGCACCCTGCTTAACGCAGCTGCCATATCCGAAGTTGTGCTGAGCGCATGCTAATGTTTCGTGTCCAGTGCAATGGATGGGATGGGATTTCACATAAGTCTGCCACCCATGGCCACTCATGGTTGAGCAACTGAGGGAGTTGACTTTGACGAACCCGAGGGTTTTGGAGTTGGAACTACATCAAAGGTCTGTGCTGCTCACACACTCTGCTCAACACATGATATGTTTAGTGCCAGCAGTGTGGAGACGTCGCACAACAGCCGTTGTTCCAGCAGGTACAGGCGTTGTAGGAGTGCATAGAGGCTAGCAGCGGCAACTATAGACTTTAAAAACTATCCGCACAAGCGCTACACTTTCACCAGTAGCTCAGGAACATTGGGGTACCTTTTTCAAAAGATTAGCAGCAATGAGTTAAAAACGTGGCCCAGGCATGGAATATGTTGCAGGCTGCCAAGCTACAGAGCCAATCCCAGGTTACGGCCATTATCACACATGACAACATGCCTGGGCCCAGGTGCAGTGGCAAAAACCACATTGCCGTCTCATCGAGGATGGCATGACTCACTTTGTAGGCAGTGTGCTGTCTGGCCCCCAAGCTGATGAGCTTCAGCACGGCCCGCTGACGTCTCCCCACACCAGTGTTGCAGCGTTTCCAGCTCGTAGCTGGGGTAAATTTAACAGCGGAGGAGGGTGGTGTTTCAGCCCTCCTCCCAGGAATGTTGTGTGGGGAGACAAGTCAGGCCACCACATTTTGCGACCCGGTCCACGCCTCAACTACATTCAACCACTGTGCCCAAATTGAAAGGTAGCGTCCCTGTCCGCATGCACTTGTCCATTCGTAACTGGTCACATGGAACTTTAGGGCTAAGCCCTGAATTTAGGGACCGCCTCATGTTTGGGGGAAAGTGCTGGTGTGGACGGCACAGTGCGGTGGCGCAGTAGACACTCTGCCCAAAAAGGATTCCACTCTGCCCAGCCGGGATTCCAACATCTCCTGGGCCAGATTTCTTGAGATGAGGCCGTTGAAGCCTTGGGCATGTGGGTGGGTTGCGCTGTACTTTAGCATGAAATGAAAGGCTTGGGAGATGGGGAGTTGCTGGGAAGAGGCGCATGATGGCGTGGGCAAAAGGAGAAATGGCAGGAAAAGGTGAGGATAAGGGTGAACTCCCCAAAGTGTCAGAGGCAGATGTGGAGGTGTCCTGGCTGCTGGTCTGGACTGCAGCGCCAGCCCTGTCAACAGTGGGAGAGGCAGTGGCCGCAAGGCCAAACGACGATTATCCTGCGCTTGCTCTCACCCACTGAGCCCAGGGCTTGCCTTCCAAATGATGGCACCCGCAAGAGGTGGTGAGATTCCTCTCCGCAGATCTCCAAACCATCTTGGACTTGCAAATTGCACTAAATTTGTCATGTAACTGACATGTATATGATGAGTCTATCCATTGTCTGTTCATTTTGGTGAAAGTCAGCCTGTCAGCTGACAGACAGCTGTGTTTGTCAGTGATGATGCCACCGGCTGCTTGTATCCCCAGTTTTTCCTGCTTAGCTTGCCTCCACATCCACACTGCTTTTGCCCCTAGACATCACCCTAGTCCATGCCTTAGCTTGTACCCCCAGTTTTTCCTGCTTAGCTTGCCTCCACATCCACACTGCTTTTGCCCCTAGACATCATCCCAGTCCATGCCTTAGCTTGTACCCCCAGTTTTTCCTGCTTAGCTTGCCTCCACATCCACACTGCTTTTGCCCCTAGACATCACCCTAGTCCATGCCTTAGCTTGTACCCCCAGTTTTTCCTGCTTAGCTTGCCTCCACATCCACACTGCTTTTGCCCCTAGACATCACCCCAGTCCATGCCTTAGCTTGTACCCCCAGTTTTTCCTGCTTAGCTTGCCTCCACATCCACACTGCTTTTGCCCCTAGACATCACCCCAGTCCATGCCTTAGCTTGTACCCCCAGTTTTTCCTGCTTAGCTTGCCTCCACATCCACACTGCTTTTGCCCCTAGACCACCCCAGTCCATGCCTTAGCTTGTACCCCCAGTTTTTCCTGCTTAGCTTGCCTCCACATCCACACTGCTTTTGCCCCTAGACATCATCCCTATCCATGCCTCTGCCCCTAGCCATAACTCTGCCACCCCTGGAAACTCATGGTGCAGAAACTTTGGGAGCTGACTTTGAGGAACCCTTGGGTTTTGTAGATGGAACTCCATCAAAGGTCTGTGCAGCTCACACACCCTGCTCAAGATATGGTATTGTAGGGTTTCAGCGTGTGTGAATGACAGACAACAGCCTGTGTTTGGACAGATGTAGGCCTTGCTAGAGTGTTTTTAGGCTAGCAGCGACTCCTGTGCACTTGCAAAAGTGGGCGCACAAGCGCCGCATTTTCAACAGTAGCTTCGGTACATTTGGGTATGTTTTAAAAAAACTTTGCACCACTAGGTTAGACGTGGGCCAAACATGGAACGTGTTGGAGGCTGGCAAGCTCCAGAGCCGCTACCAGGTTCCAGCCATTATCACAGGCGTAAAAATGCCAGGCCCCAGGTGTAGCAGGGAAAAAAAAATGCCATCTCAGCCAGGATGGCATCCCTGACCTCGGAGGCACTGTGCTGTCTGTCCCCCAAGCTGATGAGCTTCAGCACCACCTGCTGACGTCTCCCCACACCAGTGTTTTAGCGTTTGCCGCTAGTAGCTGTGGTGGAGGTTGCAGCGTCGTAGGGTTTCAGTCTACTCCTGCCATGAATTTTGGCCTGGGAGAGGAGATAGGCCACCCCAGTTTGCACCCGGGGAACAGACTCCACCACATTCACCCTGCCTGTCATTAAAGATAAGCACTGCAGCATCCCTGACCACAGGCGCTTGTCCAAGTGTCGGTGGTCAAGTGGACCTTGCAGCAAAGCGCGGAACTAAGAGCCCACCTGATGTTGAGTGACACGTGCTGGTGCAAGGCGGGGACGCCACACCGGGAGAAGTTGAGATGGCTAGGGACGGCATAGTGAGGTGCCACAGTTGCCATCAGGTCCGGGAAGGCGGGAGTTTCAACAAGCTGGAACGCCAACCTCTCCTGGGCCAGCAGTTTAGCGATGTTGGCGTTCTAGGCTTGCGTGGGTGGGTGGTTAGCGGTGTATTTCTGCCGGCGCTCCAATGTCTGAGAGATGGTGGGTTGTTGTAAAGAAGCGCCTGATGGTGCCTTTGATGGTGCAGGAGAAGGAGATAAGACAGAAACAGGGGAGGATGAGGGAGAAGTCAACAAAGTGGCGGAGGCAGATGAAGTGATGTCCTGGCTCGTCCTCTGGAGTGCATCGCCAGCACTGTGAGCAGAGGCAGTGGCATGAACGGCGGACGACGTTTGTCCTGCCGTTGCTGCCTGCCACTGATTCCATTGCTTGGATTCCAAATGACGGTGCATTGAAGTGGTGGACAGGTTGCTCTTCTCAGGGCCCCTACTCGATTTCGAGAGGCAAATTGTGTAGACGACACTATATCTGTCCTCGGCGCATTCCTTGAAAAAACTCTACACCTTCAAGAAACGTGCCCTCGATGGGGGAGTTTTTCTGGGCTGGGTACAAAAGGGAACATCTTCGGACATTCCGGGTCTGGCCTGGCTTCGGCAAAGCAGCTGACCTCTGCCTCTGGACATGTCTCTGCCTCTAGCTACCCTTTTTGGTGCTGCACTTGCCTCAACATCCACACTACTTTCCCAGCTTGACATCCGCCTTGTCCAGGTTGGGTCGGTGTCCTCGTCGTCCACCACCTCCTCTTCCAACTCCTGTCTCGCCTCCTCCTCCTGCACAATGCGCATGTCAACTGGCTGCCCTGACAGCAACTGCGTCTCATCGTCGTCGATGAGGGTGGGTTGCTGGTCATCCGCCACCAAATCGACCGGAGATGGAATGGAGGAGACTCTACTGTTTGAGCATCTGGACACAGATACTCGTCTGTTAGGTCCGTGGAATCGCGAAATGGAGGGGCAGGTTGCGGTACAGTCAAAGGAAGGGAGAACAGCTCTGGGGAGCAGGGACAGTTGGGGTTATTGTTCTGGGAAGATTGGGAATTTTGGGTGGAAGGAGGACAAGACTGTTGGGTAAGAGGAGGTAGAGGCTGCCTGGCTGGTGGACAATGTGCTTTAAGCGTTATCCGACAGCCATTGCAAGACCTGTTCCTGGTTCTCGGGCCTACTAATCTTTGTACCATTCAGCCTAGTTAATGTGGAACTTTTGTGCAAAGCGCAGAACTTAGGGCCCGCCTGATGTTAAGGGACACACGCTGGTACAAGGCTCAACTCACCCTAAGTGCCAAAAACACTGCTGGTGCAAGGCTCTACTCATGCCAAGGGCCTCAATCTCTGCTGGTAGCTCAGCTTAAGGTCCTGTAACTTTGTTTGGAAGGGCTCATGTTAAGGGCTAGAAAAGTGAATTTTGGAAGGTCTTACCACATCACACACACACACACACACACACACACACACTCAAAATGACAGTTAAGGGTGAGGGCTTTTGGAATTCCCATTGCCTATTCCATTTGTGGTTGTCATGGGGAACGTGATTTAAAGGGGTGGTTGTTACTGTTTGTTGAGCTTAAATTGGGGTTTGTGTCCATCCATTTGGGGAGTAAAGAAGGTTTCCAGGTATTTTCCCACTTTGATAGAGGTTTTTTTGAATGTGGAAAGTGTGTAGTTGTTAGGCAGTGATGTTGAGGTAATAGAGGGTCTTTGGTGTGTTAGATGCCCCCAGACATGCTTCCCCTGCTGTCCCAGTGTCATTCCAGAGGTGTTGGCATCATTTCCTGGGGTGTCATAGTGGACTTGGTGACCCTCCAGACACGGATTTGGGTTTCCCCCTTAACGAGTATCTGTTCCCCATAGACTATAATGGGGTTCGAAACCCGTTCGAACACACGAACATTGAGCGGCTGTTCGAATCGAATTTCGAACCTCGAACATTTTAGTGTTCGCTCATCTCTAGTAAATATGTTTATAAGTTCAAGTGCTTTTCTGCTTTATATACATAGATTTCATGAATAATTGTACAACGCCATTACTGTCAAAAATACTGATCTAATACTTGATTTATAGTAATATACTATTGTATTTTAGAAAGATAGCAAATATTAAAGGGATTCTATCATTAGAATCCTTTTTACCGCATAAAGCGACGCCTCTGTCTTCTTCTACTGAAATCTCTTCACCTTGTCATCAGCTGGCAGAGCCGACTGCGCATATCAGTTCGGCCATTTTCCTGGGCCGAACAGATGCTGAGCACAGGGGGAAGGCCCCTGTGCTTTCTGAAGACTCATTTGCACAAGGAATAAAAAAGAACATTCTCAGGTATGTTGATGCGGATCAGAAAAAGAAAAATAGGAGAAAAATAGCCTTTCTAAAGGCTATTGTGACATAGTCTTAAAGGCTATTGCGACGTAGTCTTAAAGGCTATGCCGACGTAGTCTTTTGTAGAAAAAGGGATTCTACCGATAGAATCTCTTTAACTTTTTATTTCCTAATGCGCACCACTTTGTATGCTTTTATGCAAATCATCGTACTAAATGTATAGAAAAAAAAATAGATAAAAATTAAACACACTTATTATGAAGATTAATTATTTTCCTCTTTTATACAGAATCTTTTAAGTCTATAATATATAACCTATGAGTTTCTTTAAAACACTAATTCTCAAACAGAGTGCCTTATAACCCTAGAGTTCCTTGAAACAGGTCAGAGGTGCCCTATACGCACTAGTAATGGATAGTGAATAGAGAATAATTTCAGGCTGCCCAAAGATGTTGCATTGAAAGGTAAGCAGGGGTTTCCAGATAGTAAAAAAAAACAATAATTATCAGGGATTTTTTAGTGGTAATAAGGTTAGACTTCACAAATGTAATATATGTATTTAACAAAAGAATAAAAGGGATACACAATAAAATATATTGCATACTAATCATATAAATATTAACATTGTCATTTTGCAATCTAATATATATATATATATATATATATATATATATATATATATATATATATATGTTATTATCAGCTTTATACTGTTTTGTATAATTTCTACGCCAGCTCCATTGCTTGAGAACAGTTCCCTTGAGAGAAAGAGGATTTCAGTTTTAGAGGAATCTCTAGACACCTTTTTAACTTTGTGCAGAGTGATAATGTTAGTAGTTGGTAGACAAGAAACACTATATTACCATTTTTGTTTAACCTTGAAGTGACTTTTAGAATCTTTAAGATAAATTATTTCAAAGCAATTACTGCTATTTGCCTAAGGTAATCTCAAAAACAGATAAGCTCCTAGCCAGAAATTAGTAACCACAATTAAAGAATTGTATTTAAGATCCACAGTAGTTCTCTTTAAAGACCCAATATTCATCAGCGAGTTCATGAATGATTTAAATTAATCTTTAGCCCTGAAATGCTCATTTTCATACAGTAATCCCCGGAGAAAATAAAATAATAAAACAGAGTTTTGTTTCATGATGTACATTAACAGAATTTTTATACACAGGTTAAGCCATGCTTAATAAAGCAGCCTGACTGTGAATGTGGTGCAGCATTACAAGCAAAAAGGTGAATTCTGCCACCTATTAGCGTGTATAATGAAGAAGATGAGTACATTGTGCTGTTTACTAAACAAGATTGTCATTGAGGCTGATAGTTCAGATTCATATTTAGACAAAAAGGACAATTTACTAAACAAAGTGGTATCTTGTGTTACTGCATTATGTTCCATGTACTTTTTGCCTAATTTTGAGTAAGCATTAGAGATGAGCGAACACTAAAATGTTCGAGGTTCGAAATTCGATTCGAACAGCCGCTCACTGTTCGAGTGTTCGAATGGGTTTCGAACCCCATTATAGTCTATGGGGAACATAAACTCGTTAAGGGGGAAACCCAAATTCGTGTCTGGAGGGTCACCAAGTCCACTATGACACCCCAGGAAATGATACCAACACCCTGGAATGACACTGGGACAGCAGGGGAAGCATGTCTGGGGGCATAAAAGTCACTTTATTTCATGGAAATCCCTGTCAGTTTGCGATTTTCGCAAGCTAACTTTTCCCCATAGAAATGCATTGGCCAGTGCTGATTGGCCAGAGTACGGAACTCGACCAATCAGCGCTGGCTCTGCTGGAGGAGGCGGAGTCTAAGATAGCTCCACACCAGTCTCCATTCAGGTCCGACCTTAGACTCCGCCTCCTCCGGCAGAGCCAGCGCTGATTGGCCGAAGGCTGGCCAATGCATTCCTATGCGAATGCAGACTTAGCAGTGCTGAGTCAGTTTTGCTCAACTACACATCTGATGCACACTCGGCACTGCTACATCAGATGTAGCAATCTGATGTAGCAGAGCCGAGGGTGCACTAGAACCCCTGTGCAAACTCAGTTCACGCTAATAGAATGCATTGGCCAGCGCTGATTGGCCAATGCATTCTATTAGCCCGATGAAGTAGAGCTGAATGTGTGTGCTAAGCACACTCATTCAGCACTGCTTCATCACGCCAATACAATGCATTAGCCAGTGCTGATTGGCCAGAGTACGGAATTCGGCCAATCAGCGCTGGCCAATGCATTCTATTAGCCCGATGAAGTAGAGCTGAATGTGTGTGCTAAGCACACACATTCAGCACTGCTTCATCAAGCCAATACAATGCATTAGCCAGTGCTGATTGGCCAGAGTACGGAATTCGGCCAATCAGCGCTGGCTCTGCTGGAGGAGGCGGAGTCTAAGGTCGGACCTGAATGGAGACTGGTGTGGAGCGATCTTAGACTCCGCCTCCTCCAGCAGAGCCAGCGCTGATTGGCCGAATTCCGTACTCTGGCCAATCAGCGCTGGCCAATGCATTCTATTAGCCCGATGAAGTAGAGCTGAATGTGTGTGCTAAGCACACACATTCAGCACTGCTTCATCACGCCAATACAATGCATTAGCCAGTGCTGATTGGCCAGAGTACGGAATTCGGCCAATCAGCGCTGGCTCTGCTGGAGGAGGCGGAGTCTAAGATCACTCCACACCAGTCTCCATTCAGGTCCGACCTTAGACTCCGCCTCCTCCGGCAGAGCCAGCGCTGATTGGCCGAAGGCTGGCCAATGCATTCCTATGCGAATGCAGACTTAGCAGTGCTGAGTCAGTTTTGCTCAACTACACATCTGATGCACACTCGGCACTGCTACATCAGATGTAGCAATCTGATGTAGCAGAGCCGAGGGTGCACTAGAACCCCTGTGCAAACTCAGTTCACGCTAATAGAATGCATTGGCCAGCGCTGATTGGCCAATGCATTCTATTAGCCCGATGAAGTAGAGCTGAATGTGTGTGCTAAGCACACTCATTCAGCACTGCTTCATCACGCCAGTACAATGCATTAGCCAGTGCTGATTGGCCAGAGTACGGAATTCGGCCAATCAGCGCTGGCCAATGCATTCTATTAGCCCGATGAAGTAGAGCTGAATGTGTGTGCTAAGCACACACATTCAGCACTGCTTCATCAAGCCAATACAATGCATTAGCCAGTGCTGATTGGCCAGAGTACGGAATTCGGCCAATCAGCGCTGGCTCTGCTGGAGGAGGCGGAGTCTAAGGTCGGACCTGAATGGAGACTGGTGTGGAGCGATCTTAGACTCCGCCTCCTCCAGCAGAGCCAGCGCTGATTGGCCGAATTCCGTACTCTGGCCAATCAGCGCTGGCCAATGCATTCTATTAGCCCGATGAAGTAGAGCTGAATGTGTGTGCTAAGCACACACATTCAGCACTGCTTCATCACGCCAATACAATGCATTAGCCAGTGCTGATTGGCCAGAGTACGGAATTCGGCCAATCAGCGCTGGCTCTGCTGGAGGAGGCGGAGTCTAAGATCACTCCACACCAGTCTCCATTCAGGTCCGACCTTAGACTCCGCCTCCTCCGGCAGAGCCAGCGCTGATTGGCCGAAGGCTGGCCAATGCATTCCTATGCGAATGCAGACTTAGCAGTGCTGAGTCAGTTTTGCTCAACTACACATCTGATGCACACTCGGCACTGCTACATCAGATGTAGCAATCTGATGTAGCAGAGCTGAGGGTGCACTAGAACCCCTGTGCAAACTCAGTTCACGCTAATAGAATGCATTGGCCAGCGCTGATTGGCCAATGCATTCTATTAGCCCGATGAAGTAGAGCTGAATGTGTGTGCTTAGCACACACATTCAGCTCTACTTCATCAGGCTAATAGAATACATTGGCCAATCAGCGCTGGCCAATGCATTCTATTAGCTTGATGAAGCAGAGTGTGCACAAGGGTTCAAGCGCACCCTCGGCTCTGATGTAGCAGAGCTGAGGCTGCACAAGGGTTCAAGCGCACCCTCGGCTCTGATGTAGGAGAGCCGAGGGTGCACTTGAACCCTTGTGCACCCTCAGCTCTGCTACATCAGAGCCGAGGGTGCGCTTGAACCCTTGTGCACACTCTGCTTCATCAAGCTAATAGAATGCATTGGCCAGCACTGATTGGCCAGAGTACGGAATTCGGCCAATCAGCGCTGGCCAATGCATCCCTATGGGAAAAAGTTTATCTCACAAAAATCACAATTACACACCCGATAGAGCCCCAAAAAGTTATTTTTAATAACATTCCCCCCTAAATAAAGGTTATCCCTAGCTATCCCTGCCTGTACAGCTATCCCTGTCTCATAGTCACAAAGTTCACATTCTCATATGACCCGGATTTGAAATCCACTATTCGTCTAAAATGGAGGTCACCTGATTTCGGCAGCCAATGACTTTTTCCAATTTTTTTCAATGCCCCCGGTGTCGTAGTTCCTGTCCCACCTCCCCTGCGCTGTTATTGGTGCAAAAAAGGCGCCAGGGAAGGTGGGAGGGGAATCGAATTTTCGATTCGAACATGGCGAACACCCTGATATCCGATCGAACATGTGTTCGATAGAACACTGTTCGCTCATCTCTAGTAAGCATCTATAAAATACAGAACATATGAATGTAACGTATATGGTCTATATTGTTGACGGAAATCTATTTTAATTCATACCATCCACTTTATATTATATTTCATCAACTTGAATTTATTTTAAGAAAAATGTATTCCAAAAATCTTTCAGCTATCTTATACAAGATGTTACTAACAACACAGTCTTAACAATAGAACCTTCTACCGTACCCCACTTCTGATACCATATGTTTTCCCAACTATCTTAAGAGGTTGAGTACAGCTTTAAAGAAGGTAACACCAAATGCTTTACTAAGACAATTCTATGTCGGATCAGTGACTACATAAGAAGAGAATGGAAGCTAGTGTGATATTGTGCACACTTCTGTATGATACAAATTATAAAGATTAATATACAAAGATTAAGATACGGCACAGACCAGATGATTTACTTTCTGATAGAGTAGCTTATCTACATTCAAGTACATAAGGCTAAATATTAATAATAGTTATAACTAGAAGAATGCTGTTTCTAAAAAATAAAGCAAATCATTTTTTTTCTAACCTCTAACTATCTCTTTAAAATCAAGATTAATATTTTTATGGAGCTTAGGTGGAGCGATGAATCTTGCCAAGAATCAAACCTTGTTTTTTTTTTATATTTCATACTGACAATGGCTGAGTGTAACATCTTTGCCCGTTCGGGCTTTGGCGTCATCATCCGGCCGCATGGTGTGGCGCAGGGGATGTGTTCGGTTGTGATTTATTCCTTTGGGTTCTTCTTGCACTGTCTGAACACCGCCCTATTCTTTCACCTTGATAATTGATTTTCCACCACACCCATCTCCTTCACCTTCAGTTTTCTCTGCTCCTCTAATGGTTAATCTGGCCTTGCCCTGAGATTGACAGCTGCCTTCCTGTCAGGTTCTGATCAGGTTCTTCCTCCCTATTTAGCCTTGTCTCTCATTCACACCAGTGCTTGCTATTGCCTTGTGCGTACCTGCTCCTTAATGTCACTATTTTTGCTTGCATTCTAATCCTTGACCTCTGGCTTTCCCTACTGACTATTCTTTGGACTCCGATTTGGCACTGCATCGCTCGACTGTTTCCTGACCCTTGGCTAGCTGACCTCCCTTTGTTGTTGTCCATCTTGTCTGCGTTTTGTGTCTCACATATCCAGGAAGGGACTGACTTTGTGGTTGCCGCCTATTACGTAGGATAGGGCCTGGCAATAGGAAGGGACAGTTGGGGGCTTCAGCTTAGGGCTCACTGTCTCTTGTGTCCCAGGGTTCAACAGCTACCGGGGAATTGCTGTCCTAGCAATTCCCTAACACTGAGTTCACAAAATGTGGTAGAGCTATTTATCTTCGCCAGTTGTCACTGGTTTAGTTCAGAGTCACTTTAGTGTCGGAGAAAAATACCTGAATTATTTGGTAAATTAAATAATTGTGGGCATCAGAAAATGCAGCAAAAGAGCTTGATAAATTTGATACTAAAGCCCGTGCCATTCTCTTCAACACAATTACACCAGTAAAATGGCATTATCACTTTAATGTCCCAATGTGTTGATGTTGTATATTTTATTTACATACTGATGGCATTAATGAAGTGTCATGTTCTAGCAGTCATTTCATTCTTCTTGGCTGGGGTTTCTGTGCAGCATATCACATGTACTTCTGAAGATTAGAGAAAGCCTAAATGTAAATACAAATTGAACAATTGATGTGGTGTTAGGATGCTGCACCACTTACTTGACTTACTCGAATTTTGAGAAGGCATGTACACCCAGTTACTTCTCACTAGTGTTTCTCCCAGCATTATTCTGCCTAGGACATAAATTACATGCAGCTCATTTTTACCCAGATGCATAATTTTACTTTTATCCACATTGAACCTTATTTGCCATGTGGATGCCCAAAACTCTGTCTGTCCAAGTCTGCTTGTGACCTATGTAGATCTTCTATAGACTGAGCTGTACTGCATAGCTTGGTGTCTTCTACAAAAATAGAGATTGTCATCCCATCTTCTTTGTCATTTATAGATGGTTAAATAAGAGTCCCTCCACTGAACTCTGGGGTGCACCACTTATACCAGAGGGCCAGGCTGAGCTGCAGTCATTGACCAAAACTCTCTGGATAAGATACTTCAACCAGTTTCCAATCCAATTACAAGCTATATTTTCCAAGCCAATGGGCCTGATTTTACCCATTAAACATTTATGAGGGACTGTGTCAAATGCCTTTGCAAAGTCCAGGAACACTATATCCACAGCCTCCCCTCTGTTCAGATTTCTATTCACCTGTCCATAATAGCAAATCAGGTTAGTTTGACAACTTCTGTCTGGTAAAGCCATGCTGCCTGTCACCTACAATGTTACGAATAGTCACATATTCCTGTATATAGTTGCTTAAGAGCTCCTCAAACAGTTTTCCTACAATCGATGTTAACCTGACCAGTCTGTAATTACCTGAGGTA